>NW_026043883.1:600000-900000 GCF_937001465.1 Orcinus orca
CCATTTCGTTGAGCAAGGAGTAGCTCTTGTCTATTACATATTTGGCTTAAGGAACTTTATCTGTGCTCATTTCAATCTCTGGTTTTATGCAGCACCCCAACTCACCTTTCCCCTTAAGCAAGCATAAGTTGGTTTTCTAAATTGGAGACCCTGTTCTGTTTTGTAATCCAGTTCCTGTGTAGCCAAGTTTACATTCCGTGTATTAGTGATATCTTATGATGTTTCTTTTTCTGTGTGACTTATTTCAGTTAGAATCATCATACCTGAATCCACTCATTATGCTGCTACGGGCCTGATGACATAGATTTCATTGCTGAGTGATATTGCATTGTACGTAAGTAGCACAACTTCTTTATCCATTTTTCACTTTCTGCGATATTGAACTTGTACCGTAAACGAGGTTCTTGTAAACAGAGCTGTCCCAAACTTTGGGGTGGCTGTGTCTTTTTGATTTTAATTTCCCTAAGCTATAGGACCATAAGTGGAAGTGCCCTAGGCTCTGTTGCTTTGTTTTTTAGATGTTTCAGGAAACACCATACACTTCTCCCTAGTGGCTGCTGGCAATTTACATCCCTCGCATCAGCATAACAAGGCTCCCAGTTCTCCATGGCCTGTCCTGCCTTTCTGGATTTTACACTTTTTTCAGATGGCCCTTTTGACCGCGGCGAAGTGAGACTTCATTTTAGTGCAGATTTCCTTTGTAAGCTTGCTTGGTTGGCCAAAAAGGGCGTATGCGTTTTTTCCTGAATATATTCAGGAAAAAACGCATACGCCCTTTTTGGCCAAGTGCATCATTGTGGAAGTTCTGCCTCTTTTCCTATGCTTTAAATGCAATTCCAGTCTACCTCCTGAAATCGGTTTCCTGCAATTCTGCCCCGCTTTCAAGTCCTCTTGGCAGCCTTACTTCAGTATATTTTTGGACGATAGCTGTCATTTATAACTCTGCAGGATTGTGAATTACAGTGCCCATGAGCTCCTTTCTTCAACTCGCTTTCTTGTGAGCTGGCCGCAACACCGCAGGATTGCTTCAGGCCCTAATCTGGTTCCGGCACCGCACGCTGAGCCTTTGCTTAATTCCTCTTCCTGGTGGGAAATGAGAGTTAAAATTGCCCGTCAAGACACCTCCAGCTAGTCTCTCATTGGTTCTCCCTATTCCTGTTCATCTTCCGCAGAAATTGCAAACTGTGTCAAACAGGAGGTTAAAGGCACTGACTCTCCAAGTCGGGAGAGTGTTAGTAAAGCATCTGGAATGTTGCACCCGAGTACCAGGGGACGAGAACTGAGACATATTTGAACACGTCTCCCGATCACACGGTTGATCATACTCTGTGTTCCACATGCATTTTTTAGCTGAAGGAAGAATCCCTTAAACTTGGAGAGTTGAGACCCGTGGAATGGGTACCATGCAATATGACTTCAAAGGGTCTTCATTTGCTCACCAAACCTCTCCAATCCTATCACTGCTGCGTTTATGCCCCTGTACTCACGCTTGATTCTCTTTCAGAGACATACCAATCCATAAGTTTTAAGATACTTACTAGTCAGGTACATTATTAGGCGTTTAATATGGGGTTTTGAGTCCATTTCGTTGAGCAAGGAGTAGCCCTTGTCTATTACATATTTGGCTTAAGGAACTTTATCTGTGCTCATTTCAATCTCTGGTTTTATGCAGCACCACAACTCACCTTTCCCCTTAAGCAAGCATAAGTTGGTTTTCTAAATTTGAGACCCTGTTCTGTTTTGTAATTCAGTGCCTGTGTAGCCAAGTTTACATTCCGTGTATTAGTGATATCTTATGATGTTTCTTTTTCTGTGTGACTTATTTCAGTTAGAATCATCATACCTGAATCCACTCTATGCTTTACAGGCCTGATGACATAGATTTCATTGCTGATTGATATTGCATTGTACGTAAGTACCACAACTTCTTTATCCATTTTTTGCTTTCTGCGATATTGAACTTGTACCGTGACTGAGGTTCTTGTAAACAGAGCTGTCCCAAATTTTGGGGTGGCTGTGTCTTTTTTATTTTAATTTCCCTAAGCTATAGGACCATAAGTGGAAGTGCCCTAGGCTGTGTTCCTCAGTTTTTTAGATGTTTCAGGAAACACCATACACTTCTCCCGAGTGGCTGTTGGCAATTTACATCCTGCCCATCAGCATAACAAGGCTCCCAGTTCTCCATGGCCTGTCCTGCCTTTCTGGATTTTACACTTTTTTCAGATGGCCCTTTTGACCGTGGGGAAGTGAGACTTCATTGTAGTGCAGATTTCCTTTGCAAGCTTGCTTGGTTGGCCAAAAAGGGCGTATGCGTTTTGTCCTGAATATATTCAGGAAAAAACGCATACGCACTTTTTGGCCAAGTGCATCATTGTGGACGTTCTGCCTCTTTTCCTATGCTTTAAATGCAATTCCAGTCTACCTCCTGAAATCGGTTTCCTGCAATTCGGCCCCGCTTTCAAGTCCTCTTGGCAGCCTTACTTCAGTATATTTTTGGACAATAACTGTCATTTATAACTCTGCAGGTTTGTGAATTACAGTGCCCCTGAGCTCCTTTCTTCAACTCGCTTTCTTGTGAGCTGGCCGCAACACCGCAGGATTGCTTCAGGCCCTAATCTGGTTCCGGCACGGTATGCTGAGCCTTTGGTTAATTCCTCTTCCTGGTGGGAAATGAGAGTTAAATTCGCCCGTCCAGACACCTCCAGCTAGTCTCTCATTGGTTCTCCCTATTTCTGTTCATCTTCCGCAGAAATTACAAACTGGGCCAAACAGGAGGTTAAAGGCACTGACTCTCCAAGTCGGGAGAGTGTTAGTAAAGCGTCTGGAATGTTGCACCCGAGTACCAGGGGACGAGAATGGAGACATATTGGAACACGACTCCCGATCACACGGTTGATCATACTCCGGGTTCCACATGCATGATTTAGCCGAAGGAAGAATCCCTTAAACCTGGAGAGTTGAGACCCGTGGAATGGGTACCATGCAATATGACTTCAAAGCGTCTTCATTTGCTCACCGAACCTCTCCAATCCTATCACTGCTGCGTTTATGCCCCTGTACACACGCTTGATTCTCTTTCGCAGACATAGCGATCCATAGGTTTTAAGATACTTACTAGTCAGGTACATTCTTAGGCGTTTAATATGGGGTGTTGAGTCCATTTCGTTGAGCAAGGAGTAGCTCTTGTCTATTCCATATTTGGCTTAAGGAACTTTATCTGTGCTCATTTCAATCTCTGGTTTTATGCAGCACCCCAACTCACCTTTCGCCTTAAGCAAGCATAAGTTGGTTTTCTAAATTTGAGACCCTGTTCTGTTTTGTAATCCAGTTCCTGTGTAGCCAAGTTTACATTCCGTGTATTAGTGATATCTTATGATGTTTCTTTTTCTGTGTGACTTATTTCAGTTAGAATCATCATACCTGAATCCACTCATTATGCTGCTATGGGCCTGATGACATAGATTTCATTGCTGAGTGATATTGCATTGTACGTAAGTACCACAACTTCTTTATCCATTTTTCGCTTTCTGTAAAATTGAACTTGTACCGTAAACGAGGTTCTTGTAAACAGAGCCGTCCCAAACTTTGGGGTGGCTGTGTCTTTTTGATTTTAATTTCCCTAAGCTATAGGACCATAAGTGGAAGTGCCCTAGGCTCTGTTGCTTTGTTTTAGATGTTCCAGGAAACACCATACACTTCTCCTGAGTGGCTGTTGGCAATTTACATCCCGCCCATCAGCATAACAAGGCTCCCAGTTCTCCATGGCCTGTCCTGCCTTTCTGGATTTTACACTTTTTTCAGATGGCCCATTTGACTGGGGGGAAGTGAGACTTCATTGTAGTGCAGATTTCCTTTGCAAGCTTGCTTGGTTGGCCTAAAAGGGAGTATGCTTTTTTTCCTGAATATATTCAG
This sequence comes from Orcinus orca, assembly GCF_937001465.1. Lineage (NCBI taxonomy): Eukaryota > Metazoa > Chordata > Mammalia > Artiodactyla > Delphinidae > Orcinus > Orcinus orca. Next base: position 603,913 of record NW_026043883.1, read on the forward strand.
GAAAAAAAGCATACGCCCTTTTTGGCAAGTGCATCATTGTCGACGTTCTGCCTCTTTTCCTATGCTTTAAATGCAAATCAAGTCTACCATCTGAAATCGGTTTCCTGCAATTCTGCCCCGGTTTCAAGCCCTCTTGGCAGCCTTACTTCAGTAGATTTTTGTACGATAGCTGTCATTTATAAGTCTGCAGGTTTGTGAATTACAGTGCCCCTGAGCTCCTTTCTTCAACTCGCTTTCTTGTGAGCTGGCCTCAACACCGCAGGATTGCTTCAGGCCCTAATCTGGTTCTGGCACGGCACGCTGAGCCTTTGGTTAATTCCTCTTCCTGGTGGGAAATGAGAGTTAAATTTGCCCGTCCAGACACCTCCAGCTAGTCTCTCATTGGTTCTCCCTATTCCTGTTCATCTTGCGCAGAAATTGCAAACTGGGCCAAACAGGAGGTTAAAGGCACTGTCTCTCCAAGTCGGGAGAATATTAGTAAAGCTTCTGCAATTTTGCACCCGAGTACCAGGGGATGAGAACTGAGACATATTAGAACACATCTCCCGATCACACGGTTGATCACACTCTGTGTTCCACATTCATTTTTTAGCTGAAGGAAGAATCCCTTAAACTTGGAGAGTTGAGACCTGTGGAATGGGTACCATGCAATATGACTTCAAAGGGTCTTCATTTGCTCACCAAACCTCTCCAATCCTATCACTGCTGCGTTTATGCCCGTGTACTCACGCTTGATTCTCTTTCAGAGACATAGCAATCCATAAGTTTTAAGATACTTACTAGTCAGGTACATTATTAGGGGTTTAATAAGGGGTTTTGAGTCCATTTCGTTGAGCAAGGAGTAGCCCTTGTCTATTACATATTTGGCTTAAGGAACTTTATCTGTGCTCATTTCAATCTCTGGTTTTATGCAGCACCCCAACTCACCTTTCCCCTTAAGCAAGCATAAGTTGGTTTTCTAAATTTGAGACCCTGTTCTGTTTTGTAATCCAGTTCCTGTGTAGCCAAGTTTACATTCCGTGTATTAGTGATATCTTATGATGTTTCTTTTTCTGTGTGACTTATTTCAGTTAGAATCATCATACCTGAATCCACTCATTATGCTGCTACGGGCCTGATGACATAGATTTCATTGCTGAGTGATATTGCATTGTACGTAAGTACCACCACTTCTTTATCCATTTTTCACTTTCTGCGATATTGAACTTGTACCATAAACGCGGTTCTTGTAAACAGAGCCGTCCCAAACTTTGGGTGGCTGTGTCTATTTGATTTTAATTTCCCTAAGCTATAGAACCATAAGTGGAAGTGCCCTAGGCTCTGTTGCTTTGTTTTTTAGATGTTTCAGGAAACACCATACACTTCTCCCGAGTGGCTGTTGGGAAATTACATCCCTCCCATCAGCATAACAAGGCTCCCAGTGCTCCATGGCCTGTCCTGCCTTTCTGTATTTTACACTTTTTTCAGATGTCCCTTTTGACCGGGGGAAGTGAGACTTCATTGTAGTGCAGATTTCCTTTGCAAGCTTGCTTGGTTGGCCAAAAAGGGCATATGCGTTTTTTCCTGAATATATTCAGGAAAAAACGCATACGCCCTTTTGGCCAAGTGCATCATTGTCCACGTTCTACCTCTTTTCCTATGCTTTAAACGCAATTCCAGTCTACCTCCTGAAATCGGTTTCCTGCAATTCTGCCCCGCTTTCAAGTCCTCTTGGCAGCGTTACTTCAATATATTTTTGGACGATAGCTGTCATTTATAACTCTGCAGGTTTGTGAATTACAGTGCCCCTGAGCTCCTTTCTTCAACTCGCTTTCTTTTGAGCTGGCTGCAACACCACAGGATTGCTTCAGGCCCTAATCTGGTTCCGGCACGGCACGCTGAGCCTTTGCTTAATTCCTCTTCCTGTTGGGAAATGAGAGTTAAATTTGCCCGTCCAGAAACCTCCAGCTAGTCTCTCATTGGTTCTCCCTATTCCTGTTCATCTTCCGCAGAAATTGCAAACTGCGCAAAACAGGAGTTTAAAGGCACTGACTCTCCAATTCGGGAGAGTGTTAGTAAAGCGTCTGGAATGTTGCACCCAAGTACCAGGGGATGAGAACTGAGACAATCGAACACGTCTCCCAATCACACGGTTGATCATACTGTGGGTTCCACATGCATGTTTTAGCTGAAGGAAGAATCCCTTAAACCTGGAGAGTTGAGACCCGTGGAATGGGCACCATGCAATATGACTTCAAAGGGTCTTCATTTTCTCACCGAACCTCTCCAATCCTATCACTGCTGCGTTTATGCCCCTGTACACACGCTTGATTCTCTTTCGGAGACATAGCAATCCATAGCTTTTAAGATACTTACTAGTCAGGTACATTCTCAGGCGTTTAATATGGGGTGTTGAGTCCATTTCGTTGAGCAAGGTGTAGCTCTTGTTTATTCCATATTTAGCTTAAGGAACTTTATCTGTGCTCATTTCAATCTCTGGTTTTATGCAGCACCCCAACTCACCTTTCCCGTTAAGCAAGCATAAGTTGGTTTTCTAAATTTGAGACCCTGTTCTGTTTTGTAATCCAGTTCCTGTGTAGCCAAGTTTACATTCCGTGTATTAGTGATATCTTATGATGTTTCTTTTTCTGTGTGACTTATTTCAGTTAGAATCATCATACCTGAATCCACTCATTATGCTGCTATGGGCCTGATGACATAGATTTCATTGCTGAGTGATATTGCATTGTATGTAAGTAAAACAACTTCGTTATTCATTTTTCGCTTTATGCGATATTGAACTTGTACCGTAAACGAGGTTCTTGTAAACAGAGCCATCCCAAACTTTGGGGTGGCTGTGTCTTTTTGATTTTAATTTCCCTAAGCTATAGGACCATAAGTGGAAGTGCCCTAGGCTCTGTTGCTTTGTTTTTTAGATGTTTCAGGAAACACCATACAGTTCTCCCGAGTGGCTGTTGGCAATTTACATCCCGCCCATCAGCATAACAAGGCTCCCAGTTCTCCATGGCCTGTCCTGCCTTTCTGGATTTTACACTTTTTTCAGATGGCCCTTTTGACCGGGGGGAAGTGAGACTTCATTGTAGTGCAGATTTCCTTTGCAAGCTTGCTTGGTTGGCCAAAAAGGGCGTATGCGTTTTTTCCTGAATATATTCAGGAAAAAACGCATATGCCCTTTTTGGCCAAGTGCATCATTGTCGACGTTCTGCCTCTTTTCCTATGCTTTAAATGCAATTCCAGTCTACCACCTGAAATCGGTTTCGTGCAATTCTGCCCCGCTTTCAAGTCCTCTTGGCAGCCTTACTTCAGTATATTTTTGGATGATAGCTGTCATTTATAACTCTGCAGGTTTGTGAATTACAGTGCCCCTGAGCTCCTTTCTTCAACTCGCTTTCTTGTGAGCTGGCCGCAACACCGCAGGATTGCTTCATGCCATAATCTGGTTCCGGCATGGCACGCTGAGCCTTTGGTTAATTCCTCTTCCTGGTGGGAAATGAGAGTTAAATTTGCCCGTCCAGACACCTCAGGCTAGTCTCTCATTGGTTCTCCCTATACCTGTTCATCCTCCATAGAAATTTCAAACTGGGCCAAACAGGAGGTTAAAGGCACTGACTCTCCATGTCGGGAGAGTGTTAGTTAAACTTCTGGAATGTTGCACCCGAGTACCAGGGGACGAGAACTGAGACATATTGGAACACATCTCCCGATCACACGGTTGATCATACTCTGGGTTCCACATGCATGTTTTAGCTGAAGGAAGAATCCCTTAAACCTGGAGAGTTGAGACCCGTGTAATGGGTACCATACAATACGACTTCAAAGGGTCTTCATTTGCTCACCGAACCTCTCCAATCCTATCACTGCTGGGTTTATGCCCCTCTACTCACGATTGATTCACTTTCAGAGACATAGCAATCCATAGGTTTTAAGATACTTACTACTCAGGTATATTATTAGGCGTTTAATATGGGGTTTTGAGTCCATTTCGTTGAGCAAGGAGTAGCTCTTGTCTATTACATATTTGGCTTAAGGAACTTTATCTGTGCTCATTTCAATCTCTGGTTTTATGCGGCACCCCAACTCACCTTTCCCCTTAAGCAAGCATAAGTTGGTTTTCTAAATTTGAGACTCTGTTCTGTTTTGTAATCCAGTTCCTGTGTAGCCAAGTTTACATTCCGTGTATTAGTGATATCTTATGATGTTTCTTATTCTGTGTGACTTATTTCAGTTAGAATCATCATACCTGAATCCACTCTATGCTGCTAAGGGCCTGATGACATAGATTTCATTGTTGAGTGATATTGCATTGTACGTAAGTACCACAACTTCTTTATCCATTTTTCACTTTCTGTGATATTGAACTTGTACCGTAAACGAGGTTCTTGTAAACAGAGCCGTCCCAAACATTGGGGTGGCTGTGTCTTTTTGATTTTAATTTCCCTAAGCTACAGGACCATAAGTGGAAGTGCCCTAGGCTCTGTTGCTTTGTTTTAGATGTTCCAGGAAACACCATACACTTCTCCCGAGTGGCTGTTGGCAATTTACATCCCGCCCATCAGCATAACAAGGCTCCCAGTTCTCCATGGCCTGTCCTGCCTTTCTGGATTTTACACTTTTTTCAGATGGCCCTTTTGACTGGGGGGAAGTGAGACTTCATTGTAGAGCAGATTTCCTTTGCAAGCTTGCTTGGTTGGCCAAAAAGGGCGTATGCGTTTTTTCCTGAATATATTCAGGAAAAAATGCATACGCCCTTTTTGGCCAAGTGCATCATTGTCGACGTTCTGCCTCTTTTCCTGTGCTTTAAATGCAAATCCAGTCTACCTCCTGAAATCGGTTTCCTGCAGTTCTGCCCCGCTTTCAAGTCCTCTTGGCAGCCTTACTTCAGTATATTTTTGGACGATAGCTGTCATTTATAACTCTGCAGGTTTGTGAATTACAGTGCCCCTGAGCTCCTTTCTTCAACTCGCTTTCTTGTGAGCTGGCCGCAACACCGCAGGATTGCTTCAGGCCCTAATCTGGTTCCGGCACGGCACGCTGAGCCTTTGGTTAATTCCTCTCCCTGGTGGGAAATGAGAGTGAAATTTGCCCGTCCAGACGCCTCCAGCTAGTCTCTCATTTGTTCTCCCTATTCCTGTTCGTCTTCCGCGGAATTTGCAAACTGGGCCAAACAGGAGGTTAAAGGCAATGACTCTCCAAGTCGGGAGAGTGTTAGTAAAGCATCTGGAATGTTGCACCCGAGTACCAGGGGAGGAAAACTGAGACATATTTGAACACGTCTCCCGATCACACGGTTGATCATACTCTGCGTTCCACATGCATGTTTTAGCTGAAGGAAGAATCCCTTAAACCTGGAGAGTTGAGACCCGTGGAATGGGTACCATGCAATATGACATCAAAGGGTCTTCGTTTGCTCACCGAACCTCTCCAATCCTATCACTGCTGTGTTTATTCCCCTCTACACATGCTTGATTCTCTTTCGGAGACATAGCAATCCATAGATTTTAAGATATTTCTAGTCATGTACATTCTTAGGCGTTTAATATGGGGTTTTGAGTCCATTTCGTTGAGCAAGGAGTAGCTCTTGTCTATTACATATTTGGCTTAAGGAACTTTATTTGTGCTCATTTCAATCTCTGGTTTTATGCAGCACCCCAACTCACCTTTCCCCTTAAGCAAGCATAAGTTGATTTTCTAAATTTGGGACAATGTTCTGTTTTGAAATTCAGTTCCTGTGTAGCCAAGTTTACATTCCGTGTATTAGTGATAACTTATGATGTTTCTTTTTCTGTGTGACTTATTTCAGTTAGAATCATCATACCTGAATCCACTCATTATGCTGCTACGGGCCTGATGACATAGATTTCATTGCTGAGTGATATTGCATTGTACGTAATTACCACCACTTCTTTATCCATTTTTCACTTTCTGCGATATTGAACTTGTACCATAAACGAGGTTCTTGTAAACAGAGCCGTCCCAAACTTTGGGGTGGCTGTGTCTTTTTGATTTTAATTTCCCTAAGCTATAGGACCATAAGTGGAAGTGCCCTAGGCTCTGTTGCTTTGTTTTTTAGATGTTTCAGGAAGCACCATACACTTCTCCCGAGTGGCTGTTGGCAATTTACATCCCGCCCATCAGCATAACAAGGCTCCCAGTTCTCCATGGCCTGTCCTGCCTTTCTGGATTTTACACTTTTTTCAGGTGGCCCTTTTGACCAGGGAGAAGTGAGACTTCATTGTAGTGTAGTGCAGATTTCCTTTGCAAGCTTGCTTGGTTGGCCAAAAAGGGCGTATGCGTTTTTTCCTGAATATATTCAGGAAAAAACGCATACGCCCTTTTTGGCCAAGTGCATCATTGTCGACGTTCTGCCTCTTTTCCTATGCTTTAAATGCAATTCCAGTCTACCTCCTGAAATCGGTTTCCTGCAGTTCTGCCCCGCTTTCAAGTCCTCTTGGCAGCCTTACTTCAGTATATTTTTGGACGATAGCTGTCATTTATAACTCTGCAGGTTTGTGAATTACAGTGTCCCTGAGCTCTTTTCTTCAACTCGCTTTCTTGTGAGCTGGCTGCAACACCGCAGGATTGCTTCAGGCCCTAATCTGGTTCTGGCACGGCACGCTGAGCCTTTGGATAATTACTCTTCCTGGTGGGAAATGAGAGTTAAATTTGCCCGTCCAGACACCTCCAGCTAGTCTCTCATTGGTTCTCCCTATTCCTGTTCATCTTCCGCAGAAATTGCAAACTGGGCCAAACAGGAGGTTAAAGGCACTGACTCTCCAAGTCGGGAGAGTGTTAGTAAAGCGTCTGGAATGTTGCACCCGAGTACCAGGGGACGAGAACTGAGACATGTTGGAACACGTCTCCCGATCACATGGTTGATCATACTCTGGGTTCCACATGCATGATTTAGCTGAAGGAAGAATCTCTTAAACCTGGAGAGTTGAGACCCGTGGAATGGGTACCATGCAATATGATTTCAAAGGGTCTTCATTTGCTCACCGAATGTCTCCAATCCTATCATTGCTGCATTTATGCCCCTGTACTCACGCTTGATTCTCTTTCGGAGACATAGCAATCTTTAGGTTTTAAGATACTTACAAGTCAGGTACATTATAAGGTTTTTAACGTGGGGTTTTGAGTCCATTTCGTTGAGGAAGGAGTAGCTCTTGTCTATTACATATTTGGCTTAAGGAACTTTATCTGTGCTCATTTCAATCTCTGGTTTTATGCAGCACCCCAACTCACCTTTCCCCTTAAGCAAGCATATGTTGGTTTTCTAAATTGGAGACACTGTTCTGTTTTGTAATCCAGTTCCTGTGTAGCCAAGTTTACATTCCGTGTATTAGTGATATCTTATGATGTTTCTTTTTCTGTGTGACTTATTTCAGTTAGATTCATCATACCTGAACCCACTCATTTTCTTCTACGGGCCTGATGACATAGATTTCATTGCTGAGTGATATTGCATTGTACGTAAGAACCACAACTTCTTTATCCATTTTTCACTTTCTGCGATATTGAACTTGTACCGTAAACGAGGTTCTTGTAAACAGAGCCATCCCAAACTTTGGGGTGGCTGTGTCTTTTTGATTTTAATTTCCCTAAGCTATAGGACCATAAGTGGAAGTGCCCTAGGCTCTGTTGCTTTGTTTTTTAGATGTTTCAGGAAACACCATACACTTCTCCCCAGTGGCTGTTGGGAGTTTACATCCCGCCCATCAGCATAACAAGGCTCCCAGTTCTCCATGGCCTGTCCTGCCTTTCTGGATTTTACACTTTTTTCAGATGGCCCCTTTGACCGCGGGGAAGTGAGACTTCATTGTAGTGCAGATTTCCTTTGCAAGCTTGCTTGGTTGGCCAAAAAGGGCGTATGCTTTTTTTCCTGAATATATTCAGGAAAAAACGCATACGCCCTTTTTGACCAAGTGCATCATTGTGGACGTTCTGCCTCTTTTCCTATGCTTTAAATGCAATTCCTGTCTACCTCCTGAAATCGGTTTCCTGCAATTCTGCCCCGCTTTCAAGTCCTCTTGGCAGCCTTACTTCAGTATATTTTTGGACGATAGCTGTCATTTATAACTCTGCAGGTTTGTGAATTACAGTGCCCCTGAGCTCCTTTCTTCAACTCGCTTTCTTGTGAGCTGGCCGCAACACCGCAGGATTCCTTCAGGCCCTAATCTGGTTCCGGCACGGCACGCTGAGCCTTTGGTTAATTCCTCTTCCTGGTGGGAAATGGGAGTTAAATTTGCCCGTCCAGACACCTCCAGCTTGTCTCTCATTGGTTCTCCCTATTCCTGTTCATCTTCCACGGAATTTGCAAACTGGGCCAAACAGGAGGTTAAAGGCACTGACTCTCCAAGTCGGGAGAGTGTTAGTAAAGCGTCTGGAATGTTGCACCCGAGTACCAGGGGATGAGAACTGAGACATATTTCAACACGTCTCCCGATCACACGGTTGATCATACTCTGGGTTCCACATGCATGTTTTAGCTGAAGGAAGAATCCCTTAAACCTGGAGAGTTGAGACCCGTGGAATGGGTACCATGCAATATGACTTCAAAGGGTCTTCATTTGCTCACCGAACCTCTCCAATCCTATCACTGCTGCGTTTATGCCCCTGTACTCACGCTTGATTCTCTTTCAGAGACATAGCAATCTTTAGGTTTTAAGATACTTACTAGTCAGGTACATTATAAGGTGTTTAACATGGGGTTTTGAGTCCATTTCGTTGAGCAGGGAGTAGCTCTTTTCTATTCCATATTTGGCTTAAGGAACTTTATCTGTGCTCATTTCAATCTCTGGTTTTATGCAGCACCCCAACTCACCTTTCCCCTTAAGCAAGCATAAGTTGGTTTTCTAAATTTGAGACCCTGTTCTGTTTTGTAATCCACTTCCTGTGTAGCCAAGTTTACATTCCGTGTATTAGTGATATCTTATGATGTTTCTTTTTCTGTGTGACTTATTTCAGTTAGAATCATCATACCTGAATCCACTCATTATGCTGCTACGTGCCTGATGACATAGATTTCATTGCTGAGTGTTATTGAATTGTATGTAAGTACCACAACATCCTTATCCATTTTTCACTTTCTGTGATATTGAACTTGTACCGTAAACGAGGTTCTTGTAATAAGAGCCATACCAAATTTTGGGGTGGCTGTGTCTTTTTGATTTTAATTTCCCTAAGCTATAGGATCATAAGTGGAAGTGCCCTAGGCTCTGTTGCTTTGTTTTTTAGATGTTTCAGGAAACACCATACACTTCTCCCGAGTGGCTGTTGGCAATTTACATCCCGCCCATCAGCATAACAAGGCTCCCAGTTCTCCAACGCCTGTCCTGCCTTTCTGGATTTTACACTTTTTTCAGATGGCCGTTTTGACCCAGCGGAAGTGAGACTTCATTGTAGTGCAGATTTCCTTTGCAAGCTTGCTTGGTTGGCCAAAAAGTGCGTATGCTTTTTTTCCTGAATATATTCAGGAAAAAACGCATACGCCCTTTTTGGCCAAGTGCATCATTGTGGACGTTCTGCCTCATTTCCTATGCTTTAAATGCAATTCCTGTCTACCTCCTGAAATCGGTTTCCTGCAATTCTGCCCGGCTTTCAAGTCCTCTTGGCAGCCTTACTTCAGTATATTTTTGGACGATAGCTGTCATTTATAACTCTGCAGGTTTGTGAATTACAGTGCCCCAGAGCTGCTTTCTTAAACTCTCTTTCTTGTGAGCTGGCCGCAACACCGCAGGATTCCTTCAGGCCCTAATCTGCTTCCGGCACGGCACGCTGAGCCTTTGGTTAATTCCTCTTCCTGGTGGGAAATGGGAGTTAAATTTGCCCGTCCAGACACCTCCAGCTTGTCTCTCATTGGTTCTCCCTATTCCTGTTCATCTTCCACGGAATTTGCAAACTGGGCCAAACAGGAGGTTAAAGGCACTGACTCTCCAAGTCGGGAGAGTGTTAGTAAAGCGTCTGGAATGTTGCACCCGAGTACCAGGGGACGAGAACTGAGACATATTTCAACACGTCTCCCGATCACATGGTTGATCATACTCTGGTTTCCACATGCATGTTTTAGCTGAAGGAAGAATCCTTTAAACCTGGAGAGTTGAGACCCGTGGAATGGGTACCATGCAATATGACTTCAAAGGGTCTTCATTTGCTCACCGAACCTCTCCAATCCTATCACTGCTGCGTTTATGCCCCTGTACTCACGCTTGATTCTCTTTCAGAGACATAGCAATCTTTAGGTTTTAAGATACTTACTAGTCAGGTACATTATAAGGTGTTTAACATGGGGTTTTGAGTCCATTTCGTTGAGCAAGGAGTAGCTCTTGTCTATTCCATATTTGGCTTAAGGAACTTTATCTGTGCTCATTTCAATCTCTGGTTTTATGCAGCACCCCAACTCACCTTTCCCCTTAAGCAAGCATAAGTTGGTTTTCTAAATTGGAGACCCTGTTCTGTTTTGTAATCCAGTTCCTGTGTAGCCAAGTTTACATTCCGTGTATTAGTGATATCTTATGATGTTTCTTTTTCTGTGTGACTTATTTCAGTTAGAATCATCATACCTGAACCCACTCATTTTCTGCTACGTGCCTGATGACATAGATTTCATTGCTGAGTGATATTGCATTGTACGTAAGTACCACAACTTCTTTATCCATTTTTCACTTTTTGTAATATTGAACTTGTACCGTAAACGAGGTTCTTGTAAACAGAGCCATCCCAAACTTTGGGGTGGCTGTGTCTTTTTGATTTTAATTTCCCTAAGCTATAGGACCATGAGTGGAAGTGCCCTAGGCTCTGTTGATTTGTTTTTTAGATGTTTCAGGAAACACCATACACTTCTCCTGAGTGGCTGTTGGCAATTTACATCCCACCCATCAGCATAACAAGTTCTCCATGGCCTGTCCTGCCTTTCTGGAGTTTACACTTTTTTCAGATGGCCCTTTTGACCAGGCGGAAGTGAGACTTCATTGTAGTGCAGATTTCCTTTGCAAGCTTGCTTGGTTGGCCAAAAAGGGCGTATGCGTTTTTTCCTGAATATATTCAGGAAAAAACGCATACGCCCTTTTTGGACAAGTGCATCATTGTCGACGTTCTGCCTCTTCTCCTATGCTTTAAATGCAATTCCAGTCTACCTCCTGAAATCAGTTTCCTGCAATTCTGCCCCGCTTTCAAGTCCTCTTGGCAGCCTTACTTCAGTATATTTTTGGACGATAGCTGTCATTTATAACTCTGCAGGTTTGTGAATTACAGTGTCCCTGAGCTCCTTTCTTCAACTCGCTTTCTTGTGAGCTGGCTGCAACACCGCAGGATTGCTTCAGGCCCTAATCTGGTTCCGGCACGGCACGCTGAGCCTTTGGATAATTCCTCTTCCTGGTGGGAAATGAGAGTTAAATTTGCCCGTCCAGACACCTCCAGCTAGTCTCTCATTGGTTCTCCCTATTCCTGTTCATCTTCCGCAGAAATTGGAAACTGGGCCAAACAGGAGGTTAAAGGCACTGACTCTCCAAGTCGGGAGAGTGTTAGTAAAGCGTCTGGAATGTTGCACCCGAGTACCAGGGGACGAGAACTGAGACATGTTGGAACACGTCTCCCGATCACACGGTTGATCATACTCTGGGTTCCACATGCATGATTTAGCTGAAGGAAGAATCCCTTAAACCTGGAGAGTTGAGACCCGTGGAATGGGTACCATGCAATATGACTTCAAAGGGTCTTCATTTGCTCACGGAACCTCTCCAATCCTATCACTGCTGCGTTTATGCCCCTGTACACACGCTTGATTCTCTTTCGGAGACATAGCGATCCATAGGTTTTAAGATACTTACTAATCAGGTACATTCTTAGGCGTTTAATATGGGGTGTTGAGCCCATTTCGTTGAGCAAGGAGTAGCTCTTGTCTATTAATATTTGGCTTAAGGAACTTTATCTGTGCTCATTTCAATCTCTGGTTTTATGCAGCACCCCAACTCACCTTTCCCCTTAAGCAAGCATAAGTTGGTTTTCTACATTTGAGACCCTGTTCTGTTTTGTAATCCAGTTCCTGTGTAGCCAAGTTTACATTCCGTGTATTAGTGATATCTTATGATGTTTCTTTTTCTGTGTGACTTATTTCAGTTAGAATCATCATACCTGAATCCACTAATTATGCTGCTATGGCCCTGATGCCTTAGATTTCATTGCTGAGTGATACTGCATTGTACGTAAGTAGCACAATTTCTTTATCCATTTTTCACTCTCTGCGATATTGAACTTGTACCGTAAACGAGGTTCTTGTAAACAGAACCATCCCAAACTTTGGGGTGGCTGAGTCTTTTTGATTATAATTTCCCTAAGCTATAGGACCATAAGTGGAAGTGCCCTAGGCTCTGTTGCTTTGTTTTTTAGATGTTTCAGGAAACACCATACACTTCTCCCCAGTGGCTGTTGGCAATTTACATCCCACCCATTAGCATAACAAGTCTCAGAGTTGTCCATGGCCTGTCCTGCTTTTCTGGATTTTACACTTTTTTCAGATGGCCCTTTTGTCCGGGGGGAAATGAGACTTCATTGTAGTGCAGATTTCCTTTGCAAGCTTGCTTGGTTGGCCAAAAAGGGCGTATGCGTTTTTTCCTGAATATATTCAGGAAAAAACGCATACGCCCTTTTTGGCCAAGTGCATCATTGTGGAAGTTCTGCCTCTTTTCCTATGCTTTAAATGCAATTCCAGTCTACCTCCTGAAATCGGTTTCCTGCAATTCTGCCCCGCTTTCAAGTCCTCTTGGCAGCCTTACTTCAGTATATTTTTGGACGATAGCTGTCATTTATAACTCTGCAGGTTTGTGAATTACAGTGCCCATGAGCTCCTTTCTTCAACTCGCTTTCTTGTGAGCTGGCCGCAACACCGCAGGATTGCTTCAGGCCCTAATCTGGTTCCGGCACCGCACGCTGAGCCTTTGCTTAATTCCTCTTCCTGGTGGGAAATGAGAGTTAAAATTGCCTGTCCAGACACCTCCAGCTAGTCTCTCATTGGTCCTCCTTATCCCTGTTCATCTTCCGCAGAAATTGCAAACTGGGTCAAACAGGAGGTTAAAGGCACTGACTCTCCAAGTCGGGAGAGTGTTAGTAAAGCATCTGGAATGTTGCACCCGAGTACCAGGGGATGAAAACTGAGACATATTTGAACACGTCTCCCGATCACACGGTTGATCATACTCTGGGTTCCACATGCATGTTTCAGCTGAAGGAAGAATCCCTTAAACCTGGAGAGTTGAGACCCGTGGAATGGGTACCATGCAATATGACTTCAAAGGGTCTTCATTTGCTCACCGAACCTCTCCAAACCTATCACTGCTGCGTTTATGCCCCTGTACACACGCTTGATTCTCTATCAGAGACATAGCAATCCATAGGTTTTAAGATACTTACTAGACAGGTACATTCATTGGCGTTTAATATGGGGTGTTGAGTCCATTTCGTTGAGCAAGGAGTAGCTCTTGTCTATTACATATTTGGCTTAAGGAACTTTATCTGTGCTCATTTCAATCTCTGGTTTTATGCAGCACCCCAACTCACCTTTCCCTTTAAGCAAGCATAAGTTGGTTTTCTAAATTTGAGACCCTGTTCTGTTTTGTAATTCAGTGCCTGTGTAGCCAAGGTTACATTCCGTGTATTAGTGATATCTTATGATGTTTGTTTTTCTGTGTGACTTATTTCAGTTACAATCATCATACCTGAATCTACTCATTATGCTGCTACGGGCCTGATGACATAGATTTCATTGCTGAGTGATATTGCATTGTACATAAGTACCACAACTTCTTTATCCATTTTTTGCTTTCTGCGATATTAAACTTGTACCGTAAACGAGGTTCTTGTAAAGAGAGCCGTGACAAGGTTTGGGGTGGCTGTATCTTTTTGATTTTAATTTCCCTAAGCTATAGGACCATAAGTGGAAGTGCCTTAGGCTCTGTTGCTTTGTTTTTTATATGTTTCAGGAAACACCATACACCTCTCCCTAGTGGCTGTTGACAATTTACATCCCACCCATCAGCATATCAAGGCTCCCAGTTCTCCGTGGCCTGTCCTCCCTTTCTGGATTTTATACTTTTTTCAGATGTCCCTTTTGACTGTGGGGAAGTGAGACTTCATTGTAGTGCAGATTTCCTTTGCAAGCTTGCTTGGTTGGCTAAAAAGGGCGTATGCGTTTTTTCCTGAATATATTCAGGAAAAAACGCATACGCCCTTTTTGGCAAGTGCATCATTGACGACGTTCTGCCTCTTTTCCTATGCTTTAAATGCAAATCAAGTCTACCTCCTGAAATTGGTTTCCCGCAATTCTGCCCTGGTTTCAAGCCCTCTTGGCAGCCTTACTTCAGTAGATATTTGGGCGATAGCTGTCATTTATAACTCTGCAGGTTTGTGAATTACAGTGCCCCTGAGCTCCTTTCTTCAACTCGCTTTCTTGTGAGCTGGCCGCAACACCGCAGGATTGCTTCAGGCCCTAATCTGGTTCCGGCACGGCACGCTGAGCCTTTGGTTAATTCCTCTTCCTGGTGGGAAATGAGAGTTAAATTCGCCCGTCCAGACACCTCCAGCTAGTCTCTCATTGGTTCTCCCTATTCCTGTTCATCTTCCTCAGAAATTGCAAACTGGGCCAAACAGGAGGTTAAAGGCACTGACTCTCCAAGTCGGGAGAGTGTTAATAAAGCATTTGGAATGTTGCACCCGAGTACCAGGGTACGAGAACTGAGACATATTTGAACACGTCTCGCGATCACATGGTTGATCATACTCTGGGTTCCACATGCATGTTTTTGCTGAAGGAAGAATCCCTTAAACCTGGAGAGTTGAGACCCGTGGAATGGGTACCATGCAATGTGAATTCAAAGGGTCTTCATTTGCTCACCGAACCTCTCCAATCCTATCACTGCTGCGTTTATGACCCTGTACACACGCTTGGTTCTCTTTTGGAGACATAGCAATCCATAGGTTTTAAGATACTTACTAGTCAGGTACATTCTTAGGCGTTTAATATGGGGTGTTGAGTCCATTTCGTTGAGCAAGGAGTAGCTCTTGTCTATTACATATTTGGCTTAAGGAACTTTATCTGTGCTCATTTCAATCTCTGGTTTTATGCAGCACCCCAACTCACCTTTCCCCTTAAGCAAGCATAAGTTGGTTTTCTAAATTTGAGACCCTGTTCTGTTTTGTAATTCAGTGCCTGTGTAGCCAAGTTTACATTCCGTGTATTAGTGATATCTTATGACGTTTCTTTTTCTGTGTGACTTATTTCAGTTAGAATCATCATACCTGAATCCACTCATTATGCTGCTACGGGCATGATGACATAGATTTCATTGCTGAGTGATATTGCATTGTACGTAAGTACCACAACTTTTTTATCCATTTTTCGCTTTCTGCGATATTGAACTTGTACCGTAAACGAGGTTCTTGTAAACAGAGCTGTCCCAAACTTTGGGGTGGCTGTGTCTTTTTGATTTTAATTTCCCTAAGCTATAGGACCATAAGTGGCAGTGCCCTAGGCTCTGTTGCTTTGTTTTTTATATGTTTCAGGAAAAACCATACACCTCTCCCTAGTGGCTGTTGGCAATTTACATCCCGCCCATCAGCATATCAAGGCTCCCAGTTCTCCATGGCCTGTCCTGCCTTTCTGGATTTTATACTTTTTTCAGATGACCCTTTTGACTGGGGGGAAGTGAGACTTCATTGTAGTGCAGATTTCCTTTGCAAGCTTGCTTGGTTGGCTAAAAAGGGCGTATGCGTTTTTTCCTGAATATATTCAGGAAAAAACGCATATGCCCTTTTTGGCAAGTGCATCATTGACGACGTTCTGCCTCTTTTCCTATGCTTTAAATGCAAATCAATTCTACCTCCTGAAATCGGTTTCCCGCAATTCTGCCCTGGTTTCAAGCCCTCTTGGCAGCCTTACTTCAGTAGATATTTGGGCGATAGCTGTCATTTATAACTCTGCAGGTTTGTGAATTACAGTGCCCCTGAGCTCCTTTCTTCAACTCGCTTTCTTGTGAGCTGGCCGCAACACCGCAGGATTGCTTCAGGCCCTAATCTGGTTCCGGCACGGCACGCTGAGCCTTTGGTTAATTCCTCTTCCTGGTGGGAAATGAGAGTTAAATTTGCCCGTCCAGACACCTCCAGCTAGTCTCTCATTGGTTCTCCCTATTCCTGTTCATCTTCCGCAGAAATTGCAAACTGGGCCAAACAGGAGGTTAAAGGCACTGACTCTCCAAGTCAGGAGAGTGTTAGTAAAGCATCTGGAATGTTGCACCCGAGTACCAGGGGACGAGAACTGAGACATATTTCAACACGTCTCCCGATCACACGGTTGATCATACTCTGGGTTCCTCATGCATGTTTTAGCTGAAGGAAGAATCCCTTAAACCTGGAGAGTTGAGACCCGTGGAATGGGTACCATGCAATATGATTTCAAAGGGTCTTCATTTGCTCACCAAAACTCTCCAATCCTATCACTGCTGCGTTTTTGCCCCTGTACTCACGATTGATTCACTTTCAGAGACATAGCAATCCATAGGTTTTAAGATACTTACTAGTCAGGTACATTATTAGGCGTTTAATATGGGGTTTTGAGTCCATTTCGTTGAGCAAGGAGTAGCTCTTGTCTATTACATATTTGGCTTAAGGAACTGTATCTGTGCTCATTTCAATCTCTGGTTTTATGCAGCACCCCAACTCACCTTTCCCCTTAAGCAAGCATAAGTTGATTTTCTAAATTTGGGACCATGTTCTGTTTTGAAATTCAGTTCCTCTGTAGCCAAGTTTACATTCCGTGTATTAGTGATATCTTATGATGTTTCTTTTTCTGTGTGACTTATTTCAGTTAGAATCATCATACCTGAATCCACTCATTATGCTGCTATGGGCCTGATGACATAGATGTCTTTGCTGAGTGATATTGCATTGTACGTAAGTACCACAACTTCTTTATCCATTTTTCGCTTTATGCGATATTGAACTTGTACCGTAAACGAGTTTCTTGTAAACAGAGCCATCCCAAACTTTGGGGTGGCTGTGTCTTTTTGATTTTAATTTCCCTAAGCTATAGGACCATAAGTGGAAGTGCCCTAGGCTCTGTTGCTTTGTTTTTTAGATGTTTCAGGAAACACCATACACTTCTCCCGAGTGGCTGTTGGCAATTTACATCCCGCCCATCAGCATAACAAGGCTCCCAGTTCTCCATGGCCTGTCCTGCCTTTCTGGATTTTACACTTTTTTCAGATGGCCCTTTTGACGGGGGGGAAGTGAGACTTCATTGTAGTGCAGATTTCCTTTGCAAGCTTGCTTGGTTGGCCAAAAAGGGCGTATGCGTTTTTTCCTGAATATATTCAGGAAAAAACGCATACGCCCTTTTTGGCCAGTGCATCATTGTGGACGTTCTGCCTCTTTTCCTATGCTTTAAATGCAATTCCAGTCTACCTCCTGAAATCGGTTTCCTGCAATTCTGCCCGGCTTTCAAGTCCTCTTGGCAGCCTTACTTCAGTATATTTTTGGACAATAACTGTCATTTATAACTCTGCAGGTTTGTGAATTACAGTGTCCCTGAGCTCCTTTCTTCAACTCGCTTTCTTGTGAGCTGGCCGCAACACCGCAGGATTGCTTCAGGCCCTAATCTGGTTCCGGCACGGTATGCTGAGCCTTTGGTTAATTCCTCTTCCTGGTGGGAAATGAGAGTTAAATTCGCCCGTCCAGACACCTCCAGCTAGTCTCTCATTGGTTCTCCCTATTCCTGTTCATCTTCCTCAGAAATTGCAAACTGGGCCAAACAGGAGGTTAAAGGCACTGACTCTCCAAGTCGGGAGAGTGTTAATAAAGCATTTGGAATGTTGTACCCGAGTACCAGGGTACGAGAACTGAGACATATTTGAACACGTATCGCGATCACATGGTTGATCATACGCTGGGTTCCACATGCATGTTTTTGCTGAAGGAAGAATCCCTTAAACCTGGAGAGTTGAGACCCGTGGAATGGGTACCATGCAATGTGACTTCAAAGGGTCTTCATTTGCTCACCGAACCTCTCCAATCCTATCACTGCTGCGTTTATGCCCCTGTACACACGCTTGGTTCTCTTTTGGAGACATAGCAATCCATAGGTTTTAAGATACTTACTAGTCAGGTACATTCTTAGGCGTTTAATATGGGGTGTTGAGTCCATTTCGTTGAGCAAGGAGTAGCTCTTGTCTATTACATATTTGGCTTAAGGAACTTTATCTGTGCTCATTTCAATCTCTGGTTTTATGCAGCACCCCAACTCACCTTTCCCCTTAAGCAAGCATAAGTTGGTTTTCTAAATTTGAGACCCTGTTCTGTTGTGTAATTCAGTGCCTGTGTAGCCAAGTTTACATTCCGTGTATTAGTGATATCTTATGACGTTTCTTTTTCTGTGTGACTTATTTCAGTTAGAATCATCATACCTGAATCCACTCATTATGCTGCTACGGGCATGATGACATAGATTTCATTGCTGAGTGATATTGCATTGTACGTAAGTACCACAACTTTTTTATCCATTTTTCGCTTTCTGCGATATTGAACTTGTACCGTAAACGAGGTTCTTGTAAACAGAGCTGTCCCAAACTTTGGGGTGGCTGTGTCTTTTTGATTTTAATTTACCTAAGCTATAGGACCATAAGTGGAAGTGCCCTAGGCTCTGTTCCTCAGTTTTTTAGATGTTTCAGGAAACACCATACACTTCTCCTGAGTGGCTGTTGGCAATTTACATCCCGCCCATCAGCATAACAAGGCTCCCAGTTCTCCATGGCCTGTCCTGCCTTTCTGGATTTTACACTTTTTTCAGATGGCCCTTTTGACCGTGGGGAAGTGAGACTTCATTATAGTGCAGATTTCCTTTGCAAGCTTGCTTGGTTGGCCAAAAAGTGCGTATGCGTTTTTTCCTGAATATATTCAGGAAAAAACGCATACGTCCTTTTTGGCCAAGTGCATCATTGTGGACGTTCTGCCTCTTTTCCTATGCTTTAAATGCAATTCCAGTCTACCTCCTGAAATCGGTTTCCTGCAATTCTGCCCCGCTTTCAAGTCCTCTTGGCAGCCTTACTTCAGTATATTTTTTGACGATAGCTGTCATTTATAACTCTGCAGGTTTGTGAATTACAGTGCCCCTGAGCTCCTTTCTTCAACTCGCTTGCCTGTGAGCTGGCCACAACACCGCAGGATTGCTTCAGGCCCTAATCTGGTTCTGGCACGGCACGCTGAGCCTTTGGTTAATTCCTCTTCCTGGTGGGAAATGAGAGTTAAATTTGCCCGTCCAGACACCTCCAGCTAGTCTCTCATTGGTTCTCCCTATTCCTGTTCATCTTCCGCAGAAATTGCAAACTGGGCCAAACAGGAGGTTAAAGGCACTGTCTCTCCAAGTCGGGAGAATATTAGTAAAGCGTCTGCAATTTTGCACCCGAGTACCAGGGGATGAGAACTGAGACATATTAGAACACATCTCCCGATCACACGGTTGATCACACTCTGTGTTCCACATTCATTTTTTAGCTGAAAGAAGAATCCCTTAAACTTGGAGAGTTGAGACCCGTGGAATGGGTACCATGCAATATGACTTCAAAGGGTCTTCATTTGCTCACCAAACCTCTCCAATCCTATCACTGCTGCGTTTATGCCCCTGTACTCACGCTTGATTCTCTTTCAGAGACATAGCAATCCATAAGTTTTAAGATACTTACTAGTCAGGTACATTATTAGGGGTTTAATAAGGGGTTTTGAGTCCATTTCGTTGAGCAAGGAGTAGCCCTTGTCTATTACATATTTGGCTTAAGGAACTTTATCTGTGCTCATTTCAATCTCTGGTTTTATGCAGCACCCCAACTCACCTTTCCCCTTAAGCAAGCATAAGTTGGTTTTCTAAATTTGGGACCATGTTCTGTTTTGAAATCCAGTTCCTGTGTAGCCAAGTTTACATTCCGTGTATTAGTGATATCTTATGATGTTTCTTTTTCTGTGTGACTTATTTCAGTTAGAATCATCATACCTGAATCCACTCATTATGCTGCTATGGGCCTGATGACATAGATGTCATTGCTGAGTGATATTGCATTGTACGTAAGTACCACAACTTCTTTATCCATTTTTCGCTTTATGCGATATTGAACTTGTACCGTAAACGAGTTTCTTGTAAACAGAGCCATCCCAAACTTTGGGGTGGCTGTGTCTTTTTGATTTTAATTTCCCTAAGCTATAGGACCATAAGTGGAAGTGCCCTAGGCTCTGTTGCTTTGTTTTTTAGATGTTTCAGGAAACACCATACACTTCTCCCGAGTGGCTGTTGGCAAGTTACATCCCGCCCATCAGCATAACAAGGCTCCCAGTTCTCCATGGCCTGTCCTGCCTTTCTGGATTTTACACTTTTTTCAGATGGCCCTTTTGACGGGGGGGAAGTGAGACTTCATTGTAGTGCAGATTTCCTTTGCAAGCTTGCTTGGTTGGCCAAAAAGGGCGTATGCGTTTTTTCCTGAATATATTCAGGAAAAAACGCATACGCCCTTTTTGGCCAAGTGCATCATTGTCGACCTTCTGCCTCTTTTCCTATGCTTTAAATGCAATTCCAGTCTACCTCCTGAAATCGGTTTCCTGCAATTCTGCCCGGCTTTCAAGTCCTCTTGGCAGCCTTACTTCAGTATATTTTTGGATGATAGCTGTCATTTATAACTCTGCAGGTTTGTGAATTACAGTGCCCCTGAGCTCCTTTCTTCAACTCGCTTTCTTGTGAGCTGGCCGCAACACCGCAGGATTGCTTCAGGCCCTAATCTGGTTCCGGCATGGCACGCTGAGCCTTTGGTTAATTCCTCTTCCTGGTGGGAAATGAGAGTTAAATTTTCCCGTCCAGACACCTCCAGCTAGTCTCTCATTGGTTCTCCCTATTCCTGTTCATCTTCCGCGGAATTTGCAAACTGGGCCAAACAGGAGGTTAAAGGCACTGACTCTCCAAGTCGGGAGAGTGTTAGTAAAGCATCTGGAATGTTGTACCCGAGTACCAGGGGATGAGAACTGAGACATATTTCAACACGTCTCCCGATCACACGGTTGATCATACTCTGGGTTCCACATGCCTGTTTTAGCTGAAGGAAGAATCCCTTAAACCTGGAGAGTTGAGACCCGTGGAATGGGTACCATGCAATATGACTTCAAAGGGTCTTCATTTGCTCACCAAAACTCTCCAATCCTATCACTGCTGCGTTTTTGCCCCTGTACTCACGATTGATTCACTTTCAGAGACATAGCAATCCATAGGTTTTAAGATACTTACTAGTCAGGTACATTATTAGGCGTTTAATATGGGGTTTTGAGTCCATTTCGTTGAGCAAGGAGTAGCTCTTGTCTATTACATATTTGGCTTAAGGAACTTTATCTGTGCTCATTTCAATCTCTGGTTTTATGCAGCACCCCAACTCACCTTTCCCCTTAAGCAAGCATAAGTTGATTTTCTAAATTTGGGACTATGTTCTGTTTTGAAATTCAGTTCCTGTGTAGCCAAGTTTACATTCCGTGTATTAGTGATATCTTATGATGTTTCTTTTTCTGTGTGACTTATTTCAGTTAAAATCATCATACCTGAATCCACTCATTATGCTGCTATGGGCCTGATGACATAGATGTCATTGCTGAGTGATATTGCATTGTACGTAAGTACCACAACTTCTTTATCCATTTTTCGCTTTATGCGATATTGAACTTGTACCGTAAACGAGTTTCTTGTAAACAGAGCCATCCCAAACTTTGGGGTGGCTGTGTCTTTTTGATTTTAATTTCCCTAAGCTATAGGATCATAAGTGGAAGTGCCCTAGGCTCTGTTGCTTTGTTTTTTAGATGTTTCAGGAAACACCATACACTTCTCCCGAGTGGCTGTTGGCAATTTACATCCCGCCCATCAGCATAACAAGGCTCCCAGTTCTCCATGGCCTGTCCTGCCTTTCTGGATTTTACACTTTTTCAGATGGCCCTTTTGACGGGGGGGAAGTGAGACTTCATTGTAGTGCAGATTTCCTTTGCAAGCTTGCTTGGTTGGCCAAAAAGGGCGTATGCGTTTTTTCCTGAATATATTCAGGAAAAAACGCATACGCCCTTTTTGGCCAAGTGCATCATTGTCGACCTTCTGCCTCTTTTCCTATGCTTTAAATGCAATTCCAGTCTACCTCCTGAAATCGGTTTCCTGCAATTCTGCCCGGCTTTCAAGTCCTCTTGGCAGCCTTACTTCAGTATATTTTTGGATGATAGCTGTCATTTATAACTCTGCAGGTTTGTGAATTACAGTGCCCCTGAGCTCCTTTCTTCAACTCGCTTTCTTGTGAGCTGGCCGCAACACCGCAGGATTGCTTCAGGCCCTAATCTGGTTCCGGCATGGCACGCTGAGCCTTTGGTTAATTCCTCTTCCTGGTGGGAAATGAGAGTTAAATTTTCCCGTCCAGACACCTCCAGCTAGTCTCTCATTGGTTCTCCCTATTCCTGTTCATCTTCCGTGGAATTTGCAAACTGGGCCAAACAGGAGGTTAAAGGCACTGACTCTCCAAGTCGGGAGAGTGTTAGTAAAGCATCTGGAATGTTGCACCCGAGTACCAGGGGACGAGAACTGAGACATATTTCAACACGTCTCCCGATCACACGGTTGATCATACTCTGGGTTCCACATGCATGTTTTAGCTGAAGGAAGAATCCCTTAAACCTGGAGAGTTGAGACCCGTGGAATGGGTACCATGCAATATGACTTCAAAGGGTCTTCATTTGCTCACCAAAACTCTCCAATCCTATCACTGCTGCGTTTTTGCCCCTGTACTCACGATTGATTCACTTTCAGAGACATAGCAATCCATAGGTTTTAAGATACTTACTAGTCAGGTACATTATTAGGCGTTTAATATGGGGTTTTGAGTCCATTTCGTTGAGCAAGGAGTAGCTCTTGTCTATTACATATTTGGCTTAAGGAACTTTATCTGTGCTCATTTCAATCTCTGGTTTTATGCAGCACCCCAACTCACCTTTCCCCTTAAGCAAGCATAAGTTGGTTTTCTAAATTTGGGACCATGTTCTGTTTTGAAATCCAGTTCCTGTGTAGCCAAGTTTACATTCCGTGTATTAGTGATATCTTATGATGTTTCTTTTTCTGTGTGACTTATTTCAGTTAGAATCATCATACCTGAATCCACTCACTATGCTCCTACGGGCCTGATGACATAGATTTCATTGCTGAGTGATATTGCATTGTACGTAAGTACCACAACTTCTTTATCCATTTTTCGCTTTATGCGATATTGAACTTGTACCGTAAACGAGTTTCTTGTAAACAGAGCCATCTCAAACTTTGGGGTGGCTGTGTCTTTTTGATTTTAATTTCCCTAAGCTATAGGACCATAAGTGGAAGTGCCCTAGGCTCTGTTGCTTTGTTTTTTAGATGTTTCAGGAAACACCATACACTTCTCCCGAGTGGCTGTTGGCAAGTTACATCCCGCCCATCAGCATAACAAGGCTCCCAGTTCTCCATGGCCTGTCCTGCCTTTCTGGATTTTACACTTTTTTCAGATGGCCCTTTTGACGGGGGGGAAGTGAGACTTCATTGTAGTGCAGATTTCCTTTGCAAGCTTGCTTGGTTGGCCAAAAAGGGCGTATGCGTTTTTTCCTGAATATATTCAGGAAAAAATGCATACGCCCTTTTTGGCCAAGTGCATCATTGAGGACATTCTGCCTCTTTTCCTATGCTTTAAATGCAATTCCAGTCTCCCTCCTGATATCGGTTTCCTGCAATTCTGCCCCACGTTCAAGTCCTCTTGGCAGCCTTACTTCAGTATATTTTTGGACGAAAGCTGTCATTTATAACTCTGCAGGTTTGTGAATTACAGTGCCCCTGAGCTCCTTTCTTCAACTCGCTTTCTTGTGAGCTGGCCGCAACACCGCAGGATTGCTTCAGGCCCTAATCTGGTTCCCCACGGCACGCTGAGACTTTGGTTAATTCCTCTTCCTGGTGGGAAATGAGAGTTAAATTTGCCCGTCCAGACACCTCCAGCTAGTCTCTCATTGGTTCTCCCTATTCCTGTTCATATTCCGCAGAAATTGCAAACTGGGCCAAACAGGACGTTAAAGGCACTGACTCTCCAAGTCGGGAGAGTGTTAGTAAAGTGTCTGGAATGTTGCACCCAAGTACCAGGGGACGAGAACTGAGATATATTGGCACACGTCTCCCGATCACACGGTTGATCATACTCTGGGTTCCACATGCATGTTTTAGCTGAAGGAAGAATCCCTTAAACCTGGAGAGTTGAGACCCGTGGAATGGGTACCATGCAATATGATTTCAAAGGGTCTTCGTTTGCTCACCGAACCTCTCCAATCCTATCACTGCTGCGTTTATGCCCCTGTACACATGATTGATTCTCTTTCGGAGACATAGCAATCCATAGGTTTTAAGATACTTACTAGTCAGGTACATTCTTAGGCGTTTAATATGCGGTGTTGAGTCCATTTCGTTGAATAAGGAGTACCTCTTGTCTATTACATATTTGGCTTAAGGAACTTTATCTGTGTTCATTTCAATCTCTGGTTTTATGCTGCATCCCAACTCACCTTTCCCCTTAAGCAAGCATTAGTTGGTTTTCTAAATTTGAGACCCTGTTCTGTTTTGTAATTCAGTTCCTGTGTAGCCAAGTTTACATTCCGTGTATTAGTGATATCTTATGATGTTTCTTTTTCTGTCTGACTTATTTCAGTTAGAATCATCATACCTGAACCCACTCATTTTGTGCTACAGGCGTGTTGACATAGATTTCATTGCTGAGTGGTATTGCATTTTACGTAAGTACCACAACTTCTTTATCCATTTTTCACTTTCTGCGATATTGAACTTGTACCATAAACGAGGTTCTTGTAAACAGAGCCTTCCCAAACATTTGGGTGGCTGTGTCTTTTTGATTTTAATTTCCCTAAGCTATAGGACCATAAGTGGAAGTGCCCTAGGCTCTCTTGCTTTGTTTTTTAGATGTTTCAGGAAACACCATACACTTCTCCCAAGTGGCTGTTGGCAATTTACATCCCACCCATCAGCATAAAAAGGCTCCCAGTTCTCCATGGCCTGTCCTACCTTTCTGGATTTTACACATTTTTCAGATGGCCCTTTTGACCGGGGGGAGGTGAGACTTCATTGTAGTGCAGATTTCCTGTGCAAGCTTGCTTGGTTCGCCAAAAAGTGCGTATGCATTTTTTCCTGAATATATTCAGGAAAAAACGCATACGCACTTTTTGGCCAAGTGCATCATTGTGGACGTTCTGCCTCTTTTCCTATGCTTTAAATGCAATTCCAGTCTACCTCCTGAAATCGGTTTCCTGCAATTCTGCCCCGCTTTCAAGTCCTCTTGGCAGCCTTACTTCAGTATATTTTTGGACGATAGCTGTCATTTATAACTCTGCAGGTTTGTGAATTACAGTGCCCCTGAGCTCCTTTCTTCAACTCGCTTTCTTGTGAGCTGGCCGCAGCACCGCAGGATTGCTTCAGGCCCTAATCTGGTTCCGGCATGGCACGCTGAGCCTTTGGATAATTCCTCTTATTGGTGGGAAATGAGAGTTAAATTTGCCCGTCCAGACACCTCCAGCTAGTCTCTCATTGGTTCTCCCTATTCCTGTACATCTTCCGCGGAATTTGCAAACTGGGTCAAACAGGACGTTAAAGGCACTGACTCTCCAAGTTGGGAGAGTGTTAGTAAAGCGTCTGGAATGTTGCACCCGAGTACCAGGGGCGAAAACTGAGACATATTTGAACACGTCTCCCGATCACATGGTTGATCATACTCTGGGTTCCACATGCATGTTTCAGCTGAAGGAAGATTCCCTTAAAGCTGGAGAGTTGAGACCCGTGGAATGGGTACCATGCAATATGACTTCAAAGGGTCTTCATTTGCTCACCGAACCTCTCCAATCCTAACACTTCTGCGTTTATGTCCCTGTACACACGCTTGATTCTCTTTCAGAGACATAGCAATCCATAGGTTTTAAGATACTTACTAGTCAGGTACATTCTTAGGCGTTTAATATGCGGTGTTGAGTCCATTTCGTTGAGCAAGTAGTAGCTCTTGTCTATTACATATTTGGCTTAAGGAACTTTATCTGTGCTCATTTCAATCTCTGGTTTTATGCAGCACCCCAACTCACCTTTCCCCTTAGAAAACATAAGTTGGTTTTCTAAATTTGAGACCCTGTTCTGTTTTGTAATCCAGTTCCTGTGTAGCCAATTTTACATTCTGTGTATTAGTGATATCTTATGATGTTTCTTTTTCTGTGTGACTTATTTCAGTTAGAATCATCATACCTGAACCCACTCATTTTCTGCTACAGGCCTGTTGACATAGATTTCATTGCTGAGTGATATTGCATTGTACGTAAGTACCACAACTTCTTTATCCATTTTTCGCTTTCTGCGATATTGAACTTGTACCATAAACGAGATTCTTGTAAACAGAGCCATCCCAAACTTTGGGTTGGCTGTGTCTTTTTTATTTTAATTTCCCTAAGCTATAGGACCATAAGTGGATTTGACCTAGGCTCTGTTGCTTTGTTTTTTAGATGTTTCAGGAAACACCATACACTTCTCCCGAGTGGCTGTTGGCAATTTACATCCCGCCCATCAGCATAACAGGGCTCCCAGTTCTCCAGGGCCTGTCCTGCCTTTCTGGATTTTACACTTTTTTCAGATGGCCCCTTTGACAGGGGGGAAGTGAAACTTCATTGTAGTGCAGATTTCCTGTGCAAGCTTGCTCGCTTCGCCAAAAAGGGCGTATGCGTTTTTTCCTGAATATATTCAGGAAAAAACGCATACGCCCTTTTTGGCCAAGTGCATCATTGTCCACGTTCTGCCTCTTTTCCTATGCTTTAAATGCAATTCCAGTCTCCCTCCTGATATCGGTTTCCTGCAATTCTGCCCCACGTTCAAGTCCTCTTGGCAGCCTTACTTCAGTATATTTTTGGACGATAGCTGTCATTTATAACTCTGCAGGTTTGTGAATTACAGTGCCCCTGAGCTCCTTTCTTCAACTCGCTTTCTTGTGAGCTGGCCGCAACACCGCAGGATTGCTTCAGGCCCTAATCTGGTTCCCCACGGCACGCTGAGACTTTGGTTAATTCCTCTTCCTGGTTTGAAATGAGAGTTAAATTTGCCCGTCCAGACACCTCCATCTAGTCTCTCATTGGTTCTCCCTATTCCTGTTCATATTCCACAGAAATTGCAAACTGGGCCAAAAGGACGTTAAAGGCACTGACTCTCCAAGTCGGGAGAGTGTTAGTAAAGTGTCTGGAATGTTGCACCCAAGTACCAGGGGACGAGAACTGAGATATATTGGCACACGTCTCCCGATCACACGGTTGATCATACTCTGGGTTCCACATGCATGTTTTAGCTGAAGGAAGAATCCCTTAAACCTGGAGAGTTGAGACCCGTGGAATGGGTACCATGCAATATGATTTCAAAGGGTCTTCGTTTGCTCACCGAACCTCTCCAATCCTATCACTGCTGCGTTTATGCCCTTGTACACATGCTTGATTCTCTTTCGGAGACATAGCAATCCATAGGTTTTAAGATACTTACTAGTCAGGTACATTCTTAGGCGTTTAATATGGGGTGTTGAGTCCATTTTATTGAACAAGGAGTAGCACTTGTCTATTCCATATTTGGCTTAAGGAACTTTATCTGTGCTCATTTCAATCTCTGGTTTTATGCAGCACCCCAACTCACCTTTCCCCTTAAGCAAGCATAAGTTGGTTTTCTAAATTTGAGACCCTGTTCTGTTTTGTAATCCAGTTCCTGTGTAGCCAAGTTTACATTCCGTGTATTAGTGATATCTTATGATGTTTCTTTTTCTGTGTGACTTATTTCAGTTAGAATCATCATACCTGAACCCACTCATTTTGTGCTACAGGCGTGTTGACATAGATTTCATTGCTGAGTGATATTGCATTGTACGTAAGTACCACAACTGCTTTATCCATTTTTCGCTTTCTGCGATATTGAACTTGTACCATAAACGAGGTTCTTGTAAACAGAGCCATCCCAAACTTTGGGGTGGCTGTGTCTTTTTGATTTTAATTTCCCTAAGCTATAGGACCATAAGTGGAATTGACCTAGGCTCTGTTGCTTTCTTTTTTAGATGTTTCAGGAAACACCATACACTTCTCCCGAGTGAATATATTCAGGAAAAAAAGCATACGCCCTGTTTGTCCAAGTGCATCATTGTGGACGTTCTGCCTCTTTTCCTATGCTTTAAATGCAATTCCAGTCTCCCTCCTGAAATCGGTTTTCTGCAATTCTGCCCCGCTTTCAAGTCCTCTTGGCAGCCTTACTTCAGTATATTTTTGGACGATAGCTGTCATTTATAACTCTGCAGGTTTGTGAATTACAGTGCCCCTGAGCTCCTTTCTTCAACTCGCTTTCTTGTGAGCTGGCCGCAACACCGCAGGATTGCTTCAGGCCCTAATCTGGTTCCCCACGGCACGCTGAGACTTTGGTTAATTCCTCTTCCTGGTTTGAAATGAGAGTTAAATTTGCCCGTCCAGACACCTCCATCTAGTCTCTCATTGGTTCTCCCTATTCCTGTTCATATTCCACAGAAATTGCAAACTGGGCCAAAAGGACGTTAAAGGCACTGACTCTCTAAGTCGGGAGAGTGTTAGTAAAGTGTCTGGAATGTTGCACCCAAGTACCAGGGGACGAGAACTGAGATATATTGGCACACGTCTCCCGATCACACGGTTGATCATACTCTGGGTTCCACATGCATGTTTTAGCTGAAGGAAGAATCCCTTAAACCTGGAGAGTTGAGACCCGTGGAATGGGTACCATGCAATATGATTTCAAAGGGTCTTCGTTTGCTCACCGAACCTCTCCAATCCTATCACTGCTGCGTTTATGCCCTTGTACACATGCTTGATTCTCTTTCGGAGACATAGCAATCCATAGGTTTTAAGATACTTACTAGTCAGGTACATTCTTAGGCGTTTAATATGGGGTGTTGAGTCCATTTCATTGAACAAGGAGTAGCACTTGTCTATTCCATATTTGGCTTAAGGAACTTTATCTGTGCTCATTTCAATCTCTGGTTTTATGCAGCACCCCAACTCACCTTTCCCCTTAAGCAAGCATAAGTTGGTTTTCTAAATTTGAGACCCTTTTCTGTTTTGTAATCCAGTTCCTGTGTAGCCAAGTTTACATTCCGTGTATTAGTGATATCTTATGATGTTTCTTTTTCTGTGTGACTTATTTCAGTTAGAATCATCATACCTGAACCCACTCATTTTGTGCTACAGGCGTGTTGACATAGATTTCATTGCTGAGTGATATTGCATTGTACGTAAGTACCACAACTGCTTTATCCATTTTTCGCTTTCTGCGATATTGAACTTGTACCATAAACGAGGTTCTTGTAAACAGAGCCATCCCAAACTTTGGGGTGGCTGTGTCTTTTTGATTTTAATTTCCCTAAGCTATAGGACCATAAGTGGAATTGACCTAGGCTCTGTTGCTTTCTTTTTTAGATGTTTCAGGAAACACCATACACTTCTCCCGAGTGAATATATTCAGGAAAAAAAGCATACGCCCTGTTTGTCCAAGTGCATCATTGTGGACGTTCTGCCTCTTTTCCTATGCTTTAAATGCAATTCCAGTCTACCTCCTGAAATCGGTTTTCTGCAATTCTGCCCCGCTTTCAAGTCCTCTTGGCAGCCTTACTTCAGTATATTTTTGGACGATAGCTGTCATTTATAATTCTGCAGGTTTGTGAATTACAGGGGCCCTGATCTCCTTTCTTCAACTCGCTTTCTTGTGAGGTGGCCGCAACACCGCAGGATTGCTTCAGGCCCTAATCTTGTTCCGGCACGGCACGCTGAGCCTTTGGTTAATTCCTCTTCCTGGTGGGAAATGAGAGTTAAATTTGCCCGTCCAGACACCTCCAGCTAGTCTCTCATTGGTTCTCCCTATTCCTGTTCATCTTCCGCAGAAATTGCAAACTGGGCCAAACAGGAGGTTAAAGGCACTGACTCTCCAAGTCGGGAGAGTGTTAGTAAAGCGTCTGGAATGTTGCACCCGAGTACCAGGGGAAGAAAACTGAGACATATTTGAACACGTCTCCCGATCACACAGTTGATCATACTCTGGGTTCCACAGGCATGTTTCAGCTGAAAGAAGAATCCCTTAAACCTGGAGAGTTGAGACCCGTGGAATGGGTACCATGCATTATGACTTCAAAGGGTCTTCATTTGCTCACCGAACCTCTCCAATCCTATCACTGCTGCGTTTATGCAACTGTACACACGCTTGATTCTCTTTCAGAGACATAGCAATCCATAGGGTTTAAGATACTTACTAGTCAGGTACATTCTTCGGCGTTTAATATGGGGTGTTGAGTCCGTTTCGTTGAGCAAGGAGTAGCTCTTGTCTATTCCATATTTGGCTTAAGGAACTTTATCTGTGCTCATTTCAATCTCTGGTTTTATGCAGCACCCCAACTCACCTTTCCCCTTAAGCAAGCATAAGTTGCTTTTCTTCATTTGAGACCCTGTTCTGTTTTGTAATTCAGTTTCTGTGTAGCCAAGTTTACATTCCATGTATTAGTGATATCTTATGATGTTTCTTTTTCTGTGTGACTTATTTCAGTTAGAATCGTCATACCTGAATCCACTCACTATGCTCCTACGGGCCTGATGACATAGATTTCATTGCTGAGTGATATTGCATTGTACGTAAGTACCACAACTTCTTTATCCATTTTTCACTTTCTGTGATATTGAATTTGTACCATAAACAAGGTTCTTGTAAACAGAGCCGTCCCAAACTTTGGGGTGGCTGTGTCTTTTTGATTTTAATTTCCCTAAGCTATAGGACCATAAGTGGAAGTGCCCTAGGCTCTGTTGCTTTGTTTTTTAGATGTTTCAGGAAACACCATACACTTCTCCCCAGTGGCTGTTGGCAATTTACATCCCGCCCATCAGCATAACAAGGCTCCCAGTTCTCCATGGCCTGTCCTGCCTTTCTGGATTTTACACTTTTTTCAGATGGCCCTTTTGACCAGGCGGAAGTGAGACTTCATTGTAGTGCAGATTTCCTTTGCAAGCTTGCTTGGTTGGCCAAAAAGGGCGTATGCGTTTTTTCCTGAATATATTCAGGAAAAAACGCATACGCCCTTTTTGGCCAAGTGCATCATTGTGGACGTTCTGCCTCTTTTCCTATGCTTTAAATGCAATTCCAGTCTACCTCCTGAAATTGGTTTCCTGCAATTGTGCCCTGCTTTTAAGTCCTCTTGGCAGCCTTACTTCAGTATATTTTTGGACAATAGCTGACATTTATAGCTCTGCAGGTTTGTGAATTACAGTGCCCCTGAGCTCCTTTCTTCAACTCGCTTTCTTGTGAGCGGGCCACAACACCGCAGGATTGCTTCAGGCCCTAATCTTGTTCCGGCACGGCACGCTGAGCCTTTGGTTAATTCCTCTTCCTGGTGGGAAATGAGAGTTAAATTTGCCCGTCCAGACACCTCCAGCTAGTCTCTCATTGCTCCTACCTATTCCTGTTCATCTTCTGCAGAAATTGCAATCTGGGCCAAACAGGAGGTTAAAGGCACTGACTCTCCAAGTCAGGAGAGTGTTAGTAAAGCGTCTGGAATGTTGCACCCGAGTACCAGTGAACGAAAACTGAGACATATTTGAAAACGTCTCCTGATCACACGGTTGATCATACTCTGGGTTCCACATGCATGTTTCAGCTGAAGGAAGAATCCCTTAAACCTGGAGAGTTGAGACCCGTGGAATGGGTAGCATGTAATATGACTTCAAAGGGTCATTCTTTGCTCACCGAACCTCTCAAATCCTATCACTGCTGCGTTTATGCCCCTGTACACATGCTTGATTCTCTTTCGGAGACATAGCAATCCATAGGTTTTAAGATACTTACTAGTCAGGTACATTCTTAGGCGTTTAATATGGGGTGTTGAGTCCATTTCGTTGAATAAGGAGTAGCTCTTGTCTATTACATATTTGGCTTAAGGAACTTTATCTGTGTTCATTTCAATCTCTGGTTTTATGCTGCATCCCAACTCACCTTTCCCCTTAAGCAAGCATAAGTTGGTTTTCTAAATTTGAGACCCTGTTCTGTTTTGTAATTCAGTTCCTGTGTAGCCAAGTTTACATTCCGTGTATTAGTGATATCTTATAATGTTTCTTTTTCTGTGTGACTTATTTCAGTTAGAATCATCATACCTGAACCCACTCATTTTGTGCTACAGGCGTGTTGACATAGATTTCATTGCTGAGTGGTATTGCATTGTACGTAAGTACCACAACTTCTTTATCCATTTTTCACTTTCTGCGATATTGAACTTGTACCATAAACGAGGTTCTTGTAAACGGAGCCGTCCCAAACATTTGGGTGGCTGTGTCTTTTTGATTTTAATTTCCCTAAGCTATAGGACCATAAGTGGAAGTGCCCTAGGCTCTGTTGCTTTCTTTTTTAGATGTTTCAGGAAACACCATACACTTCTCCCGAGTGAATATATTCAGGAAAAAACGGATACGCCCTTTTTGTCCAAGTGCATCATTGTGGACGTTCTGCCTCTTTTCCTATGCTTTAAATGCAATTCCAGTCTACCTCCTGAAATCGGTTTTCTGCAATTCTGCCCCGCTTTCAAGTCCTCTTGGCAGCCTTACTTCAGTATATTTTTGGACGATAGCTGTCATTTATAATTCTGCAGGTTTGTGAATTACAGGGGCCCTGAGCTCCTTTCTTCAACTCGCTTTCTTGTGAGCTGGCCGCAACACCGCAGGATTGCTTCAGGCCCTAATCTTGTTCCGGCACAGCACACTGAGCCTTTGGTTAATTCCTCTTCCTGGTGGGAAATGAGAGTTAAATTTGCCCGTCCAGACACCTCCAGCTAGTCTCTCATTGGTCCTCCTTATTCCTGTTCATCTTCCGCAGAATTTGCAAACTGGGCCAAACAGGAGGTTAAAGGCACTGACTCTCCAAGTCGGGAGACTGTTAGTAAAGCGTCTGGAATGTTGCACCTGAGTACCAGGGGACGAAAACTGAGACATATTTGAACACGTCTCCTGATCACATGGTTGATCATACTCTGGGTTCCACATGCATGTTTCAGCTGAAGGAAGAATCCCTTAAACCTGGAGAGTTGAGAACCGTGGAATGGGTACCATGCAATATGACTTCAAAGGGTCTTCATTTGCTCACCGAACCTCTCCAATCCTATCACTGCTGCGTTTATGCCCCTGTACACACGCTTGATTCTCTTTCGGAGGCATAGCAATCCATAGGTTTTAAGATACTTACTAGTCAGGTACATTCTTAGGCGTTTAATATGGGGTGTTGAGTCCATTTCGTTGAGCAAGGAGTAGCTCTTGTCTATTACATATTTGGCTTAAGGAACTTTATCTGTGCTCATTTCAATCTCTGGTTTTATGCAGCACCCCAACTCACCTTTCCCCTTAAGCAAGCATAAGTTGGTTTTCTAAATTTGAGACCCTGTTCTGTTTTGTAATCCAGTTCCTGTGTAGCCAAGTTTACATTCCGTGTATTAGTGATATCTTATGTTGTTTCTTTTTCTGTGTGACTTATTTCAGTTAGAATCATCATACCTGAGCCCACTCATTTTCTGCTACAGACCTGTTGACATAGATTTCATTGCTGAGTGATATTGCATTGTACGTAAGTACCACAACTTCTTTATCCATTTTGCGCTTTCTGCGATATTGAACTTGTACCGTAAAAGAGGTTCTTGTAAACAGAGCCGTCCCAAACTTTGGGGTGGCTGTGTCTTTTTGATTTTAATTTCCCTAAGCTATAGGACCATAAGTGGAAGTGCCCTAGGCTCTGTTGCTTTGTTTTTTAGATGTTTCAGGAAACACCATACACTTCTCCCCAGTGGCTGTTGGCAATTTACATCCCGCCCATCAGCATAACAAGGCTCCCAGTTCTCCATGGCCTGTCCTGCCTTTCTGGATTTTACACTTTTTTCAGATAGCCCTTTTGACTAGGGGGAAGTGAGACTTCATTGTAGTGCAGATTTCCTTTGCAAGCTTGCTTGGTTGGCCAAAAGGGGCGTATGCGTTTTTTCCTGAATATATTCAGGAAAAAACGCATACGCCCTTTTTGGCCAAGTGCATCATTGTGGACGTTCTGCCTCTTTTCCTATGCTTTAAATGCAATTCCAGTCTACCTCCTGAAATCGGTTTCCTGCAATTCTGCCCCGCTTTCAAGTCCTCTTGGCAGCCTTACTTCAGTATATTTTTGGACGATAGCTGACATTTATAACTCTGCAGGTTTGTGAATTACAGTGCCCCTGAGCTCCTTTCTTCAACTCGCTTTCTTGTGAGCGGGCCACAACACCGCAGGATTGCTTCAGGCCCTAATCTTGTTCCGGCACGGCACGCTGAGCCTTTGGTTAATTCCTCTTCCTGGTGGGAAATGAGAGTTAAATTTGCCCGTCCAGACACCTCCAGCTAGTCTCTCATTGCTCCTACCTATTCCTGTTCATCTTCTGCAGAAATTGCAATCTGGGCCAAACAGGAGGTTAAAGGCACTGACTCTCCAAGTCAGGAGAGTGTTAGTAAAGCGTCTGGAATGTTGCACCCGAGTACCAGTGGACGAAAACTGAGACATATTTGAAAACGTCTCCTGATCACACGGTTGATCATACTCTGGGTTCCACATGCATGTTTCAGCTGAAGAAAGAATCCCTTAAACCTGGAGTGTTGAGACCCGTGGAATGGGTAGCATGTAATATGACTTCAAAGGGTCATTCTTTGCTCACCGAACCTCTCAAATCCTATCACTGCTGCGTTTATGCCCCTGTACACATGCTTGATTCTCTTTCGGAGACATAGCAATCCATAGGTTTTAAGATACTTACTAGTCAGGTACATTCTTAGGCGTTTAATATGGGGTGTTGAGTCCATTTCGTTGAATAAGGAGTAGCTCTTGTCTATTACATATTTGGCTTAAGGAACTTTATCTGTGTTCATTTCAATCTCTGGTTTTATGCTGCATACCAACTCACCTTTCCCCTTAAGCAAGCATAAGTTGGTTTTCTAAATTTGAGACCCTGTTCTGTTTTGTAATTCAGTTCCTGTGTAGCCAAGTTTACATTCCGTGTATTAGTGATATCTTATGATGTTTCTTTTTCTGTGTGACTTATTTCAGTTAGAATCATCATACCTGAACCCACTCATTTTGTGCTACAGGCGTGTTGACATAGATTTCATTGCTGAGTGATATTGCATTGTACGTAAGTACCACAACTTCTTTATCCATTTTTCACTTTCTGCAATATTGAACTTGTACCATAAACGAGGTTCTTGTAAACAGAGCCGTCCCAAACATTTGGGTGGCTGTGTCTTTTTGATTTTAATTTCCCTAAGCTATAGGACCATAAGTGGAAGTGCCCTAGGCTCTGTTGCTTTCTTTTTTAGATGTTTCAGGAAACACCATACATTTCTCCCGAGTGAATATATTCAGGAAAAAACGGTTACGCCCTTTTTGTCCAAGTGCATCATTGTGGACGTTCTGCCTCTTTTCCTATGCTTTAAATGCAATTCCAGTCTACCTCCTGAAATCGGTTTTCTGCAATTCTGCCCGGCTTTCAAGTCCTCTTGGCAGCCTTACTTCAGTATATTTTTGGACGATAGCTGTCATTTATAATTCTGCAGTTTTGTGAATTACAGGGCCCCTGAGCTCCTTTCTTCAATTCGCTTTCTTGTGAGCTGGCCACAACACCGCAGGATTGCTTCAGACCCTAATCTGGTTCCGGCACGGCACGCTGAGCCTTTGGTTAATTCCTCTTCCTGGTGGGAAATGAGAGTTAAATTTGCCCGTCCAGACACCTCCAGCTAGTCTCTCATTGGTTCTCCCTATTCCTGTTCATCTTCCACAGAAATTGCAAACTGGGCCAAACAGGAGGTTAAAGGCACTGACTCTCCAAGTCGGGAGAGTGTTAGTAAAGCGTCTGGAATGTTGCACCCGAGTACCAGGGGACGAAAACTGAGACATATTTGAACACGTCTCCCGATCACACGGTTGATCATACTCTGGGTTCCACAGGCATGTTTCAGCTGAAGGAAGAATCCCTTAAACCTGGAGAGTTGAGACCCGTGGAATGGGTACCATGCATTATGACTTCAAAGGGTCTTCATTTGCTCACCGAACCTCTCTAATCCTATCACTGCTGAGTTTATGCAACTGTACACACGCTTGATTCTCTTTCAGAGACATAGCAATCCATAGGGTTTAAGATACTTACTAGTCAGGTACATTCTTCGGCGTTTAATATGGGGTGTTGAGTCCATTTCGTTGAGCAAGGAGTAGCTCTTGTCTATTACATATTTGGCTTAAGGAACTTTATCTGTGCTCATTTCAATCTCTGGTTTTATGCAGCACCCCAACTCACCTTCCCCTTAAGCAAGCATAAGTTGGTTTTCTAAATTTGGGACCATGTTCTGTTTTGAAATTCAGTTCCTGTGTAGCCAAGTTTACATTCCGTGTATTAGTGATATCTTATGATGTTTCTTTTTCTGTGTGACTTATTTCAGTTAGAATCATCATACCTGAATCCACTCATTATGCTGCTATGGGCCTGATGACATAGATGTCATTGCTGAGTGATATTGCATTGTACGTAAGTACCACAACTTCTTTATCCATTTTGCGCTTTCTGCGATATTGAACTTGTAGCATAAACGAGGTTCTTGTAAACAGAGCCATCCCAAACTTTGGGGTGGCTGTGTCTTTTTGATTTTAATTTCCCTAAGCTATAGGACCATAAGTG
Source organism: Orcinus orca (assembly GCF_937001465.1). Lineage (NCBI taxonomy): Eukaryota > Metazoa > Chordata > Mammalia > Artiodactyla > Delphinidae > Orcinus > Orcinus orca. Next base: position 640,752 of record NW_026043883.1, read on the forward strand.
GATTTGACCTAGGCTCTGTTGCTTTGTTTTTTAGATGTTTCAGGAAACACCATACACTTCTCCCGAGTGGCTGTTGGCAATTTACATCCCACCCATCAGCATAACAGGGCTCCCAGTTCTCCATGGCCTGTCCTGCCTTTCTGGATTTTACACTTTTTTCAGATGGCCATTTTGACTGGGGGGAAGTGAGACTTCATTGTAGTGCAGATTTCCTTTGCAAGCTTGCTTGGTTGGCCAAAAATGGTGTATGCTTTTTTTCCTGAATATATTCAGGAAAAAACGCATACGCCCTTTTTGGCCAAGTGCATCATTGTGGACGTTCTTCCTCTTTTCCTATGTTTTAAATGCAATTCCAGTCTACTCCTGAAATCGGTTTCCTGCAATTCTGCCCCGCTTTCAAGTCCTCTTGGCAGCCTTACTTCAGTATATTTTTGGACGATAGCTGTCATTTATAACTCTGCAGATTTGTGAATTACAGTGCCCCTGAGCTCCTTTCTTCAACTCGCTTTCTTGTGAGCTGGCCGCAACACCGCAGGATTGATTCAGGCCCTAATCTGGTTCCGGCACGGCACGCTGAGCCTTTGGTTAATTCCTCTTCCTGGTGGGAAATGAGAGTTAAATTTGCCCGTCCAGACACCTCCAGCTAGTCTCTCATTGGTTCTCCCTATTCCTGTTCATCTTCTGCAGAAATTGCAAACTGGGCCAAACAGGAGGTTAAAGGCACTTACTCTCCAAGTCGGGAGAGTGTTAGTAAAGCGTCTGGAATGTTGCACCCGAGTACCAGGGGACGAGAACTGAGACATATTGGAACACGTCTCCCGATCACACGGTTGATCATACTCTGGGTTCCACATGCATGTTTCAGCTGAAGGAAGATTCCCTTAAAGTTGGAGAGTTGAGACCCGTGGAATGGGTACCATGCAATATGACTTCAAAGGGTCTTCATTTTCTCACCGAACCTCTCCAATCCTAACACTTCTGCGTTTATGTCCCTGTACACACGCTTGATTCTCTTTCAGAGACATAGCAATCCATAGGTTTTAAGATACTTACTAGTCAGGTACATTCTTAGGCGTTTAATATGCGGTGTTGAGTACATTTCGTTGAGCAAGTAGTAGCTCTTGTCTATTACATATTTGGCTTAAGGAACATTATCTGTGCTCATATCAATATCTGGTTTTATGCAGCACCCCAACTCACCTTTCCCCTGAAGCAAGCATAAGTTGGTTTTCTAAATTTGAGACCCTGTTCTGTTTTTTAATCCAGTTCCTGTGTAGCCAATTCTACATTCCGTATATTAGTGATATCTTATGATGTTTCTTTTTCTGTGTGACTTATTTCAGTTAGAATCATCATACCTGAATCCACTCTATGCTGTTACGGGCCTGATGACGTAGATTTCATTGCTGAGTGATATTGCATTGTACGTAAGTACCACAACTTCTTTATCCATTTTTCACTTTCTGCGATATTGAACTTGTACCGTAAACGATGTTCTTGTAAACAGAGCCGTCCCAAATTTTGGGGTGGCTGTGTCTTTTTGATTTTAATTTCCCTAAGCTATAGGACCATAAGTGGAAGTGCCCTAGGCTCCGTTGCTCTGTTTTTTAGATGTTTCAGGAAACACCATACATTTCTCTCGAGTGGCTGTTGGCAATTTACATCCCGCCCATCAGCATAACAAGGCTCCCAGTTCTCCATGGACTATCCTGCCTTTCTCGATTTTACACTTTTTTCAGATGGCCCTTTTGACCGGGGGGAAGTGAGACTTCATTGTAGTGCAGATTTCCTTTGCAAGCTTGCTTGGTTGGCCAAAAATGGTGTATGCGTTTTTTCCTGAATATATTCAGGAAAAACTGCATACGACATTTTTGGCCAAGTGCATCATTTTGGACGTTCTTCCTCTTTTCCTATGCTTTAAATGCAATTCCAGTCTCCCTCCTGAAATCGGTTTCCTGCAATTCTGCCCCGCTTTCAAGTCCTCTTGGCAGCCTTACTTCAGTATATTTTTGGACGATAGCTGTCATTTATAACTCTGCAGGTTTGTGAATTACAGTGCCCCTGAGCTCCTTTCTTCAACTCGCTTTCTTGTGAGCGGGCCACAACACCGCAGGATTGCTTCAGGCCCTAATGTGGTTCCGGCACGGCACGCTGAGCCTTTGGTTAATTCCTCTTCCTGGTGGGAAATGAGAGTTAAATTTGCCCGTCCAGACACCTCCAGCTAGTCTCTCATTGCTCCTACCTATTCCTGTTCATCTTCTGCAGAAATTGCAATCTGGGCCAAACAGGAGGTTAAAGGCACTGACTCTCCAAGTCAGGAGAGTGTTAGTAAAGCGTCTGGAATGTTGCACCCGAGTACCAGTGGACGAAAACTGAGACATATTTGAAAACGTCTCCTGATCACACGGTTGATCATACTCTGGGTTCCACATGCATGTTTCAGCTGAAGGAAGAATCCCTTAAACCTGGAGAGTTGAGACCCGTGGAATGGGTAGCATGTAATATGACTTCAAAGGGTCTTCGTTTGCTCACCGAACCTCTCCAATCCTATCACTGCTGCGTTTATGCCCTTGTAAACATGATTGATTCTCTTTCGGAGACATAGCAATCCATAGGTTTTAAGATACTTACTAGTCAGGTACATTCTTAGGCATTTAATATGGGGTGTTGAGTCCATTTCATTGAACAAGGAGTAGCACTTGTCTATTCCATATTTGGCTTAAGGAACTTTATCTGTGCTCATTTCAATCTCTGGTTTAATGCAGCACCCCAACTCACCTTTCCCCTTAAGCAAGCATAAGTTGGTTTTCTAAATTTGAGACCCTGTTCTGTTTTGTAATCCAGTTCCTGTGTAGCCAAGTTTACATTCCGTGTATTAGTGATATCTTATGATGTTTCTTTTTCTGTGTGACTTATTTCAGTTAGAATCATCATACCTGAACCCACTCATTTTTGCTACAGGCCTGTTGACATAGATTTCATTGCTGAGTGATATTGCATTGTACGTAAGTACCACAACTGCTTTATCCATTTTTCGCTTTCTGCGATATTGAACTTGTACCATAAACGAGGTTCTTGTAAACAGAGCCATCCCAAACTTTGGGGTGGCTGTGTCTTTTTGATTTTAATTTCCCTAAGCTATAGGACCATAAGTGGATTTGACCTAGGCTCTGTTGCTTTGTTTTTTAGATGTTTCAGGAAACACCATACACTTCTGCCGAGTGGCTGTTGGCAATTTACATCCCACCCATCAGCATAACAGGGCTCCCAGTTCTCCATGGCCTGTCCTGCCTTTCTGGATTTTACACTTTTTTCAGATGGCCCTTTTGACTGGGGGGAAGTGAGACTTCATTGTAGTGCAGATTTCCTTTGCAAGCTTGCTTGGTTGGCCAAAAATGGTGTATGCGTTTTTTCCTGAATATATTCAGGAAAAAACGCATATGACATTTTTGGCCAAGTGCATCATTGTGGACGTTCTTCCTATTTTCCTATGCTTTAAATGCAATTCCAGTCTACTCCTGAAATCGGTTTCCTGCAATTCTGCCCCGCTTTCAAGTCCTCTTGGCAGCCTTACTTCAGTATATTTTTGGACGATAGCTGTCATTTATAACTCTGCAGGTTTGTGAATTACAGTGCCCCTGAGCTCCTTTCTTCAACTCGCTTTCTTGTGAGCTGGCCGCAACACCGCAGGATTGATTCAGGCCCTAATCTGGTTCCGGCACGGCACGCTGAGCCTTTGGTTAATTCCTCTTCCTGGTGGGAAATGAGAGTTAAATTTGCCCGTCCAGACACCTCCAGCTAGTCTCTCATTGGTTCTCCCTATTCCTGTTCATCTTCCGCAGAAATTGCAAACTGGGCCAATCAGGACGTTAAAGGCACTGACTCTCCAAGTCGGGAGAGTGTTAGTAAAGTGTCTGGAATGTTACACCCGAGTACCAGGGGACGAGAACTGAGATATATTGGCACACGTCTCCCGATCACATGGTTGATCATACTCTGGGTTCCACATGCATGTTTTAGCTGAAGGAAGAATCCCTTAAACCTGGAGAGTTGAGACCCGTGGAATGGATACCATGCAATATGATTTCAAAGGGTCTTCGTTTGCTCACCGAACCTCTCCAATCCTATCACTGCTGCGTTTATACCCCTGTACACATGCTTGATTCTCTTTCGGAGACATAGCAATCCATAGGTTTTAAGATACTTACTAGTCAGGTACATTCTTAGGCGTTTAATATGGGGTGTTGAGTCCATTTCATTGAACAAGGAGTAGCACTTGTCTATTACATATTTGGCTTAAGGAACTTTATCTGTGCTCATTTCAATCTCTGGTTTTATGCAGCACCCAAACTCACCTTCCCCTTAAGCAAGCATAAGTTGGTTTTCTAAATTTGAGACCCTGTTCTGTTTTGTAATCCAGTTCCTGTGTAGCCAAGTTTACATTCCGTGTATTAGTGATATCTTATGATGTTTCTTTTTCTATGTGACTTATTTCAGTTAGAATCATCATACCTGAACCCACTCATTTTCTGCTACAGGCCTGTTGACATAGATTTCATTGCTGAGTGATATTGCATTGTACGTAAGTACCACAACTGCTTTATCCATTTTTCGCTTTCTGCGATATTGAACTTGTACCATAAACGAGGTTCTTGTAAACAGAGCCATCCCAAACTTTGGGGTGGCTGTGTCTTTTTGATTTTAATTTCCCTAAGCTATAGGACCATAAGTGGATTTGACCTAGGCTCTGTTGCTTTGTTTTTTAGATGTTTCAGGAAACACCATACACTTCTCCCGAGTGGCTGTTGGCAATATACATCCCACCCATCAGCATAACAGGGCTCCCAGTTCTCCATGGCCTGTCCTGCCTTTCTGGATTTTACACTTTTTTCAGATGGCCCTTTTGACTGGGGGGTAGTGAGACTTCATTGTAGTGCCGATTTCCTTTGCAAGCTTGCTTGGTTGGCCAAAAATGGTGTATGCGTTTTTTCCTGAATATATTCAGGAAAAAACGCATATGACATTTTTGGCCAAGTGCATCATTGTGGACGTTCTTCCTCTTTTCCTATGCTTTAAATGCAATTCCAGTCTACTCCTGAAATCGGTTTCCTGCAATTCTGCCCCGCTTTCAAGTCCTCTTGGCAGCCTTACTTCAGTATATTTTTGGACGATAGCTGTCATTTATAACTCTGCAGGTTTGTGAATTACAGTGCCCCTGAGCTCCTTTCTTCAACTCGCTTTCTTGTGAGCTGGCCGCAACACCGCAGGATTGATTCAGGCCCTAATCTGGTTCCGGCACGGCACGCTGAGCCTTTGGTTAATTCCTCTTCCTGGTGGGAAATGAGAGTTAAATTTGCCCGTCCAGACACCTCCAGCTAGTCTCTCATTGGTTCTCCCTATTCCTGTTCATCTTCCGCAGAAATTGCAAACTGGGCCAAACAGGACGTTAAAGGCACTGACTCTCCAAGTCGGGAGAGTGTTAGTAAAGTGTCTGGAAAGTTACACCCGAGTACCAGGGGACGAGAACTGAGATATATTGGCACACGTCTCCCGATCACATGGTTGATCATACTCTGGGTTCCACATGCATGTTTTAGCTGAAGGAAGAATCCCTTAAACCTGGAGAGTTGAGACCCGTGGAATGGGTACCATGCAATATGATTTCAAAGGGTCTTCGTTTGCTCACCGAACCTCTCCAATCCTATCACTGCTGCGTTTATACCCCTGTACACATGCTTGATTCTCTTTCGGAGACATAGAAATCCATAGGTTTTAAGATACTTACTAGTCAGGTACATTCTTAGGCGTTTAATATGGGGTGTTGAGTCCATTTCATTGAACAAGGAGTAGCACTTGTCTATTCCATATTTGGCTTAAGGAACTTTATCTGTGCTCATTTCAATCTCTGGTTTTATGCAGCACCCAAACTCACCTTCCCCTTAAGCAAGCATAAGTTGGTTTACTAAATTTGAGACCCTGTTCTGTTTTGTAATCCAGTTCCTGTGTAGCCAAGTTTACATTCCGTGTATTAGTGATATCTTATGATGTTTCTTTTTCTGTGTGACTTATTTCAGTTAGAATCATCATACCTGAACCCACTCATTTTCTGCTACAGGCCTGTTGACATAGATTTCATTGCTGAGTGATATTGCATTGTACGTAAGTACCACAACTGCTTTATCCATTTTTCGCTTTCTGCGATATTGAACTTGTACTATAAACGAGGTTCTTGTAAACAGAGCCATCCCAAACTTTGGGGTGGCTGTGTCTTTTTGATTTTAATTTCCCTAAGCTATAGGACCATAAGTGGAAGTGCCCTAGGCTCTGTTGCTTTGTTTTTTAGATGTTTCAGGAAACACCATACACTTCTCCCGAGTGGCTGTTGGCAATTTACATCCCACCCATCAGCATAACAAGGCTCTCAGTTCTCCATGGCCTGTCCTGCCTTTCTGGATTTTACACTTTTTACAGATGGCCCTTTTGACCCGGGGGAAGTGAGACTTCATTGTAGTGCAGATTTCCTTTGCAAGCTTGCTTGGTTGGCCAAAAAGTGCGTATGCTTTTTTTCCTGAATATATTCAGGAAAAAACGCATATGCCCTTTTTGGCCTAGTGCATCATTGTCGACGTTCTGCCTCTTTTCCTATGCTTTAAATGCAATTCCAGTCTAACTCCTGAAATCGGATTCCTGCAATTCTGCCCCGCTTTCAAGTCCTCTTGGCACCTTACTTCAGTATATTTTTGGACGATAGCTGTCATTCATAACTCTGCAGGTTTGTGATAACAGTGCCCCTGAGCTCCTTTCTTCAACTCGCTTTCTTGTGAGCTGGCCGCAACACCGCAGGATTGCTTCAGGCCCTAATCTGGTTCCGGCACGGCATGCTGAGCCTTTGCTTAATTGCTCTTCCTGGTGGGAAATGAGAGTTAAATTTGCCCGTCCAGACACCTCCAGCTAGTCTCTCATTGGTCCTCCTTATCCCTGTTCATCTTCCGCAGAAATTGCAAAATGGGCCAAGCAGGAGGTTAAAGGCACTGACTCTCCAAGTCGGGAGAGTGTTAGTAAAGCGTCTGGAATGTTCCACCTGAGTACCAGCGGACAAAAACTGAGACATATTTGAACACGTCTCCCAATCACACGGTTGATCATACTCTGGGTTCCACATGCATGTTTCAGCTGAAGGAAGAATCCCTTAAAGCTGGAGAGTTGAGACCCGTGGAATGGGTACCATGCAATATGACTTCAAAGGGTCTTCATTTGCTCACCGAACCTCTTCAATCCTATCACTGCTGCGTTTATGCCCCTGTACACATGCTTGATTCTCTTTCGGAGGCATAGCAATCCATAGGTTTTAAGATACTTACTAGTCAGGTACATTCTTAGGCGTTTAATATGGGGTGTTGAGTCCATTTCGTTGAGCAAGGAGTAGCTCTTGTCTATTATATATTTGGCTTAAGGAACTTTATCTGTGCTCATTTCAATCTCTGGTTTATGCAGCACCCCAACTCACCTTTCCCCTTAAGCAAGCATAAGTGGGTTTTCTAAATTTGACACCCTGTGCTGTTTTGTAATTCAGTTCTGTGTAGCCAAGTTTACATTCCGTGTATTAGTGATATCTTATGATGTTTCTTTTTCTGTGTGACTTATTTCAGTTAGAATCATCATACCTGATTCCACTCATTATGCTGCTACGGGCCTGATGACATAGATTTCATTGCTGAGTGATATTGCATTGTACGTCAGTACCACAACTTCTTTATCCATTTTTCGCTCTCTGCGATATTGAACTTGTACCGTAAACGAGGTTCTTGTAAACAGAGCCGTCCCAAACTTTGGGGTGGCTGTGTGTTTTTGATTTTAATTTCCCTAAGCTATAGGACCATAAGTGGAAGTGCCCTAGGCTCTGTTGCTTTGTTTTTTAGATGTTTCAGGAAACACCATACACTTCTCCCCAGTGGCTGTTGGCAATTTACATCCCGCCCATCAGCATAACAAGGCTCCCAGTTCTCCATGGCCTGTCCTGCCTTTCTGGATTTTACACTTTTTTCAGATGGCCCTTTTGACCGGGGGGAAGTGAGACTTCATTGTAGTGCAGATTTCCTTTGCAAGCTTGCTTGGTTGGCCAAAAAGGGCGTATGCGTTTTTTCCTGAATATATTCAGGAAAAAACGCATACGCCCTTTTTGGCCTAGTGCATCATTGTCGACGTTCTGCCTCTTTTCCTATGCTTTAAATGCAATTCCTGTCTAACTCCTGAAATCGGTTTCCTGCAATTCTGCCCCGCTTTCAAGTCCACTTGGCAGTCTTACTTCAGTATATTTTTGGACGATAGCTGTCATTTATAACTCTGCAGGTTTGTGAATTACAGTGCCCCTGAGCTCCTTTCTTCAACTCGCTTTCTTGTGAGCTGGCCGCAACACCGCACGATTGCTTCAGGCCCTAATCTGGTTCCGGCAGGGCACGCTGAGCCTTTGCTTAATTGCTATTCCTGGTGGGAAATGAGAGTTAAATTTGCCCGTCCAGACACCTCCAGCTAGTCTCTCATTGGTCCTCCCTATCCCTGTTCATCTTCTGCAGAAATTGCAAACTGGGCCAAGCAGGAGGTTAAAGGCACTGACTCTCCAAGTCGGGAGAGTGTTAGTAAAGCGCCTGAAATGTTGCACCTGAGTACCAGCGGACGAAAACTGAGACATATTTGAACACGTCTCCCAATCACACGGTTGATCATACTCTGGGTTCCACATGCATGTTTCAGCTGAAGGAAGAATCCCTTAAACCTGGAGAGTTGAGACCCGTGGAATGGGTAACATGCAATATGACTTCAAAGGGTCTTCATTTGCTCACCGAACCTCTCCAATCCTATCACTGCTGCGTTTATGTCCCTGTACTCACGCTTGATTCTCTTTCAGAGACATAGCAATCCATAGGTTTTAAGATACTTACTAGTCAGGTACATTATTAGGCGTTTAATATGGTGTTTTGAGTCCATTTCGTTGAGCAAGGAGTAGCTCTTGTCTATTCCATATTTGGCTTAAGGAACTTTATCTGTGCTCATTTCAATCTCTGGTTTTATGCAGCACCCCAACTCACCTTTCCCCTTATGCAAGCATACGTTGCTTTTCTACATTTGAGACCCTGTTCTGTTTTGTAATCCAGTTCCTGTGTAGCCAAGTTTACATTCCGTGTATTAGTGATATCTTATGATGTTTCTTTTTCTGTGTGACTTATTTCAGTTAGAATCATCATACCTGAATCCACTCATTATGCTGCTACGGGCCTGATGACATAGATTTCATTGCTGAGTGATATTGCATTGTACGTAAGTACCACAACTTCTTTATCCATTTTTCACATTCTGCGATATTGAACTTGTACCGTAAACGAGGTTCTTGTAAACAGAGCCATCCCATACTTTGGGGTGGCTGTGTCTTTTTGATTTTAATTTCCCTAAGCTATAGGACTGTAAGTGGAAGTGCCCTAGGCTCTGTTGCTTTGTTTTTTAGATGTTTCAGGAAACACCATACACTTCTCCCAAGTGGCTGTTGGCAATTTACATCCCACCCATCAGCATAAAAAGGCTCCCAGTTCTCCATGGCCTGTCCTGCCTTTCTGGATTTTACACTTTTTTCAGATGGCCCTTTTGACCGGGGGGAAGTGAGACTTCATTGTAGTGCAGATTTCCTTTGCAATCTTGCTTGGTTGGCCAAAAAGGGCGTATGCGTTTTTTCCTGAATATATTCATTAAAAAAGGCATACGCCCTTTTAGGCCAAGTGCATCATTTTGGACGTTCTGCCTCTTTTCCTATGCTTTAAATACAATTCCAGTCTACCTCTGAAATCGGTTTACTGCATTTCTGGACCGCTTTCAAGTCCTCTTGGCAGCCTTACTTCAGTATACTTTTGGACGATAGCTGTCATTTATAACTCTGCATGTTTGTGCATTACAGTGCCCCTGAGCTCCTTTCTTCAACTCGCTTTCTTGTGAGCTGGCCACAACACCGCAGTATTGCTTCAGGCCCTAATCTGGTTCCGGCACGGCACGCTGAGCCTTTGCTTCATTGCTATTCCTGGTGGGAAATGAGAGTTAAATTTGCCCGTCCAGACACCTCCAGCTAGTCTCTCATTGGTTCTCCCTATTCCTGTTCATCTTCCGTAGAAATTGCAAACTGGGCCAAACAGGAGGTTAAAGGCACTGACTCTCCAAATCGGGAGTGTGTTACTAAAGCGTGTGGAATGTTGCACCCGAGTACCAGGGGATGAGAACTGAGACATATTTGAACATGACTCACGATCACACGGTTGATCATAGTCTGGGTTCCAAATGCATGTTTAGCTGAAGGAAGATTCCCTTAAACCTGGAGAGTTGAGACCCGTGGAATGGGTACCATGCAATATGACTTCAAAGGGTCTTCATTTGCTCACCGAACCTCTCCAATCCTATCACTGCTGCGTTTATGCCCCTGTTCTCACGCTTGATTCTCTTTCGGAGACATAGCAATACATAGGTTTTAAGATACTTACTGTCAGGTACATTATTAGGCGTTTAATATGGGGTTTTGAGTCCATTTCATTGAGCAAGTAGTAGCTCTTGTCTATTACATATTTGGCTTAAGGAACCCTATCTGTGCTTATTTCAATCTCTGGTTTTATGCAGCACCCCAACTCACCTTTCCCCTTAAGCAAGCATAAGTTGCTTTTCTACATTTGAGACCCTGTTCTCTTTTGTAATCCAGTTCCTGTGTAGCCAAGTTTACATTCCGTGTATTAGTGATATCTTATGATGTTTCATTTTCTGTGTGACTTATTTCAGTTAGAATCATCATACCTGAATCCACTCATTATGCTGCTACGGGCCTGATGACATAGATTTCATTGCTGAGTGATATTGCATTGTACGTAAGTACCACAACTTCTTTATCCATTTTTCACTTTCTGCGATATTGAACTTGTACTGTAAACGAGGTTCTTATAAACAGAGCCGTCCCAAACTTTTGGGTGGCTGTGTCTTTTTGATTTTAATTTCCCTAAGCTGTAGGACCATAAGTGGAAGTGCCCTAGGCTCTGTTGCTTTGTTTTTTAGATGTTTCAGGAAACACCATACAATTATCCTGAGTGGCTGTTGGAAATTTACATCCCGAACATCAGCATAACAAGGCTCCCAGTTCTCCATGGCCTGTCCTGCCTTTCTGGATTTTACACTTTTTACAGATGGCCCTTTTGACCCGGGGGAAGTGAGACTTCATTGTAGTGCAGATTTCCTTTGCAAGCTTGCTTGGTTGGCCAAAAAGTGCGTATGGTTTTTTTCCTGAATATATTCAGGAAAAAACGCATATGCGCTTTTTGGCCTAGTGTATCATTGTCGACGTTCTGCCTCTTTTCCTATGCTTTAAATGCAATTCCAGTCTACCTCCTGAAATCGGTTTCCTGCAATTCTGCCCCGCTTTCAAGTCCTCTTGGCAGCCTTACTTCAGTATATTTTTGGACGATAGCTGTCATTTATAACTCTGCAAGTTTGTGAATTACAGTGCCCCTGAGCTCCTTTCTTCAACTCGCTTTCTTGTGAGCTGGCCGCAACACCACAGGATTGCTTCAGGCCCTTATCTGGTTCTGGCACGGAACGCTGAGCCTTTGCTTAATTCCTCTTCCTGGTGGGAAATGAGAGTTAAATTTGCCCGTCCAGACATCTCCAGCTAGTCTCTCATTGGTTCTCCCTATTCCTGTTCATCTTCCGCGGAATTTGCAAACTGGGCCAAACAGGAGGTTAAAAGCACTGACTCTCCAAGTCGGGAGAGTGTTAGTAAAGCGTGTGGAATGTTGCACCCGAGTACCAGGGGATGAGAACTGAGACATATTTGAACATGACTCACGATCACATGGTTGATCATAGTCTGGGTTCCAAATGCATGTTTAGCTGAAGGAAGAATCCCTTAAACCTGGAGAGTTGAGACCCGTGGAATGGGTACCATGCAATATGACTTCAAAGGGTCTTCATTTGCTTACCGAACCTCTCCAATCCTATCACTGCTGCGTTTATGCCCCTGTTCTCATGCTTGATTCTCTTTCAGAGACATAGCAATCCATAGGTTTTAAGATACTTACTGTCAGGTACATTATTAGGTGTTTAATATGGTGTTTTGAGTCCATTTCGTTGAGCAAGGAGTAGCTCTTGTCTATTACATATTTGGCTTAAGGAACCTTATCTGTGCTCACTTCAATCTCTGGTTTTACGCAGCACCCCAACTCACCTTTCCCCTTAAGCAAGCATAAGTTGCTTTTCTACATTTGAGACCCTGTTCTGTTTTGTAATTCAGTTCCTGTGTAGTCAAGTTTACATTCCGTGTATTAGTGATATCTTATGATGTTTCTTTTTCTGTGTGACTTATTTCAGTTAGAATCATCATACCTGAATCCACTCATTATGCTGCTACGGGCCTGATGACATAGATTTCATTGCTGAGTGATATTGCATTGTACGTAAGTACCACAACTTCTTTGTCCATTTTTCACTTTCTGCGATATTGAACTTGTACCGTAAACGAGGTTCTTGTAAACAGAGCCGTCCCAAACTTTGGGGTGGCTGTGTCTTTTTGATTTTAATTTCCCTAAGCTATAGGACCATAAGTGGAACTGCCCTAGGCTCTGTTGCTTTGTTTTTTAGATGTTTCAGGAAACACCATACACTTCTCCTGTGTGGCTGTTGGCTGTTTTCATCCCGCCCATCAGCATAACAAGGCTCCCAGTTCTCCATGGCGTGTCCTGCCTTTCTGGATTTTACACTTTTTTCACATGGCCCTTTTGACCGGGGGGAAGTGAGACTTCATTGTAGTGCAGATTTCCTTTGCAAGCTTGCTTGGTTGGCCAAAAAGGGCGTATGCGTTTTTTCCTGAATATATTCAGGAAAAAACGCATACGCCCTTTTTGGCCAAGTGCATCATTGTCCACGTTCTGCCTCTTTTCCTATGCTTTAAATGCAATTCCAGTCTAACTCCTGAAATCGGTTTCCTGCAATTCTGCCCTGCTTTCAAGTCCCCTTGGCAGCCTTACTTCAGTATATTTTTGGACGATAGCTGTCATTTATAACTCTGCAGGTTTGTGAATTACAGTGCCCCTGAGCTCCTTTCTTCCACTCGCTTTCTTGTGCTCTGGCCGCAACACCGCACGATTGCTTCAGGCCCTAATCTGGTTCCGGCACGGCACGCTGAGCCTTTGCTTAATTGCTATTCCTGGTGGGAAATGAGAGTTAAATTTGCCCGTCCAGACACCTCCAGCTAGTCTCTCATTGGTCCTCCCTATCCCTGTTCATCTTCCGCAGAAATTGCAAACTGGGCCAAGCAGGAGGTTAAAGGCACTGACTCTCCAAGTCGGGAGAGTGTTAGTAAAGCGTCTGGAATGTTGCACCCGAGTACCAGGGGACGAGAACTGAGACATATTTGAACACGTCTCCCAGTCACACGGTTGATCATACTCTGGGTTCCACATGCATGTTTCAGCTGAAGGAAGAATCCCTTAAAGCTGGAGAGTTGAGACCCGTGGAATGGGTACCATGCAATATGACTTCAAAGGGTCTTCATTTGCTCACCGAACCTCTGCAATCCTATCACTGCTGCGTTTATGCCCCTGTACACACACTTGATTCTCTTTTGGAGACATAGCAATCCATAGGTTTTAAGATACTTACTAGTCAGGTACATTCTTAGGCGTTTATTATGGGGTGTTGAGTCCATTTCCTTGAGCAAGGAGTAGCTCTTGCCTATTCCATACTTGGCTTAAGGAAATTTATCTGTGCTCATTTCAATCTCTGGTTTTATGTAGCACCCCAACTCACCTTTCCCCTTAAGCAAGCATAAGTTGGGTTTCTAAATTTGAGACCCTCTTCTGTTTTGTAATCCAGTTCCTGTGTAGCCAGGTTTACATTCCGTGTATTAGTGATATCTTATGATGTTTCTTTTTCTGTGTGACTTATTTCAGTGAGAATCATCATACCTGAATCCAGTCTATGCTGCTACGGGCCTGATGACATAGATTTCATTGCTGAGTGATATTGCATTGTACGTAACTACCACATCTTCTTTATCCATTTTTCACTTTCTGCGATATTGAACTTCTACCGTAAATGGGGTTCTTGTAAACAGAGAGGTCCCAAACTTTGGGGTGGCTGTGTCTTTTTGATTTTAATTTCCCTAAGCTATACGACCATAAGTGGAAGTGCCCTAGGCTCTGTTGCTTTGTTTTTTAGATGTTTCAGGAAACACCATACACTTCTCCTGAGTGGCTGTTGGCAATTTTCATCCCGCCCATCAGCATAACAAGGCTCCCAGTTCTCCATGGCCTGTCCTGCCTTTCTGGATTTTACACTTTTTTCACATGGCCCTTTTGACTGGGGGGAAGGGAGACTTCATTGTAGTGCAGATTTCCTTTGCAAGCTTGCTTGGTTGGCCAAAAAGTGCGTATGCGTTTTTTCCTGAATATATGCAGGAAAAAACGCATACGCCCTTTTTGGCCAAGTGCATCATTGTAGACGTTCTGCCTCTTTTCCTGTGCTTAAGTGCAATTCAAGTCCACCTCCTGAAATCGGATTCCTGCAATTCTGCCCCGCTTTCAAGTCCTCTTCGCAGCCTTACTTCAGTATATTTTTGGACGATAGCTGTCATTCATAACTCTGCAGGTTTGTGAATTACAGTGCCCCTGAGCTCCTTTCTTCAACTCGCTTTCTTGTGAACTGGCCGCAACACCGCAGGATTGCTTCAGGCCCTAATCTGGTTCCGGCATGGCACGCTGAGCCTTTGCTTAATTCCTCTTCCTGGTGGGAAATGAGAGTTAAATTTGCCCGTCCAGACACCTCCAGCTAGTCTCTCATTGGTTCTCCCTATTCCTGTTCATCTTCCGCGGAATTTGCAAACTCGGCCAAACAGGAGGTTAAAGGCACTGACTCTCCAAGTCGGGAGAGTGTTAGTAAAGCATCTGGAATGTTGCACCCGAGTACCAGGGGATGAGAACTGAGACATATTTGAACACGTCTCCCGATCACATGGTTTATCATACTCTGGGTTCCACATGCATGTTTTAGCTGAAGGAAGAATCCCTTAAACCTGGAGAGTTGAGACCCGTGGAATGGGTACCATGCAATATGACTTCAAAGGGTCTTCATTTGCTCACCGAACCTCTCCAATCCTATCACTGCTGCGTTTATGTCCCTGTACTCACGCTTGATTCTCTTTCAGAGACATAGCAATCCATAGGTTTTAAGATACTTACTAGTCAGGTACATTATTAGGCATTTAATATGGTGTTTTGAGTCCATTTCGTTGAGCAAGGAGTAGCTCTTGTCTATTCCATTTTTGGCTTAAGGAACTTTATCTGTGCTCATTTCAATCTCTGGTTTTATGCAGCACCCCAACTCACCTTTCCCCTTAAGCAAGCATAAGTTGGTTTTCTAAATTTGAGACCCTGTTCTCTTTTGTAATCCTGTTCCTGTGTAGCCAAGTTTACATTCCGTGTATTAGTGATATCTTATGATGTTTCTTTTTCTGTGTGACTTATTTCAGACAGAATCATCATACCTGAATCCACTCATTATGCTGCTATGGGCCTGATGACATAGATTTCATTGCTGAGTGATATTGCATTGTACGTAAGTACCACAACTGCTTTATCCATTTTTCGCTTTCTGCGATATTGAACTTGTACCGTAAACGAGGTTCTTGTAAACAGAGCCGTCCCAAACTTTGGGGTGGCTGTGTCTTTTTGATTTTAATTTCCCTAAGCTATAGGACCATAAGTGGAACTGCCCTAGGCTCTGTTGCTTTGTTTTTTAGATGTTTCAGGAAAGACCATACACTTCTCCCGAGTGGCTGTTGGCAATTTACATCCCGCCCATCAGCATAACAAGGCTCCCAGTTCTCCATGGCCTGTCCTGCCTTTCTGGATTTTACACTTTTTTCAGATGGCCCTTTTGACCAGGGGGAAGTGAGACTTCATTGTAGTGCAGATTTCCTTTGCAAGCTTGCTTGGTTGGCCAAAAAGGGCGTATGCGGTTTTTCCTGAATATATTCAGGAAAAAACGCATACGCCCTTTTTGGCCAAGTGCATCATTGTGGACGTTCTGCCTCTTTTCCTATGCTTTAAATGCAATTCCAGTCTACCTCCTGAAATCGGTTTCCTGCAATTCTGCCCCGCTTTCAAGTCCTCTTGGCAGCCTTACTTCAGTATATTTTTGGACGATAGCTGTCATTTATATCTCTGCAGGTTTGTGAATTACAGTGCCCCTGAGCTCCTTTCTTCAACTCGCTTTCTTGTGAGCTGGCCGCAACACCGCAGGATTGTTTCAGGCCCTAATCTGGTTCCGGCACGGCACGCTGAGCCTTTGCTTAATTGCTATTCCTGGTGGGAAATGAGAGTTAAATTTGCCCGTCCAGACACCTCCAGCTAGTCTCTCATTGGTCCTCCCTATCCCTGTTCATCTTCCGCAGAAATTGCAAACTGGGCCAAGCAGGAGGTTAAAGGCACTGACTCTCCAAGTCGGGAGAGTGTTAGTAAAGCATCTGGAATGTTGCACCTGAGTACCAACGGACGAAAACTGAGACATATTTGAACACGTCTCCCAATCACACGGTTGATCATACTCTGGGTTCCACATGCATGTTTCAGCTGAAGGAAGAATCCCTTAAAGCTGGAGAGTTGAGACCCGTGGAATGGGTACCATGCAATATGACTTCAAAGGGTCTTCATTTGATCACCGAACCTCTCCAATCCTATCACTGCTGCGTTTATGCCCCTGTACACACGCTTGATTCTCTTTCGGAGACACAGCAATCCATAGGTTTTAAGATACTTATTAGTCAGGTACATTATTAGGCGTTTAATATGGGGTGTTGAGTCCATTTCGTTGAGCAAGGAGTAGCTCTTGCCTATTCCATATTTGGCTTAAGGAAATTTATCTGTGCTCATTTCAATCTCTGGTTTTATGTAGCACCCCAACTCACCTTTCCCCTTAAGCAAGCATAAGTTGGTTTTCTAAATTTGAGACCCTCTTCTGTTTTGTAATCCAGTTCCTGTGTAGCCTGGTTTACATTCCGTGTATTAGTGATATCTTATGATGTTTCTTTTTCTGTGTGACTTATTTCAGTGAGAATCATCATACCTGAATCAAGTCTACGCTGCTACGGGCCTGATGACATAGATTTCATTGCTGAGTGATATTGCATTGTACGTAACTACCACAACTTCTTTATCCATTTTTCACTTTCTGCGATATTGAACTTCTACCGTAAATGGGGTTCTTGTAAACAGAGAGGTCCCAAACTTTGGGGTGGCTGTGTCTTTTTGATTTTAATTTCCCTAAGCTATAGGACTATAAGTGGAAGTGCCCTAGGCTCTGTTGCTTTGTTTTTTAGATGTTTCAGGAAACACCATACACTTCTCCTGAGTGGCTGTTGGCAATTTTCATCCCGCCCATCAGCATAACAAGGCTCCCAGTTCTCCATGGCCTGTCCTGCCTTTCTGGATTTTACACTTTTTTCACATGGCCCTTTTGACTGGGGGGAAGGGAGACTTCATTGTAGTGCAGATTTCCTTTGCAAGCTTGCTTGGTTGGCCAAAAAGGGCGTATGCGTTTTTTCCTGAATATATGCAGGAAAAAACGCATACGTCCTTTTTGGCCAAGTGCATCATTGTCGACGTTCTGCCTCTTTTCCTATGCTTAAATGCCATTCAAGTCTACCTCCTGAAATTGGTTTCCTGCAATTCTGCCCCGCTTTCAAGTCCTCTTCCCCGCCTTACTTCAGTATATTTTTGGATGATAGCTGTCATTCATAACTCTGCAGGTTTGTGAATTACAGTGTCCCTGAGCTCCTTTCTTCAACTCGCTTTCTTGTGAGCTGGCTGCAACACCGCAGGATTGCTTCAGGCCCTAATCTGGTTCCGGCACGGCACGCTGAGGCTTTGGTTAATTCCTCTTCCTGGTGGGAAATGAGAGTTAAATTTGCCCGTCCAGACACCTCCAGCTAGTCTCTCTTTGGTTCTCCCTATTCCTGTTCATCTTCTGCGGAATTTGCAAACTGGGCCAAACAGGAGGTTAAAGGCACTGACTCTCAAGTCGGGAGAGTGTTAGTAAAGCATCTGGAATGTTGCACCTGAGTACCAGCGGTCGAAAACTGAGACATATTTGAACACGTCTCCCGATCACATGGTTGATCATACTCTGGGTTCCACATGCATGTTTTAGCTGAAGGAAGAATCCCTTAAACCTGGAGAGTTGAGACCCGTGGAATGGGTACCATGCAATATGACTTCAAAGGGTCTTCATTTGCTCACCGAACCTCTCCAATCCTATCACTGCTGCGTTTATGCCCCGGTACTCATGCTTGATTCTCTTTCAGAGACATAGCAATCCATAGGTTTTAAGATACTTACTAGTCAGGTACATTATTAGGCGTTTAATATGGGGTTTTGAGTCCATTTCGTTGAGCAAGGAGTAGCTCTTGTCTATTCCATATTTGGCTTAAGGAACTTTATCTGTGCTCATTTCAATCTCTGGTTTTATGCAGCACCCCAACTCACCTTTCCCCTTAAACAAGCATAAGATGTTTTTCTAAATTTGAGACCCTCTTCTGTTTTGTAATCCAGTTCCTGTGTAGCCAAGTTTACATTCCGTGTATTAGTGATATCTTATGATGTTTCTTTTTCTGTGTGACTTATTTCAGTGAGAATCAACATACCTGAATCCACTCATTATGCTGCTATGGGCCAGATGGCATAGATTTCATTGCTGAGTGATATTGCATTGTACGTGAGTACCACAACTTCTTTATCCATTTTTCAATATCTGCGATATTGAACTTCTACTGTAAATGAGGTTCTTGTAAACAGAGAGGTCCCAAACTTTGGGGTGGCTGTGTCTTTTTGATTTTAATTTCCCTAAGCTATAGGACCATAAGTGCAAGTGCCCTAGGCTCTGTTGCTTTGTTTTTTAGATGTTTCAGGAAACACCATACACTTCTCCCAAGTGGCTGTTGGCAATTTACATCCTGCCCATCAGCATAACAAGGCTCCCAGTTCTCCATGGCCTGTCCTGCCTTTCTGGATTTTACACTTTTTTCAGATGGCCCTTTTGACCGGGGGATAGTGAGACTTCATTGTAGTGCAGATTTCCTTTGCAAGCTTGCTTGGTTGGCCAAAAGGGGCGTATGCGTTTTTTCCTGAATATATACAGGAAAAAACGCATACGCCCTTTTTGGCCAAGTGCATCATTGTCGACGTTCTGCCTCTTTTCCTATGCTTTAAATGTAATTCCAGTCTACCTCCTGAAATCGGTTTCCTGCAATTCTGCCCCGCTTTCAAGTCCTCTTGGCAGCCTTACTTCAGTATATTTTTGGACGATAGCTGTCATTTATAAATCTGCAGGTTTGTGAATTACAGTGCCCCTGAGCTCCTTTCTTCAACTCGCTTTCTTGTGAGCTGGCCGCAACACAGCAGGATTGCTTCAGGCCCTAATCTGGTTCCGGCACGGCACGCTGAGCCTTTGGTTAATTCCTCTTCCTGGTGGGAAATGAGAGTTAAATTTGCCCGTCCAGACACCTCCAGCTAGTCTCTCATTGGTTCTCCCTATTCGTGTTCATCTTCCGCAGAAATTGCAAACTGGGCCAAACAGGAGGTTAAAGGCACTGACTCTCCAAGTCGGGAGAGTGTTAGTAAAGCGTCTGGAATGTTGCACCCGAGTACCAGGGAATGAGAACTGAGGCATATTGGAACACATCTACCGATCACACGGTTGATCATACTCTGGGTTCCACATGCATGCTTTAGCTGAAGGAAGAATCCCTTAAACGTGGAGAGTTGAGACCCGTGGAATGGGTACCATGCAATATGACTTCAAAGGTCTTCATTTGCTCACCGAACCTCTCCAATCCTATCACTGCTGCGTTTATGCCCTTGTACACACGCTTGCTTCTCTTTTGGAGACATAGCAATCCATAGGGTTTAAGATACTAACTAGTGTGGTACATTCATAGGCGTTTAATATGGGGTGTTGAGTCCATTTCGTTGAGCAAGGAGTAGCTCTTGTCTATTACATGTTTGGCTTAAGGAACCTTATCTGTGCTCATTTCAATCTCTGGTTTTATGCAGCACCACAACTCACCTTTCCCCTAAGAAAGCATAAGTTGGTTTTCTAAATTTGAGACCCTGTTCTCTTTTGTAATCCTGTTCCTGTGTAGCCAAGTTTACATTCCGTGTATTAGTGATATCTTATGATGTTTCTTTTTCTGTGTGACTTATTTCAGATAGAATCATCATACCTGAATGCACTCATTATGCTGCTATGGGCCTGATGACATAGATTTCATTGCTGAGTGATATTGCACTGTACGTAAGTACCACAACTGCTTTATCCATTTTTCACTTTCTGCGATACTGAACTTGTACCGTAAACGAGATTCTTGTAAACAGAGCCGTTCCAAACTTAGGGGTGGCTGTGTCTTTTTGATTTTAATTTCCCTAAGCTATAGGACCATATGTGGAAGTGCCCTAGGCTCTGTTGCTTTGTTTTTTAGATGTTTCAGGAAACACCATACACTTCTCCCCAGTGGCTGTTGGCAATTTACATTCCGCCCATCAGCATAACAAGGCTCCCAGTTCTCCATGGCCTGTCCTGCCTTTCTGGATTTTACACTTTTTTCAGATGGCCCTTATGACCAGGGGGAAGTGAGACTTCATTGTAGTGCAGATTTCATTTGCAAGCTTGCTTGGTTGGCCAAAAAGTGCGTATGCGTTGTTTCCTGAATATATTCAGGAAACAACGCATACGCACTTTTTGGCCAAGTGCATCATTGTGGACGTTCTGCCTCTTTTCCTATGCTTTAAATGCAATTCCAGTCTACCACCTGAAATCGGTTTCCTGCAATTCTGCCCCGCTTTCAAGTCCTCTTGGCAGCGTTACTTCAGTATATTTTTGGACGATAGCTGTCATTTATAACTCTGCAGGTTTGTGAATTACAGTGCCCCTGAACTGCTTTCTTCAACTCACTTTCTTGTGAGCTGGCCGCAACACCACACGATTGCTTCAGGCCCTAATCTGGTTCCGGCACGGTATGCTGAGCCTTTGGTTAATTCCACTTCCTGGTGGGAAATGAGAGTTAAATTTGCCCGTCCAGACACCTCCAGCTAGTCTCTCATTGGTTCTCCCTATTCCTGTTCATCTTCTGCAGAAATTGCAAACTGGGGCAAACAGGAGGTTAAAGGCATTGACTCTCCAAGTCGGGAGAGTGTTAGTAAAGCGTCTGGAATGTTGCACCCGAGTACCAGGGGATGAAAACTGAGACATATTTGAACACGTCTCCCGATCACATGGTTTATCATAACCTGGTTTCCACATGTATGTTTTAGCTGAAGGAAGAATCCCTTAAAGCTGGAGAGTTGAGACCCGTGGAATGAGTACCATGCAATATGACTTCAAAGGGTCTTCATTTGCTCACCGAACCTCTCCAATCCTATCACTGCTGCGTTTATGCCCTGGTACACACGCTTGATTCTCTTTTGGAGACATAGCAATCCATAGGTTTTAAGATACTTACTAGTCAGGTACATTCTTAGGCGTTTAATATGGGGTGTTGAGTCCATTTCGTTGAGCAAGGAGTAGCTCTTGTCTATTCCATATTTGGCTTAAGGAAATTTATCTGTGCTCATTTCAATCTCTGGTTTTATGTAGCACCCCAACTCACCTTTCCCCTTAAGCAAGCATAAGTTGGGTTTCTAAATTTGAGACCCTCTTCTGTTTTGTAATCCAGTTCCTGTGTAGCCAAGTTTACATTCCGTGTATTAGTGATATCTTATGATGTTTCTTTTTCTGTGTGACTTATTTCAGTGAGAATCATCATACCTGAATCCAGTCTATGCTGCTACGGGCCTGATGACATAGATTTCATTGCTGAGTGATATTGCATTGTACGTAACTACCACAACTTCTTTATCCATTTTTCACTTTCTGCGATATTGAACTTCTACCGTAAATGAGGTTCTTGTAAACAGAGAGGTCCCAAACTTTGGGGTGGCTGTGTCTTTTTGATTTTAATTTCCCTAAGCTATAGGACTATAAGTGGAAGTGCCCTAGGCTCTGTTGCTTTGTTTTTTAGATGTTTCATGAAACACCATACACTTCTCCTGAGTGGCTGTTGGCAATTTTCATCCCGCCCATCAGCATAACAAGGCTCCCAGTTCTCCATGGCCTGTCCTGCCTTTCCGGATTTTACACTTTTGTCACATGGCCCTTTTGACTGGGGGGAAGTGAGACTTCATTGTAGTGCAGATTTCCTTTGCAAGCTTGCTTGGTTGGCCAAAAAGGGCGTATGCGTTTTTTCCTGAATATATGCAGGAAAAAACGCATACGCACTTTTCGGCCAAGTGCATCATTGTCGACGTTCTGCCTCTTTTCCTATGCTTAAATGCAATTCCAGTCTACCTCCTGAAATCGGTTTCCTGCAATTCTGCCCCGCTTTCAAGTCGTCTTGGCAGGCTTACTTCAGTATATTTTTGGATGATAGCTGTCATTTATAACTCTGCAGGTTTGTGATAACAGTGCCCCTGAGCTCCTTTCTTCAACTCGCTTTCTTGTGAGCTGGCCGCAACACCGCAGGATTGCTTCAGGCCCTAATCTGGTTCCAGCACGGCATGCTGAGCCTTTGCTTAATTCCTCTTCCTGGTGGGAAATGAGAGTTAAATTTGCCCGTCCAGACACCTCCAGCTAGTCTCTCATTGGTTCTCCCTATTCCTGTTCATCTTCCGCAGAATTTGCAAACTGGGCCAAACAGGAGGTTAAAGGCACTGACTCTCCAAGTCGGGAGAGTGTTAGTAAAGCATCTGGAATGTTGCACCCGAGTACCAGGGGATGAGAACTGAGACATATTTGAACACGTCTCCCGATCACATGGTTGATCATACTCTGGGTTCCACATGCATGTTTTAGCTGAAGGAAGAATCCCTAAAACCTGGAGAGTTGAGACCCGTGGAATGGGTACCATGCAATATGACTTCAAAGGGTCTTCATTTGCTCACCGAACCTCTCCAATCCTATCACTGCTGCGTTTATGCCCCGGTACTCACGCTTGATTCTCTTTCAGAGACATAGCAAACCATAGGTTTTAAGATACTTACTAGTCAGGTACATTCTTAGGCGTTTAATATGGGGTTTTGAGTCCATTTGGTTGAGCAAGGAGTAGCTCTTCTCTGTTACATATTTGGCTTAAGGAACTTTATCTGTGCTCATTTCAATCTCTGGTTTTATGCAGCTCCCCAACTCACCTTTCCCCTTAAGCAAGCATAAGTTGGTTTTCTAAATTTGAGACCTTGTTCTGTTTTGTAATCCAGTTCCTGTGTAGCCAAGTTTACATTCCGTGTATTAGTGATATCTTATGATGTTTCTTTTTCTGTTTGACTTATTTCAGTTAGAATCATCATACCTTAACCCAGTCATTTTCTGCTACAGGCCTGATGACATAGATTTCATTGCTGAGTGATATTGCATTGTATGTAAGTACCACAACTTCTTTATCCATTTTTCACTTTCTGTGATATTGAACTTGTACCATAAACGAGGTTCTTGTAAACAGAGCCGTCCCAAACTTTGGGGTGGCTGTGTGTTTTTGATTTTAATTTCCCTAAGCTATAGGACCATAAGTGTAAGTGCCCTAGGCTCTGTTGCTTTGTTTTTTAGATGTTTCAGGAAACACCATACACTTCTCCCTAGTGGCTGTTGGCAATTTACATCCCGCCCATCAGCATAGCAAGGCTCCCAGTTCTCCATTGCCTTACCTGCCTTTCTGGATTTTACACTTTTTTCAGATGGTCCTTTTGACCAGGGGGGAAGTGAGACTTTAATGTAGTGCAGATTTCCTTTGCAAGCTTGCTTGGTTGGCCAAAAAGGGCGTATGCGTTTTTTCCTGAATATATTCAGGAAACAACGCATACGCACTTTTTGGCCAAGTACA
Organism: Orcinus orca; assembly: GCF_937001465.1. NCBI lineage: Eukaryota > Metazoa > Chordata > Mammalia > Artiodactyla > Delphinidae > Orcinus > Orcinus orca. The sequence goes on from NW_026043883.1 coordinate 664,726, forward strand.
TCATTGTCGACGTTCTGCCTCTTTTCCTATGCTTTAAATGCAATTCCAGTCTACCTTCTGAAATCGGTTTCCTGCAATTCTGCCCCGCTTTCAAGTCCTCTTGGCAGCGTTACTTCAGTATATTTTTGGACGATTGCTGTCATTTATAACTCTGCAGGTTTGTGAATTACAGTGCCACTGAGCTCCTATCTTCAACTCGCTTTCTTGTGAGCTGGCCGCAATACCACAGGATTGCTTCGGGCCCTAATCTGGTTCCGGCACGGCATGCTGAGCCTTTGGTTAATTCCTCTTCCTGGTGGGAAATGAGAGTTAAATTTGCCCGTCCAGAGACCTCCAGCTAGTTTCTCATTGGTACTCCCTATTCCTGTTCATCTTCCGCAGAAATTGCAAACTGGGCCAAACAGGAGATTAAAGGCACTGACTTTCCAATTCGGGAGAGTGTTAATAAAGCGTTTGGAATGTTGCACCCGAATAACAGGGTACGAGAACGGAGACATATTTGAACACGTCTCCCGATCACACGGTTGATCATACTCTGGGTTCCACATGCCTGTTTTAGCTGAAGGAAGAATCCCTTAAACGTGGAGAGTTGAGACCCGTGGAATGGGTACCATGCAATGTGACTTCAAAGGGTCTTCATTTGCTCACCGAACCTCTCCAATCCTATCACTGCTGCGTTTATGCCCCTGTACACACGCTTGGTTATCTTTCGGAGACATAGCAATCCATAGGTTTTAAGATACTTACTAGTCAGGTACATTCTTAGGCGTTTAATATGGGGTGTTGAGTCCATTTCGTTGAGCAAGGAGTAGCTCTTGTATATTACATATTTGGCTTAAGGAACTTTATCTGTGCTCATTTCAATCTCTGGTTTTATGCAGCACCCCAACTCACCTTTCCCCTTAAGCAAGCATAAGTTGGTTTTCTAAATTTGAGACACTCTTCTGTTTTGTAATTCAGTGCCTGTGTAGCCAAGTTTACATTCCGTGTATTAGTGATATCTTATGACGATTCTTTTTCTGTGTGACTTATTTCAGTTAGAATCATCATACCTGAATCCACTCATTATGCTGCTACGGGAATGATGACATAGATTTCATTGCTGAGTGATATTGCATTGTACGTAAGTACCACAACTTCTTTATCCATTTTTCGCTTTCTGCGATATTGAACTTGTACCGTAAACGAGGTTCTTGTAAACAGAGCCATCCCAAACTTTGGGGTGGCTGTGTCTTTTTGATTTTAATTTCCCTAAGCTATATGACAATAAGTGGAAGTGCCCTAGGCTCTGTTGCTTTGTTTTTTAGATGTTTCAGGAAACACCATACACTTCTCCCCAGTGACTGTTGGCAATTTACATCCCGCCCATCAGCATAACAAGGCTCCCAGTTCTCCATGGCCTGTCCTGCCTTTCTGGATTTTACACTTTTTTCAGATGATCCTCTTGACCGGGAGGGAAGTGAGACTTCAATGTAGTGCAGATTTCCTTTGCAAGCTTGCTTGGTTGGCCAAAAAGTGCGTATGCATTTTTTCCTGAATATATTCAGGAAAAAACGCATACGCCCTTTTTGGCCAAGTGCATCATTGTGGACGTTCTGCCTCTTTTCCTATGCTTTAAATGCAATTCCAGTCTACCTCCTGAAATCGGTTTCCTGCAATTCTGCCCCGCTTTCAAGTCGTCTTGGCAGGCTTACTTCAGTATATTTTTGGATGATAGCTGTCATTTATAACTCTGCAGGTTTGTGAATTACAGTGCCCCTGAGCTCCTTTCTTCAACTCGCTTTCTTGTGAGCTGGCCGCAACACCGCAGGATTGCTTCAGGCCCTAATCTGGATCCGGCATGGCACGTTGATCCTTTGGTTAATTCCTCTTCTTGGTGGGAAATGAGAGTTATATTTGCCCATCCAGACACCTCCAGCTAGTCTCTCATTGGTTCTCCCTATTCCTGTTCATCTTCCGCAGAAATTGCAAACTGGGCCAAACAGGAGGTTAAAGGTACTGACTCTCCAAGTCGGGAGAGTGTTAGTAAAGCATCTGCAATGTTGCACCCGAGTACCATGGGACGAGAACTGAGACATATTGGAACACGTCTCCCGATCACATGATTGATCATACTCTGGGTTCCACATGCATGCTTTAGCTGAAGGAAGAATCCCTTAAAGCTGGAGAGTTGAGACCCGTGGAATGGGTACCATGCAATATGACTTCAAAGGGTCTTCGTTTGCTCACCGAACCTCTCCAATCCTATCACTGCTGCGTTTATGCCCCTGTACACACGCTTGATTCTCTTTTGGAGACATAGCAATCCATAGGTTTTAAGATACTTACTAGTCAGCTACATTCTTAGGCGTTTAATATGGGGTGTTGAGTCCATTTCGTTGAGCAAGTAGTAGCTCTTGTCTATTACATGTTTGGCTTAAGGAACTTTATTTGTGCTCATTTCAATCTCTGGTTTTATGCAGCACCCCAACTCACCTTTCCCCTTAAGCAAGCATAAGTTGGTTTTCTAAATTTGAGACCCTGTTCTGTTTTGTAATCCAGTTCGTGTGTAGCCAAGTTTACATTCCATGTATTAGTGATATCTTATGATGTTTCTTTTTATGTGTGACTTATTTCAGTTAGAATCATCATACCTGAATCCACTCATTATGCTGCTACGGGCCTGATGACATAGATTTCATTGCTGAGTGATATTGAATTGTACGTAAGTACCACAACTGCTTTATCCATTTTTCACTTTCTGTGATATTGAACTTGTACCGTAAACGAGGTTCTTGTAAACAGAGCCATCCCAAACATTGGGGTGGCTGTGTCTTTTTGATTTTAATTTCCCTAAGCTATAGGACCATAAGTGGGAGTGCCCTAGGCTCTGTTGCTTTGTTTTTTAGATGTTTCAGGAAACACCATACACTTCTCCCTAGTGGCTGTTGGCAGTTTACATCCCGCCCATCAGCATAACAAGGCTCCCAGTTCTCCATGGCCTGTCCTGCCTTTCTGGATTTTACACTTTTTTCAGATGGCCCTTTTGACCAGGGGGAAGTGAGACTTCATTGTAGTGCAGATTTCCTTTGCAAGCTTGCTTGGTTGGCCAAAAAGGGCGTATGCGTTTTTTCCTGAATATATTCAGGAAAAAACGCATACGCCCTTTTTGGCCAAGTGCATCATTGTCGACGTTCTGCCTCTTTTCCTATGCTTTAAATGCAATTCCAGTCTACCTCCTGAAATCGGTTTCCTGCAATTCTGCCCCGCTTTCAAGTCCTCTTGGCAGGCTTACTTCAGTATATTTTTGGACGATAGCTGTCATTTATAACTCTGCAGGGTTGTGAATTACAGTTCCACTGAGCTCCTTTCTTCAACTCGCTTTCATGTGAGCTGCCCGCAACACTGCAGGATTGCTTCGGGCCCTAATCTGGATCCGGCACGGCATGCTGAGCCTTTGGTTAATTCCTCTTCTTATTGGGAAATGAGAGTTAAATTTGCCCGTCCAGACACCTCCAGCTAGTCTCTCATTGGTTCTCCCTATTCCTGTTCATCTTCTGCAGAAATTGCAAACTGGGCCAAACAGGAGATTAAAGGCACTGACTTTCCAATTCGGGAGAGTGTTAATAAAGCATTTGGAATGTTGCACCCGAGTAACAGGGTACGAGAACTGAGACATATTTGAACACGTCTCCCGATCACATGGTTGATCATACTCTGGGTTCCACATGCCTGTTTTAGCTGAAGGAAGAATCCCTTAAACCTGGAGTGTTGAGACCCGTGGAATGGGTACCATGCAATGTGACTTCAAAGGGTCTTCATTTGCTCACCGAACCTCTCCAATCCTATCACTGCTGCGTTTATGCCCCTGTACACACGCTTGGTTCTCTTTCGCAGACATAGCAATCCATAGGTTTTAAGATACTTACTAGTCAGGTACATTCTTAGGCGTTTAATATGGGGTGTTGAGTCCATTTCGTTGAGCAAGGAGTAGCTCTTGTATATTACATATTTGGCTTAAGGAACTTTATCTGTGCTCATTTCAATCTCTGGTTTTATGCAGCACCCCAACTCACCTTTCCCCTTAAGCAAGCATAAGTTGGTTTTCTAAATTTGAGACCCTCTTCTGTTTTGTAATTCAGTGCCTGTGTAGCCAAGTTTACATTCCGTGTATTAGTGATATGTTATGACGTTTCTTTTTCTGTGTGACTTATTTCAGTTAGAATCATCATACCTGAATCCACTCATTATGCTGCTACGGGCCTGATGACATAGATTTCATTGCTGAGTGATATTGCATTGTACGTAAGTACCACAACTGCTTTATCCATTTTTCACTTTCTGTGATATTGAACTTGTACCGTAAACGAGGTTCTTGTAAACAGAGCCATCCCAAACATTGGGGTGGTTGTGTCTTTTTGATTTTAATTTCCCTAAGCTATATGACAATAAGTGGAAGTGCCCTAGGCTCTGTTGCTTTGTTTTTTAGATGTTTCAGGAAACACCATACACTTCTCCCCAGTGACTGTTGGCAATTTACATCCCGCCCATCAGCATAACAAGGCTCCCAGTTCTCCATGGCCTGTCCTGCCTTTCTGGATTTTACACTTTTTTCAGATGATCCTTTTGACCGGGAGGGAAGTGAGACTTCAATGTAGTGCAGATTTCCTTTGCAAGCTTGCTTGGTTGGCCAAAAAGTGCGTATGCGTTTTTTCCTGAATATATTCAGGAAAAAACGCATACGCCCTTTTTGGCCAAGTGCATCATTGTGGACGTTCTGCCACTTTTCCTATGCTTTAAATGCAATTCCAGTCTACCTCCTGAAATCGGTTTCCTGCAATTCTGCCCCGCTTTCAAGTCCTCTTGGCAGGCTTACTTCAGTATATTTTTGGACGATAGCTGTCATTTATAACTCTGCAGGTTTGTGAATTACAGTGCCCCTGAGCTCCTTTCTTCAACTCGCTTTCTTGTGAGCTGGCCGCAACACCGCAGGATTGCTTCAGGCCCTAATCTGGTTCCGGCACGGCACGCTGATCCTTTGGTTAATTCCTCTTCTTGGTGGGAAATGAGAGTTAAATTTGCCCATCCAGACACCTCCAGCTAGTCTCTCATTGGTTCTCCCTATTCCTGTTCATCTTCCGCAGAAATTGCAAACTGGGTCAAACAGGAGGTTAAAGGTACTGACTCTCCAAGTCGGGAGAGTGTTAGTAAAGCATCTGCAATGTTGCACCCGAGTACCATGGGACGAGAACTGAGACATATTGGAACATGTCTCCCGATCACATGATTGATCATACTCTGGGTTCCACATGCATGCTTTAGCTGAAGGAAGAATCCCTTAAAGCTGGAGAGTTGAGACCCGTGGAATGGGTACCATGCAATATGACTTCAAAGGGTCTTCGTTTGCTCACCGAACCTCTCCAATCCTATCACTGCTGCATTTATGCCCCTGTACACACGCTTGATTCTCTTTTGGAGACATAGCAATCCATAGGTTTTAAGATACTTACTAGTCAGCTACATTCTTAGGCGTTTAATATGGGGTGTTGAGTCCATTTCGTTGAGCAAGGAGTAGCTCTTGTCTATTACATGTTTGGCTTAAGGAACTTTATTTGTGCTCATTTCAATCTCTGGTTTTATGCAGCACCCCAACTCACCTTTCCCCTTAAGCAAGCATAAGTTGGTTTTCTAAATTTGAGACCCTGTTCTGTTTTGTAATCCAGTTCGTGTGTAGCCAAGTTTACATTCCATGTATTAGTGATATCTTATGATGTTTCTTTTTCTGTGTGACTTATTTCAGTTAGAATCATCATACCTGAATCCACTCATTATGCTGCTACAGGCCTGATGACATAGATTTCATTGCTGTGTGATATTGCATTGTACGTAAGTACCACAACTGCTTTATCCATTTTTCACTTTCTGTGATATTGAACTTGTACCGTAAACGAGGTTCTTGTAAACAGAGCCATCCCAAACTTTGGGGTGGCTGTGTATTTTTGATTTTAATTTCCCTAAGCTATAGGACCATAAGTGGAAGTGCCCTAGGCTCTGTTGCTTTGTTTTTTAGATGTTTCAGGAAACACCATACACTTCTCCCTAGTGGCTGTTGGCAGTTTACATCCCGCCCATCAGCATAACAAGGCTCCCAGTTCTCCATGGCCTGTCCTGCCTTTCTGGATTTTACACTTTTTTCAGATGGCCCTTTTGACCAGGGGGAAGTGAGACTTCATTGTAGTGCAGATTTCCTTTGCAAGCTTGCTTGGTTGGCCAAAAAGGGCGTATGCGTTTTTTCCTGAATATATTCAGGAAAAAACGCATACGCCCTTTTTGGCCAAGTGCATCATTGTCGACGTTCTGCCTCTTTTCCTATGCTTTAAATACAATTCCAGTCTACCTCCTGAAATCGGTTTCCTGCAATTCTGCCCCGCTTTCAAGTCCTCTTGGCAGGCTTACTTCAGTATATTTTTGGACGATAGCTGTCATTTATAACTCTGCAGGTTTGTGAATTACAGTTCCACTGAGCTGCTATCTTCAACTCGCTTTCTTGTGAGCTGGCCGCAACACCGCAGGATTGCTTCAGGCCCTAATCTGGTTCCGGCACTGCATGCTGAGCCTTTGATTAATTCCTCTTCCTGGTGGGAAATGAGAGTTAAATTTGCCCGTCCAGACACCTCCAGCTAGTCTCTCATTGGTTCTCCCTATTCCTGTTCATCTTCTTCAGAAATTGCAAACTGGGCCAAACAGGAGATTAAAGGCACTGACTTTCCAATTCGGGAGAGTGTTAATAAAGCGTTTGGAATGTTGCACCCGAGTAACAGGGTACGAGAACTGAGACATATTTCAACACGTCTCCCGATCACACGGTTGATCATACTCTGGGTTCCACATGCCTGTTTTAGCTGAAGGAAGAATCCCTTAAACCTGGAGTGTTGAGACCCGTGGAATGGGTACCATGCAATGTGACTTCAAAGGGTCTTCATTTGCTCACCGAACCTCTCCAATCCTATCACTGCTGCGTTTATGCCCCTGTACACACGCTTGGTTCTCTTTCGGAGACATAGCAAACCATAGGTTTTAAGATACTTACTAGTCAGGTACATTCTTAGACGTTTAATATGGGGTGTTGAGTCCATTTCGTTGAGCAAGGAGTAGCTCTTGTCTATTACATATTTGGCTTAAGGAACTTTATCTGTGCTCATTTCAATCTCTGGTTTTATGCAGCACCCCAACTCACCTTTCCCCTTAAGCAAGCATAAGTTGGTTTTCTAAATTTGAGACCCTGTTCTGTTTTGTAATTCAGTGCCTGTGTAGCCAAGTTTACATTCCGTGTATTAGTGATATCTTATGACGTTTCTTTTTCTGTGTGACTTATTTCAGTTAGAATCATCATACCTGAATCCACTCATTATGCTGCTACGGGAATGATGACATAGATTTCATTGCTGAGTGATATTGCATTGTACGTAACTACCACAACTTCTTTATCCATTTTTCGCTTTCTGCGATATTGAACTTGTACCGTAAACGAGGTTCTTGTAAACAGAGCCGTCCCAAACTTTGGGGTGGCTGTGTCTTTTTGATTTTAATTTCCCTAAGGTATATGACAATAAGTGGAAGTGCCCTAGGCTCTGTTGCTTTGTTTTTTAGATGTTTCAGGAAACACCATACACTTCTCCCGAGTGGCTGTTGGCAATTTACATCCCGCCCATCAGCATAACAAGGCTCCCAGTTCTCCATGGCCTGTCCTGCCTTTCTGGATTTTACACTTTTTTCAGATTGTCCTTTTGACTGGGAGGGAAGTGAGACTTCAATATAGTGCAGATTTCCTTTGCAAGCTTGCTTGGTTGGCCAAAAAGTGCGTATGCGTTTTTTCCTGAATATATTCAGGAAAAAACGCATACGCCCTTTTTGGCCAAGTGCATCATTGTGGACGTTCTGCCTCTTTTCCTATGCTTTAAATGCAATTCCAGTCTACCTCCTGAAATCGGTTTCCTGCAATTCTGCCCGGCTTTCAAGTCCTCTTGGCAGGCTTACTTCAGTATATTTTTGGATGATAGCTGTCATTTATAACTCTGCAGGTTTGTGAATTACAGTGCCCCTGAGCTCCTTTCTTCAACTCGCTTTCTTGTGAGCTGGCCGCAACACTGCAGGATTGCTTCAGGCCCTAATCTGGTTCCGGCACGGCACGCTGAGCCTTTGCTTAATTCCTCTTTTTGGTGGGAAATGAGAGTTAAATTTGCCCATCCAGACACCTCCAGCTAGTCTCTCATTGGTTCTCCCTATTCCTGTTCATCTTCCGCAGAAATTGCAAACTGGGCCAAACAGGAGGTTAAAGGCACTATCTCTCCAAGTCCGGAGAGTGTTAGTAAAGCATCTGCAATGTTGCACCCGAGTACCAGGGGACGAGAACTGAGACATATTGGAACACGTCTCCCGATCACATGATTGATCATACTCTGGGTTCCACATGCATGCTTTAGCTGAAGGAAGAATCCCTTAAACCTGGAGAGTTGAGACCCGTGGAATGGGTACCATGCAATATGACTTCAAATGGTCTTCATTTGCTCACCGAACCTCTCCAATCCTATCACTGCTGCGTTTATGCCCCTGTTCTCACGCTTGATTCTCTTTCAGAGACATAGCAATCCATAGGTTTTAAGATACTTACTAGTCAGCTACATTATTAGGCGTTTAATATGGGGTTTTGAGTCCATTTCGTTGAGCAAGGAGTAGCTCTTGTCTATTACATATTTGACTTAAGGAACCTTATCTGTGCTCATTTCAATCTCTGGTTTTTTGCAGCACCCCAACTCACCTTTCCCCTTAAGCAAGCATAAGTTGGTTTTCTACATTTGTGACCCTGTTCTGTTTTGTAATCCAGTTCCTGTGTAGCCAAGTTTACATTCCGTGTATTAGTGATATCTTATGATGTTTCATTTTCTGTGTGACTTATTTCAGTTAGAATCATCATACCTGAATCCACTCATTATGCTGCTACGGGAATGATGACATAGATTTCATTGCTGAGTGATATTGCATTGTACGTAAGTACCACAACTTCTTTATCCATTTTTCGCTTTCTGCGATATTGAACTTGTACCGTAAACGAGGTTCTTGTAAACAGAGCCATCCCAAACTTTGGGGTGGCTGTGTCTTTTTGATTTTAATTTCCCTAAGCTATATGACAATAAGTGGAAGTGCCCTAGGCTCTGTTGCTTTGTTTTTTAGATGTTTCAGGAAACACCATACACTTCTCCCTAGTGGCTGTTGGCAGTTTACATCCCGCCCATCAGCATAACAAGGCTCCCAGTTCTCCATGGCCTGTCCTGCCTTTCTGGATTTTACACTTTTTTCAGATGGCCCTTTTGACCAGGGGAAGTGAGACTTCATTGTAGTGCAGATTTCCTTTGCAAGCTTGCTTGGTTGGCCAAAAAGGGCGTATGCGTTTTTTCCTGAATATATTCAGGAAAAAACGCATACGCCCTTTTTGGCCAAGTGCATCATTGTCGACGTTCTGCCTCTTTTCCTATGCTTTAAATGCAATTCCAGTCTACCTCCTGAAATCGGTTTCCTGCAATTCTGCCCCGCTTTCAAGTCCTCTTGGCAGGCTTACTTCAGTATATTTTTGGACGATAGCTGTCATTTATAACTCTGCAGGTTTGTGAATTACAGTTCCACTGAGCTGCTATCTTCAACTCGCTTTCTTGTGAGCTGGCCGCAACACCGCAGGATTGCTTCGGGCCCTAATCTGGTTCCGGCACTGCATGCTGAGCCTTTGATTAATTCCTCTTCCTGGTGGGAAATGAGAGTTAAATTTGCCCGTCCAGACACCTCCAGCTAGTCTCTCATTGGTTCTCCCTATTCCTGTTCATCTTCTGCAGAAATTGCAAACTGGGCCAAACAGGAGATTAAAGGCACTGACTTTCCAATTCGGGAGAGTGTTAATAAAGCGTTTGGAATGTTGCACCCGAGTAACAGGGTACGAGAACTGAGACATATTTCAACATGTCTCCCGATCACACGGTTGATCATACTCTGGGTTCCACATGCCTGTTTTAGCTGAAGGAAGAATCCCTTAAACCTGGAGTGTTGAGACCCGTGGAATGGGTACCATGCAATGTGACTTCAAAGGGTCTTCATTTGCTCACCGAACCTCTCCAATCCTATCACTGCTGCGTTTATGCCCCTGTACACACGCTTGGTTCTCTTTCGGAGACATAGCAAACCATAGGTTTTAAGATACTTACTAGTCAGGTACATTCTTAGGCGTTTAATATGGGGTGTTGAGTCCATTTCGTTGAGCAAGGAGTAGCTCTTGTCTATTACATATTTGGCTTAAGGAACTTTATCTGTGCTCATTTCAATCTCTGGTTTTATGCAGCACCCCAACTCACCTTTCCCCTTAAGCAAGCATAAGTTGGTTTTCTAAATTTGAGACCCTGTTCTGTTTTGTAATTCAGTGCCTGTGTAGCCAAGTTTACATTCCGTGTATTAGTGATATCTTATGACGTTTCTTTTTCTGTGTGACTTATTTCAGTTAGAATCATCATACCTGAATCCACTCATTATGCTGCTACGGGAATGATGACATAGATTTCATTGCTGAGTGATATTGCATTGTACGTAACTACCACAACTTCTTTATCCATTTTTCGCTTTCTGCGATATTGAACTTGTACCGTAAACGAGGTTCTTGTAAACAGAGCCGTCCCAAACTTTGGGGTGGCTGTGTCTTTTTGATTTTAATTTCCCTAAGGTATATGACAATAAGTGGAAGTGCCCTAGGCTCTGTTGCTTTGTTTTTTAGATGTTTCAGGAAACACCATACACTTCTCCCGAGTGGCTGTTGGCAATTTACATCCCGCCCATCAGCATAACAAGGCTCCCAGTTCTCCATGGCCTGTCCTGCCTTTCTGGATTTTACACTTTTTTTAGATTGTCCTTTTGACCGGGAGGGAAGTGAGACTTCAATATAGTGCAGATTTCCTTTGCAAGCTTGCTTGGTTGGCCAAAAAGTGCGTATGCGTTTTTTCCTGAATATATTCAGGAAAAAACGCATATGCCCTTTTTGGCCAAGTGCATCATTGTGGACGTTCTGCCTCTTTTCCTATGCTTTAAATGCAATTCCAGTCTACCTTCTGAAATCGGTTTCCTGCAATTCTGCCCCGCTTTCAAGTCCTCTTGGCAGCCTTACTTCAGTATATTTTTGGACGATAGCTGTCATTTATAACTCTGCAGGTTTGTGAATTACAGTGCCCCTGAGCTCCTTTCTTCAAGTCGCTTTCTTGTGAGCTGGCCGCAACACCGCAGGATTGCTTCAGGCCCTAATCTGGTTCCGGCACGGCACGCTGAGCCTTTGCTTAATTCCTCTTCTTGGTGGGAAATGAGAGTTAAATTTGCCCATCCAGACACCTCCAGCTAGTGTCTCATTGGTTCTCCCTATTCCTGTTCATCTTCCGCAGAAATTGCAAACTGGGCCAAACAGGAGGTTAAAGGCACTATCTCTCCAAGTCCGGAGAGTGTTACTAAAGCATCTGCAATGTTGCACCCGAGTACCAGGGGACGAGAACTGAGACATATTGGAACACGTCTCCCGATCACATGATTGATCATACTCTGGGTTCCACATGCATGCTTTAGCTGAAGGAAGAATCCCTTAAACCTGGAGAGTTGAGACCCGTGGAATGGGTACCATGCAATATGACTTCAAAGGGTCTTCATTTGCTCACCGAACCTCTCCAATCCTATCACTGCTGCGTTTATGCCCCTGTTCTCACGCTTGATTCTCTTTCAGAGACATAGCAATCCATAGGTTTTAAGATACTTACTAGTCAGCTACATTATTAGGCATTTAATATCGGGTTTTGAGTCCATTTCGTTGAGCAAGGAGTAGCTCTTGTCTATTACATATTTGACTTAAGGAACCTTATCTGTGCTCATTTCAATCTCTGGTTTTTTGCAGCACCCCAACTCACCTTTCCCCTTAAGCAAGCATAAGTTGGTTTTCTACATTTGTGACCCTGTTCTGTTTTGTAATCCAGTTCCTGTGTAGCCAAGTTTACATTCCGTGTATTAGTGATATCTTATGATGTTTCATTTTCTGTGTGACTTATTTCAGTTAGAATCATCATACCTGAATCCACTCATTATGCTGCTACGGGCCTGATGACATAGATTTCATTCCTGAGTGATATTGCATTGTACGTAAGTACCACAACTTCTTTATCCATTTTTCACTTTCTGCGATATTGAACTTGTACTGTAAACGAGGTTCTTATAAACAGAGCCGTCCCAAACTTTTGGGTGGCTGTGTCTTTTTGATTTTAATTTCCCTAAGCTGTAGGACCATAAGTGGAAGTGGTCTAGGCTCTGTTGTTTTGTTTTTTAGATGTTTCAGGAAACACCATACAATTATCCCGAGTGGCTGTTGGAAATTTACATCCTGAACATCAGCATAACAAGGCTCCCAGTTCTCCATGGCCTGTCCTGCCTTTCTGGATTTTACACTTTTTACAGATGGCCCTTTTGAGCCGGGGGAAGTGAGACTTCATTGTAGTGCAGATTTCCTTTGTAAGCTTGCTTGGTTGGCCAAAAAGTGCGTATGCTGTTTTTCCTGAATATATTCAGGAAAAAACGCATATGCCCTTTTTGGCCTAGTGCATCATTGTCGACGTTCTGCCTGTTTTCCTATGCTTTAAATGCAAATCCACTCTACCTCCTGAAATCGGTTTCCTGCAATTTTGCCCCGCTTTCCAGTCCTCTTGGCAGCCTTACTTCAATATATTTTTGGACGATAGCTGTCATTTATAACTCTGCAGGTTTGTGAATTACAGTGCCCCTGAGCTCCTTTCTTCAACTCGCTTTCTTATGAGCTGGCCGCAACCCCGCAGGATTGCTTCAGGCCCTAATCTGGTTCCGGCACGGAATGCTGAGCCTTTGCTTAATTCCTCTTCCTGGTGGGAAATGAGAGTTAAATTTGCCCGTCCAGACATCTCCAGCTAGTCTCTCATTGGTTCTCCCTATTCCTGTTCATCATCCACGGAATTTGCAAACTGGGTAAAACAGGAGGTTAAAGGCACTGACTCTCCAAGTCGGAAGAGTGTTAGTAAAGTGTCTAGAATGTTGCACCCGAGTACCAGGGGATGAGAACTGAGACATATTTGAACATGGCTCACGATCACATGGTTGATCATAGTCTGGGTTCCAAATGCATGTTTAGCTGAAGGAAGAATCTCTTAAACCTGGAGAGTTGAGACCCGTGGAATGGGTACCATGCAATATGACTACAAAGGGTCTTCATTTGCTCACCGAACCTCTCCAATCCTATCACTGCTGCGTTTATAGTGCTGTACTCACGCTTGATTCTCTTTCAGAGACATAGCAATCCATAGCTTTTAAGATACTTACTGTCAGGTACATTATTAACTGTTTAATATGGGGTTTTGAGTCCATTTCGTTGAGCAAGGAGTAGCTCTTGTCTATTACATATTTGGCTTAAGGAACCTTATCTGTGCTCATTTCAATCTCTGGTTTTATGCAGCACCCCAACTCACCTTTCCCCTTAAGCAAGCATAAGTTGCTTTTCTACATTTGAGACCCTGTTCTGTTTTGTAATTCAGTTCCTGTGTAGTCAAGTTTACATTCCGTGTATTAGTGATATCTTATGATGTTTCTTTTTCTGTGTGACTTATTTCAGTTAGAATCATCATACCTGAATCCACTCATTATGCTGCTATGGGCCTGATGACATAGATTTCATTGCTGAGTGATATTGCATTATACGTAAGTACTACAATTTCTTTATCCATTTTTCACTTTCTGCGATATTGAACTTGTTCCGTAAACGAGGTTCTTGTAAAGAGAGCCGTCCCAAACATTGGGGTGGCTGTGTCTTTTTGACTTTAATTTCCCTAAGCTATAGGACCATAAGTGGAAGTGCCCTAGGCTCTGTTGCTTTGTTTTTTAGATGGTTCAGGAAACACCATACACTTCTCCCCAGTGGCTGTTGGCAATTTACATCCCGCCCCTCAGCATAACAAGGCTCCCAGGTCTCCATGGCCTTTCCTTCCTTTCTGGATTTTACACTTTTTACAGATGGCCCTTTTGACCCGGGGGAAGTGAGAATTCATTGTAGTGCAGATTTCCTTTGCAAGCTTGTTTGGTTGGCCAAAAAGTGCGTATGCTTTTTTTCCTGAATATATTCAGGAAAAAACGCATATGCCCTTTTTGGCCTAGTGCATCATTGTCGACGTTCTGCCTCTTTTCCTATGCTTTAAATGCAATTCCAGTCTAACTCCTGAAATCGGTTTCCTGCAATTCTGCCCTGCTTTCAAGTCCTCTTGGCAGCCTTACTTCAGTATATTTTTGGACGATAGCTGTCATTTATAACTCTGCAGGTTTGTGAATTACAGTGCCCCTGAGCTCCTTTCTTCAACTCGCTTTCTTGTGAGCTGGCCGCAACACCGCAGGATTGCTTCAGGCCCTAATCTGGTTCCGGCACGGCACGCTGAGCCTTTGCTTAATTGCTCTTCCTGGTGGGAAATGAGAGTTAAATTTGCCCGTCCAGACACCTCCAGCTAGTCTCTCATTGGTCCTCCCTATCCCTGTTCATCTTCCACAGAAATTGCAAACTGGGCCAAGCAGGAGGTTAAAGGCACTGACTCTCCAAGTTGGGAGAGTGTTAGTAAAGCATCTGGAATGTTGCACCTGAGTACCAGCAGTCGAAAACTGAGACATATTTGAACACGTCTCCCAATCACACGGTTGATCATACTCTGGGTTCCACATGCATGTTTCAGCTGAAGGAAGAATCCCTTAAAGCTGGAGAGTTGAGACCCGTGGAATGGGTACCATGCAATATGATTTCAAAGGGTCTTCATTTGCTCACCGAACCTCTCCAATCCTATCACTGCTGCGTTTATGCCCGTGTACACACGCTTGATTCTCTTTCGGAGACATAGCAATCCATAGGTTTTAAGATACTTACTAGTCAGGTACATTCTTAGGCGTTTAATATGGGGTGTTGAGTCCATTTCGTTGAGCAAGGAGTAGCTCTTGTCTATTCCATATTTGGCTTAAGGAAATTTATCTGTGCTCATTTCAATCTCTGGTTTTATGCAGCACCCCTACTCACCTTTCCCCTTAAGCAAGCATAAGTTGGTTTTCTAAGTTTGAGACCCTCTTCTGTTTTGTAATCCAGTTCCTGTGTAGCCAGGTTTACATTCCGTGTATTAGTGATATCTTATGATGTTTCTTTTTCTGTGTGACTTATTTCAGTGAGAATCATCATACCTGAATCCAGTCGATGCTGCTACGGGCCTGATGACATAGATTTCATTGCTGAGTGATATTGCATTGTACGTAACTACCACAACTTCTTTATCTATTTTTCACTTTCTGCGATATTGAACTTCTACCGTAAATGGGGTTCTTGTAAACAGAGAGGTCCCAAATTTTGGGGTGGCTGTGTCTTTTTGATTTTAATTTCCCTAAGCTATAGGACTATAAGTGGAAGTGCCCTAGGCTCTGTTGCTTTGTTTTTTAGATGTTTCAGAAAACACCATACACTTCTCCTGAGTGGCTGTTGGCAATTTTCATCCCGCCCATCAGCATAACAAGGCTCCCAGTTCTCCATGGCCTGTCCTGCCTTTCTGGATTTTACACTTTTTTCACATGGCCCTTTTGACTGGGGGGAAGGGAGACTTCATTGTAGTGCAGATTTCCTTTGCAAGCTTGCTTGGTTGGCCAAAAAGGGCGTATGCGTTTTTTCCTGAATATATTCAGGAAAAAACGCATACGCCCTTTTTGGCCAAGTGCATCTATGTCGACGTTCTGCCTCTTTTCCTATGCTTAAATGCAATTCCAGTCTACCTCCTGAAATCGGATTCCTGTAATTCTGCCCCGCTTTCAAGTCCTCTTGGCAGCCTTACTTCAGTATATTTTTGGACGATAGCTGTCATTCATAACTCTGCAGGTTTGTGATAACAGTGCCCCTGAGCTCCTTTCTTCAACTCGCTTTCTTGTGAGCTGGCCGCAACACCGCAGGATTGCTTCAGGCCCTAATCTGGTTCCGGCACGGCACGCTGAGGCTTTGGTTAATTCCTCTTCCTGGTGGGAAATGAGAGTTAAATTTGCCCGTCCAGACACCTCCAGCTAGTCTCTCATTGGTTTTCCCTATTCCTGTTCATCTTCTGCGGAATTTGCAAACTGGGCCAAACAGGAGGTTAAAGGCACTGACTCTCCAAGTCGGGAGAGTGTTAGTAAAGCATCTGGAATGTTGCACCCGAGTACCAGGGGATGAGAACTGAGACATATTTGAACACGTCTCCCGATCACATGGTTGATCATACTCTGGGTTCCACATGCATGTTTTAGCTGAAGGAAGAATCCCTTAAACCTGGAGAGTTGAGACCCGTGGAATGGGTACCATGCAATATGACTACAAAGGGTCTTCATTTGCTCACCGAACCTCTCCAATCCTATCACTGCTGCGTTTATGTCCCTGTACTCACGCTTGATTCTCTTTCAGAGACATAGCAATCCATAGGTTTTAAGATACTTACTAGTCAGGTACATTATTAGGCATTTAATATGGTGTTTTGAGTCCATTTCGTTGAGCAAGGAGTAGCTCTTGTGTATTCCATATTTGGCTTAAGGAACTTTATCTGTGCTCATTTCAATCTCTGGTTTTATGCAGCTCCCCAACTCACCTTTCCCCTTAAGCAAGCATAAGTTGGTTTTCTAAATTTGAGACCCTGTTCTGTTTTGTAATCCAGTTCCTGTGTAGCCAAGTTTACATTCCGTGTATTAGTGATATCTTATGATGTTTCTTTTTCTGTGTGACTTATTTCAGTTAGAGTCATCATACCTGAACCCAGTCATTTTCTGCTACAGGCCTGATGACATAGATTTCATTGCTGAGTGATATTGCATTGTATGTAAGTACCACAACTTCTTTATCCATTTTTCACTTTCTGTGATATTGAACTTGTACCATAAACGAGGTTCTTGTAAACAGAGCCGTCCCAAACTTTGGGGTGGCTGTGTGTTTTTGATTTTAATTTCCCTAAGCTATAGGACCATAAGTGGAAGTGCCCTAGGCTCTGTTGCTTTGTTTTTTAGATGTTTCAGGAAACACCATACACTTCTCCCAAGTGGCTGTTGGCAATTTACATCCCGCCCATCAGCATAGCAAGGCTCCCAGTTCTCCATTGCCTTTCCTGCCTTTCTGGATTTTACAATTTTTTCAGATGGTCCTTTTGACCAGTGGGGAAGTGAGACTTCAATGTAGTGCAGATTTCCTTTGCAAGCTTGCTTGGTTCGCCAAAAAGGGCGTATGCGTTTTTTCCTGAATATATTCAGGAAAAAACGCATACGCCCTTTTTGGCCAAGTGCATCATTGTCGACGTTCTGCCTCTTTTCCTATGCTTTAAATGCAATTCCAGTCTACCTTCTGAAATCGGTTTCCTGCAATTCTGCCCCGCTTTCAAGTCCTCTTGGCAGCGTTACTTCAGTATATTTTTGGATGATAGCTGTCATTTATAACTCTGCAGGTTTGTGAATTACAGTGCCACTGAGCTCCTATCTTCAACTCGCTTTCTTGTGAGCTGGCCGCAACACCGCAGGATTGCTTCGGGCTCTAATCTGGTTCCGGCACGGCATGCTGAGCCTTTGGTTAATTCCTCTTCCTGGTGGGAAATGAGAGTTAAATTTGCCCGTCCAGACACCTCCAGCTAGTCTCTCATTGGTTCTCCCTATTCCTGTTCATCTTCCGCAGAAATTGCAAACTGGTCCAAACAGGAGATTAAAGGCACTGACTTTCCAATTCGGGAGAGTGTTAATAAAGCGTTTGGAATGTTGCACCCGAGTAACAGGGTACGAGAACTGAGACATATTTGAACACGTCTCCCGATCACACGGTTGATCATACTCTGGGTTCCACATGCATGTTTCAGCTGAAGGAAGAATCCCTTAAACCTGGAGAGTTGAGACCCGTGGAATGGGTACCATGCAATGTGACTTCAAAGGGTCTTCATTTGCTCACCGAACCTCTGCAATCCTATCACTGCTGCGTTTATGCCCCTGTACACACGCTTGGTTCTCTTTCGGAGACATAGCAATCCATAGGGTTTAAGATACTTACTAGTCAGGTACATTCTTAGGCGTTTAATATGGGGTGTTGAGTCCATTTCGTTGAGCAAGGAGTAGCTCTTGTATATTACATATTTGGCTTAAGGAACTTTATCTGTGCTCATTTCAATCTCTGGTTTTATGCAGCACCCCAACTCACCTTTCCCCTTAAGCAAGCATAAGTTGGTTTTCTAAATTTGAGACCCTGTTTTGTTTTGTAATTCAGTGCCTGTGTAGCCAAGTTTACATTCCGTGTATTAGTGATATCTTATGACGTTTCTTTTTCTGTGTGACTTATTTCAGTTAGAATCATCATACCTGAATCCACTCATTATGCTGCTACGGGAATGATGACATAGATTTCATTGCTGAGTGATATTGCATTGTACGTAAGTACCACAGCTTCTTTATCCATTTTTCGCTTTCTGCGATATTGAACTTGTACCGTAAACGAGGTTCTTGTAAACAGAGCCATCCCAAACTTTGGGGTGGCTGTGTCTTTTTGATTTTAATTTCCCTAAGCTATATGACAATAAGTGGAAGTGCCCTAGGCTCTGTTGCTTTGTTTTTTAGATGTTTCAGGAAACACCATACACTTCTCCCCAGTGACTGTTGGCAATTTACATCCCGCCCATCAGCATAACAAGGCTCCCAGTTCTCCATGGCCTGTCCTGACTTTCTGGATTTTACACTTTTTTCAGATGGTCCTTTTGACCGGGAGGGAAGTGAGACTTCATTGTAGTGCAGATTTCCTTTGCAAGCTTGCTTGGTTGGCCAAAAAGTCCGTATGCGTTTTTCCCTGAATATATTCAGGAAAAAACGCATACGCCCTTTTTGGCCAAGTGCATCATTGTGGACGTTCTGCCTCTTTTCCTATGCTTTAAATGCAATTCCAGTCTACCTCCTGAAATCGGTTTCCTGCAATTCTGTCCCGCTTTCAAGTCCTCTTGGCAGGCTTACTTCAGTATATTTTTGGACGATAGCTGTCATTTATAACTCTGCAGGTTTGTGAATTACAGTGCCCCTGAGCTCCTTTCTTCAACTCGCTTTCTTGTGAGCTGGCCGCAACACCGCAGGATTGCTTCAGGCCCTAATCTGGTTCCGGCACGGCACGCTGATCCTTTGGTTAATTCCTCTTCCTGGTGGGAAATGAGAGTTAAATTTGCCCATCCAGACACCTCCAGCTAGTCTCTCATTGGTTCTCCCTATTCCTGTTCATCTTCCGCAGAAATTGCAAACTGGGCCAAACAGGAGGTTAAAGGCAATATCTCTCCAAGTCGGGAGAGTGTTAGTAAAGCATCTGCAATGTTGCACCCGAGTACCAGGGGACGAGACCTGAGACATATTGGAACACATCTCCCGATCACATGATTGATCATAATCTGGGTTCCAATGCATGCTTTAGCTGAAGGAAAAATCCCTTAAACCTGGAGAGTTGAGACCCGTGGAATGGGTACCATGCAATATGACTTCTAAGGGTCTTCGTTTGCTCACCGAACCTCTCCAATCCTATCACTGCTGCGTTTATGCCCCTGTACACACGCTTGATTCTCTTTCGGAGACATAGCAATCCATAGGTTTTAAGATACTTACTAGTCAGGTACATTCTTAGGCATTTAATATGGGGTGTTGAGTCCATTTCGTTGAGCAAGGAGTAGCTCTTGTCTATTCCATATTTGGCTTAAGGAAATTTATCTGTGCTCATTTCAATCTCTGGTTTTATGTAGCACCCCAACTCACCTTTCCCCTTAAGCAAGCATAAGTTGGTTTTCTAAATTTGAGACCCTCTTCTGTTTTGTAATCCAGTTCCTGTGTAGCCAAGTTTACATTCCGTGTATTAGTGATATCTTATGATGTTTCTTTTTCTGTGTGACTTATTTCAGTGAGAATCATCATACCTGAATCCAGTCTATGCTGCTACGGGCCTGATGACATAGATTTCATTGCTGAGTGATATTGCATTGTACGTAACTAGCACAACCTCTTTATCCATTTTTCACTTTCTGCGATATTGAACTTCTACCGTAAATGAGGTTCTTGTAAACAGAGAGGTCCCAAACTTTGGGGTGGCTGTGTCTTTTTGATTTTAATTTCCGTAAGCTATAGGACTATAAGTGGAAGTGCCCTAGGCTCTGTTGCTTTGTTTTTTAGATGTTTCAGGAAACACCATACACTTCTCCCCAGTGGCTGTTGGCAATTTACATCCCGCCCATCAGCATAACAAGGCTCCCAGTTCTCCATGGCCTGTCCTGCCTTTCTAGATTTTACACTTTTTTCAGATGGCCCTTTTGACCGGGGGGAAGTGAGACTTAATTGTAGTGCAGATTTCCTTTGCAAGCTTGCTTGGTTGGCCAAAAAGGGCGTATGCGTTTTTTCCTGAATATATTCAGGAAAAAACGCATACGCCCTTTTTGGCCAAGTGCATCATTGTCGACCTTCTGCCTCTTTTCCTATGCTTTAAATGCAATTCCAGTCTACCTCCTGAAATCGGTTTCCTGCAATTCTGCCCCGCTTTCAAGTCCTCATGGCAGCCTTACTTCAGTATATTTTTGGACGATAGCTGTCATTTATAACTCTACAGGTTTGTGAATTACAGTGTCCCTGAGCTCCTTTCTTCAACTCGCTTTCTTGTGAGCTGGCCGCAACACCGCACGATTGCTTCAGGCCCTAAACTGGTTCCGGCACGGCACGCTGAGCCTTTGCTTAATTGCTATTCCTGGTGGGAAATGAGAGTTAAATTTGCCTGTCCAGACACCTCCAGCTAGTCTCTCATTGGTCCTCCCTATCCCTGTTCATCTTCCGCAGAAATTGCAAACTGGGCCAAGCAGGAGTTTAAAGGCACTGACTCTCCAAGTTGGGAGAGTGTTAGTAAAGCGTCTAGAATGTTGCACCTCAGTACTAGCAGACGAAAACTGAGACATATTTGAACACGTCTCCCAATCACACGGTTGATCATACTCTGGGTTCCACATGCATGTTTCAGCTGAAGGAAGAATCCCTTAAACCTGGAGAGTTGAGACCCGTGGAATGGGTACCATGCAATATGACTTCAAAGGGTCTTCATTTGCTCACCGAACCTCTCCAATCCTATCACTGCTGCGTTTATGCCCCTGTACACACGCTTGATTCTGTTTCGGAGACATAGCAATCCATAGGTTTTAAGATACTTACTAGTCAGGTACATTCTTAGGCGTTTAATATGGGGTGTTGAGTCCATTTCGTTGAGCAAGGAGTAGCTCTTGTCTATTCCATATTTGGCTTAAGGAACTTTATCTGCGCTCATTTCAATCTCTGGTTTTATGCAGCACCCCAACTCACCTTTCCCCTTAAACAAGCATAAGTTGGTTTTCTAAATTTGGGACCCCGTTCTGTTTTGTAATCCAGTTCCTGTGTAGCCAAGTTTACATTCCGTGTATTAGTGATATCTTATGAAGTTTCTTTTTCTGTGTGACTTATTTCAGTTAGAATCATCATACCTGAATCCACTCATTATGCTGCTACGGGAATGATGACATAGATTTCATTGTTGAGTGATATTGCATTGTACGTAAGTACCACAAATTCTTTATCCATTTTTCGCTTTCTGCGATATTGAACTTGTACCGTAAACGAGGTTCTTGTAAACAGAGCCATCCCAAACTTTGGGGTGGCTGTGTCTTTTTGATTTTAATTTCCCTAAGCTATAGGACCATAAGTGGAAGTGCCCTAGGCTCTGTTGCTTTGTTTTTTAGATGTTTCAGGAAACACCATACACTTCTCCTGAGTGGCTGTTGGCAATTTACATCCCGCCCATCAGCATAACAAGGCTCCCAGTTCTCCATGGCCGGTCCTGCCTTTCTGGATTTTACACTTTTTTCAGATGGCCCTTTTGACCGGGGGGAAGTGAGACTTCATTGTAGTGCAGATTTCCTTTGCAAGCTTGCTTGGTTGGCCAAAAAGGGCGTATGCGTTTTTTCCTGAATATATTCAGGAAAAAACGCATACGCCCTTTTTAGCCAAGTGCATCATTGTCGACGTTCTGCCTCTTTTCCTATGCTTTAAATGCAATTCCAGTCTACCTCCTGAAATTGGTTTCCTGCAATTCTGCCCCGCTTTCAAGTCCTCGTGGCAGCCTTACTTCAGTATATTTTTGGACGATAGCTGTCATTTATAACTCTGCAGGTTTGTGAATTACAGTGCCCCTGAGCTCCTTTCTTCAACTCGCTTTCTTGTGAGCTGGCCGCAACACCACACGATTGCTTCAGGCCCTAATCTGGTTCCGGCACGGCACGCTGAGCCTTTGCTTAATTGCTCTTCCTGGTGGGAAATGAGAGTTAAATTTGCCCGTCCAGACACCTCCAGCTAGTCTCTCATTGGTCCTCCCTATCCCTGTTCATCTTCCGCAGAAATTGCAAACTGGGCCAAGCAGGAGGTTAAAGGCACTGACTCTCCAAGTTGGGAGAGTGTTAGTAAAGCATCTGGAATGTTGCACCTGAGTACCAGCGGTCGAAAACTGAGACATATTTGAACACGTCTCCCAATCACACGGTTGATCATACTCTGGGTTCCACATGCATGTTTCAGCTGAAGGAAGAATCCCTTAAACCTGGAGAGTTGAGACCCGTGGAATGGGTACCATGCAATATGACTTCAAAGGGTCTTCATTTGCTCACCGAACCTTTCCAATCCTATCACTGCTGCGTTTATGTCCCTGTACTCACGCTTGATTCTCTTTCAGAGACATAGCAATCCATAGGTTTTAAGATACTTACTAGTCAGGTACATTCTTAGGCGTTTAATATGGGGTGTTGAGTCCATTTCGTTGAGCAAGGAGTAGCTCTTGTCTATTCCATATTTGGCTTAAGGAACTTTATCTGTGCTCATTTCAATCTCTGGTTTTATGCAGCACCCCAACTCACCTTTCCCCTTAAACAAGCATAAGTTGGTTTTCTAAATTTGAGACCCTGTTCTGTTTTGTAATCCAGTTCCTGTGTAGCCAAGTTTACATTCCGTGTATTAGTGATATCTTATGACGTTTCTTTTTCTGTGTGACTTATTTCAGTTAGAATCATCATACCTTAATCCACTCATTATGCTGCTACGGGAATGATGACATAGATTTCATTGCTGAGTGATATTGCATTGTACGTAAGTACCACAAATTCTTTATCCATTTTTCGCTTTCTGCGATATTGAACTTGTACCGTAAACGAGGTTCTTGTAAACAGAGCCATCCCAAACTTTGGGGTGGCTGTGTCTTTTTGATTTTAATTTCCCTAAGCTATAGGACCATAAGTTGAAGTGCCCTAGGCTCTGTTGCTTTGTTTTTTAGATGTTTCAGGAAACACCATACACTTCTCCCCAGTGACTGTTGGCAATTTACATCCCGCCCATCAGCATAACAAGGCTCCCAGTTCTCCATGGCCTGTCCTGCCTTTCTGGATTTTACACTTTTTTCAGATGGTCCTTTTGACCGGGAGGGAAGTGAGACTTCAATGTAGTGCAGATTTCCTTTGCAAGCTTGCTTGGTTGGCCAAAAAGTGCGTATGCCTTTTTTCCTGAATATATTCAGGAAAAAACGCATACGCCCTTTTTGGCCAAGTGCATCATTGTGGACGTTCTGCCTCTTTTCCTATGCTTTAAATGCAATTCCAGTCTACCTCCTGAAATCGGTTTCCTGCAATTCTGCCCCGCTTTCAAGTCGTCTTGGCAGGCTTACTTCAGTATATTTTTGGATGATAGCTGTCATTTATAACTCTGCAGGTTTGTGAATTACAGTTTCCCTGAGCTCCTTTCTTCAACTCACTTTCTTGTGAGCTGGCCGCAACACCACAGGATTGCTTCAGGCCCTAATCTGGTTCCGGCACGACACGCTGAGCCTTTGGTTAATTCCTCTTCTTGGTGGGAAATGAGAGTTAAATTTGCCCATCCAGACACCTCCAGCTAGTCTCTCATTGGTTCTCCCTATTCCTGTTCATCTTCCACAGAAACTGCAAACTGGGCCAAACAGGAGGTTAAAGGCACTATCTCTCCAAGTCGGGAGATTGTTAGTAAAGCATCTGCAATGTTGCACCCGAGTACCAGGGGACGAGAACTGAGACATATTGGAACACGTCTCCCGATCACATGGTTGATCATACTCTGGGTTCCACATGCATGCTTTAGCTGAAGGAAGAATCCCTTAAAGCTGGAGAGTTGAGACAAGTGGAATGGGTACCATGCAATATGACTTCAAAGGGTCTTCATTTGCTCACCGAACCTCTCCAATCCTATAACTGCTGCGTTTATGCCCCTGTACACACGCTTGATTCTCTTTTGGAGACATAGCAATCCATAGGTTTTAAGATACTTACTAGTCAGCTACATTCTTAGGCGTTTAATATGGGATGTTGAGTCCATTTCGTTGAGCAAGGAGTAGCTCTTGTCTATTACATGTTTGGCTTAAGCAACTTTATCTGTGCTCATTTCAATCTCTGATTTTATGCAGCACCCCAACTCACCTTTCCCCTTAAGCAAGCATAAGTTGGTTTTCTAAATTTGAGACCCTGTTCTGTTTTGTAATCCAGTTCGTGTGTAGCCAAGTTTACATTCCATGTGTTAGTGATATCTTATGATGTTTCTTTTTCTGTGTGACTTATTTCAGTTAGAATCATCATACCTGAATCCACTCATTATGCTGCTACGGGCCTGATGACATAGATTTCATTGCTGAGTGATATTGCATTGTATGTGAGTACCACAACTTCTTTATCCATTTTTCAATTTCTGTGATATTGAACTTGTACCGTAAACGAGGTTCTTGTAAACAGAGCCATCCCAAACTTTGGGGTGGCTGTGTCTGTTTGATTTTAATTTCCCTAAGCTATAGGACCATAAGTGGAAGTGCCCTAGGCTCTGTTGCTTTGTTTTTTAGATGTTTCAGGAAACACCATACACTTCTCCCGAGTGGCTGTTGGCAATTTACATCCCGCCCATCAGCATAACAAGGCTCCCAGTTCTCCATGGCCTGTCCTGCCTTTCTGGATTTTACACTTTTTTCAGATGGCCCTTTTGACCAGGGGGAAGTGAGACTTCATTGTAGTGCAGATTTCTTTGCAAGCTTGCTTGGTTGGCCAAAAAGGGCGTATGCGTTTTTTCGTGAATATATTCAGGAAAAAACGCATACGCTCTTTTTGGCCAAGTGCATCATTGTCGACGTTCTGCCTCATTTCCTATGCTTTAAATGCAATTCCAGTTTACCTCCTGAAATCGGTTTCCTGCAATTCTGCCCCGCTTTCAAGTCCTCTTGGCAGCCTTACTTCAGTATATTTTTGGATGATAGCTGTCATTTATAACTCTGCAGGTTTGTGAATTACAGTGCCCCTGAGCTCCTTTCTTCAACTCACTTTCTTGTGAGCTGGCCGCAACACCGCAGGATTGCTTCAGGCCCTAATCTGGTTCCGGCACGGCACGCTGAGCCTTTGCTTAATTGCTATTCCTGGTGGGAAATGAGAGTTAAATTTGCCCGTCCAGACACCTCCAGCTAGTCTCTCATTGGTCCTCCCTATCCCTGTTCATCTTCCTCAGAAATTGCAAACTGGGCTAAGCAGGAGGTTAAAGGCACTGACTCTCCAAGTCGGGAGAGTGTTACTAAAGCGTGTGGAATGTTGCACCCGAGTACCAGGGGAGGAGAACTGAGACATATTTGAACACGTCTTCTGATCACATGGTTCATCATACTCTGGGTTTCACATGCATGTTTCAGCTGAAGGAAGAATCCCTTAAACCTGGAGAGTTGAGACCCGTGGGATGGGTACCATGCAATATGACTTCAAATGGTCTTCGTTTGCTCACCGAACCTCTCCAATCCTATCACTGCTGCATTTATGCCCGTGTACACATGCTTGATTCTCTTTCGGAGACATAGCAATCCATAGGTTTTAAGATACTTACTAGTCAGGTACATTCTTAGGCGTTTAATATGGGGTGTTGAGTCCATTTCGTTGAGCAAGGAGTAGCTCTTGTCTATTCCATATTTGGCTTAAGGAAATTTATCTGTGCTCATTTCAATCTCTGGTTTTATGCAGCACCCCTACTCACCTTTCCCCTTAAGCAAGCATAAGTTGGTTTTCTAAGTTTGAGACCCTCTTCTGTTTTGTAATCCAGTTCCTGTGTAGCCAGGTTTACATTCCGTGTATTAGTGATATCTTATGATGTTTCTTTTTCTGTGTGACTTATTTCAGTGAGAATCATCATACCTGAATCCAGTCGATGCTGCTACGGGCCTGATGACATAGATTTCATTGCTGAGTGATATTGCATTGTACGTAACTACCACAACTTCTTTATCTATTTTTCACTTTCTGCGATATTGAACTTCTACCGTAAATGGGGTTCTTGTAAACAGAGAGGTCCCAAATTTTGGGGTGGCTGTGTCTTTTTGATTTTAATTTCCCTAAGCTATAGGACTATAAGTGGAAGTGCCCTAGGCTCTGTTGCTTTGTTTTTTAGATGTTTCAGGAAACACCATACACTTCTCCTGAGTGGCTGTTGGCAATTTTCATCCCGCCCATCAGCATAACAAGGCTCCCAGTTCTCCATGGCCTGTCCTGCCTTTCTGGATTTTACACTTTTTTCACATGGCCCTTTTGACTGGGGGGAAGGGAGACTTCATTGTAGTGCAGATTTCCTTTGCAAGCTTGCTTGGTTGGCCAAAAAGGGCGTATGCGTTTTTTCCTGAATATATTCAGGAAAAAACGCATACGCCCTTTTTGGCCAAGTGCATCATTGTCGACGTTCTGCCTCTTTTCCTATGCTTAAATGCAATTCCAGTCTACCTCCTGAAATCGGATTCCTGTAATTCTGCCCCGCTTTCAAGTCCTCTTGGCAGCCTTACTTCAGTATATTTTTGGACGATAGCTGTCATTCATAACTCTGCAGGTTTGTGATAACAGTGCCCCTGAGCTCCTTTCTTCAACTCGCTTTCTTGTGAGCTGGCCGCAACACCGCAGGATTGCTTCAGGCCCTAATCTGGTTCCGGCACGGCACGCTGAGGCTTTGGTTAATTCCTCTTCCTGGTGGGAAATGAGAGTTAAATTTGCCCGTCCAGACACCTCCAGCTAGTCTCTCATTGGTTTTCCCTATTCCTGTTCATCTTCTGCGGAATTTGCAAACTGGGCCAAACAGGAGGTTAAAGGCACTGACTCTCCAAGTCGGGAGAGTGTTAGTAAAGCATCTGGAATGTTGCACCCGAGTACCAGGGGATGAGAACTGAGACATATTTGAACACGTCTCCCGATCACATGGTTGATCATACTCTGGGTTCCACATGCATGTTTTAGCTGAAGGAAGAATCCCTTAAACCTGGAGAGTTGAGACCCGTGGAATGGGTACCATGCAATATGACTACAAAGGGTCTTCATTTGCTCACCGAACCTCTCCAATCCTATCACTGCTGCGTTTATGTCCCTGTACTCACGCTTGATTCTCTTTCAGAGACATAGCAATCCATAGGTTTTAAGATACTTACTAGTCAGGTACATTATTAGGCATTTAATATGGTGTTTTGAGTCCATTTCGTTGAGCAAGGAGTAGCTCTTGTGTATTCCATATTTGGCTTAAGGAACTTTATCTGTGCTCATTTCAATCTCTGGTTTTATGCAGCACCCCAACTCACCTTTCGCCTTAAGCAAGCATACGTTGCTTTTCTACATTTGAGACCCTGTTCTGTTTTGTAATCCAATTCCTGGGTAGCCAAGTTTACATTCCGTGTATTAGTGATATCTTGTGATGTTTCTTTTTCTGTGTGACTTATTTCAGTTAGAATCATCATACCTGAATCCACTCTATGCTGCTACGGGCCTGATGACATAGATTTCATTGCTGAGTGATATTGCATTGTACGTAAGTACCACAACTTCTTTATCCATTTTTCACTTTCTGCGATATTGAACTTGTACCGTAAACGAGGTTCTTGTAAACAGAGCCATCCCAAACTTTGGGGTGGCTGTGTCTTTTTGACTTTAATTTCCCTAAGCTATAGGACCATAAGTGGAAGTGCCCTAGGCTCTGTTGCTTTGTTTTTTAGATGTTTCAGGAAACACCATACACTTCTCCCCAGTGGCTCTTGGCAATTTACATCCCGCCCATCAGCATAACAAGGCTCCCAGTTCTCCATGGCCTGTCCTGCCTTTCTGGATTTTACACTTTTTTCAGATGGCCCTTTTGACCGGGGGGAAGTGAGACTTCATTGTAGTGCAGATTTCCTTTGCAAGCTTGCTTGGTTGGCCAAAAAGTGCGTATGCGTTTTTTCCTGAATATATTCAGGAAAAAACGCATATGCCCTTTTTGGCCAAGTGCATCATTTTGGACGTTCTGCCTCTTTTCCTATGCTTTAAATGCAATTCCAGTCTACCTCCTGAAATCGGTTTACTGCATTTCTGGCCCGCTTTCAAGTCCTCTTGGCAGCCTTACTTCAGTATACTTTTGGACGATAGCTGTCATTTATAACTCTGCATGTTTGTGAATTACAGTGCCCCTGAGCTCCTTTCTTCAACTCGCTTTCTTGTGAGCTGGCCACAACAGCGCAGGATTGCTTCAGGCCCTAATCTGGTTCCGGCACGGCACGCTGAGCCTTTGGTTAATTCCTCTTCCTGGTGGGAAATGAGAGTTAAATTTGCCCGTCCAGACACCTCCAGCTAGTCTCTCATTGGTTCTCCCTATTCCTGTTCATCTTCTGCGGAAATTGCAAACTGGGCCAAACAGGAGGTTAAAGGCACTGACTCTCCAAATCGGGAGTGTGTTACTAAAGCGTGTGGAATGTTGCACCCGAGTACCAGGGGAGGAGAACTGAGACATATTTGAACACGTCTTCCGATCACACGGTTGATCATACTCTGGGTTTCACATGCATGTTTCAGCTGAAGGAAGAATCCCATAAACCTGGAGAGTTGAGACCCGTGGAATGGGTACCATGCAATATGACTTCAAATGGTCTTCGTTTGCTCACCGAACCTCTCCAATCCTATCACTGCTGCGTTTATGCCCTTGTACACACGCTTGCTTCTCTTTTGGAGACATAGCAATCCATAGGTTTTAAGATACTAACTAGTGAGGTACACTCTTAGGCGTTTCATATGGGGTGTTGAGTCCATTTCGTTGAGCAAGGAATAGCTCTTGTCTATTACATGTTTGGCTTAAGGAACTTTATCTGTGCTCATTTCAATCTCTGGTTTTATGCAGCACCCCAACTCACCTTTCCCCTTAAGCAAGCATAAGTTGGTTTTCTAAATTTAAGACCCTGTTCTCTTTTGTAATCCTGTTCCTGTGTAGCCAAGTTTACATTCCGTGTATTAGTGATATCTTATGATGTTTCTTTTTCTGTGTGACTTATTTCAGTTAGAATCATCATACCTGAATCCACTCATTATGCTGCTATGGGCCTGATGACATAGATTTCATTGCTGAGTGATATTGCATTGTACGTAAGTACCACAACTGCTTTATTCATTTTTCACTTTCTGCGATATTGAACTTGTCCCGTAAACGAGATTCTTGTAAACAGAGCCGTTCCAAATTTAGGGGTGGCTGTGTCTTTTTGATTTTAATTTCCCTAAGCTATAGGACCATATGTGGAAGTGCCCTAGGCTCTGTTGCTTTGTTTTTTAGATGTTTCAGGAAACACCATACACTTCTCCCCAGTGGCTGTTGGCAATTTACATTCCGCCCATCAGCATAACAATGCTCCCAGTTCTCCATGGCCTGTCCTGCCTTTCTGGATTTTACACTTTTTTCAGATGGCCCTTTTGACCAGGGGGAAGTGAGACTTCATTGTAGTGCAGATTTCCTTTGCAAGCTTGCTTGGTTGGCCAAAAAGGGCGTATGCGTTTTTTCCTAAATATATTCAGGAAACAACGCATACGCCCTTTTTGGCCAAGTGCATCATTGTCGACGTTCTGCCTCTTTTCCTATGCTTTAAATGCAATTCCAGTCTACCTCCTGAAATCGGTTTCCTGCAATTCTGCCCCGCTTTCAAGTCCTCTTGGCAGCCTTACTTCAGTATATTTTTGGACGATAGCTGTCATTTATAATTCTGCAGGTCTGTGAATTACAGTGCCCCTGAGATCCTTTCTTCAACTCGCTTTCTTGTGAGCTGGCCGCAACACCGCAGGATTGCTTCAGGCCCTAATGTGGTTCTGGCACGGCACGCTGAGCCTTTGGTTAATTCCTCTTCCTGGTGGGAAATGAGAGTTAAATTTGCCCGTCCAGACACCTCCAGCTAGTCTCTCATTGGTTCTCCCTATTCCTGTTCATCTTCCGCAGAAATTGCAAACTGGGGCAAACAGGAGGTTAAAGGCATTGACTCTCCAAGTCGGGAGAGTGTTAGTAAAGCGTCTGGAATGTTGCACCCGAATACCAGGGGATGAAAACTGAGACATATTTGAACACGTCTCCCGATCACATGGTTGATCATACTCTGCGTTCCACATGTATGTTTTAGCTGAAGGAAGAATCCCTTAAACCTGGAGAGTTGAGACCCGTGGAATGGGTACCATGCAATATGACTTCAAAGGGTCTTTATTTGCTCACCGAACCTCTCCAGTCCTATCACAGCTGCGTTTATGCCCCTGTACACACGCTTGATTCTCTTTCGGAGACATAGCAATCCATAGGTTTTAAGATACTTACTAGTCAGGTACATTTTTAGGCGTTTAATATGGGGTGTTGAGTCCATTTCGTTGAGCAAGGAGTAGCTCTTCTCTGTTACATATTTGGCTTAAGGAACTTTATCTGTGCTCATTTCAATCTCTGGTTTTATGCAGCTCCCCAACTCACCTTTCCCCTTAAACAAGCATATGTTGGTTTTCTAAATTTGAGACCCTGTTCTGTTTTGTAATCCAGTTCCTGTGTAGCCAAGTTTACATTCCGTGTATTAGTGATATCTTATGATGTTTCTTTTTCTGTGTGACTTATTTCAGTTAGAGTCATCATACCTGAACCCAGTCATTTTCTGCTACAGGCCTGATGACATAGATTTCATTGCTGAGTGATATTGCATTGTATGTAAGTACCACAACTTCTTTATCCATTTTTCACATTCTGTGATATTGAACTTGTACCATAAACGAGGTTCTTGTAAACAGAGCCGTCCCAAACTTTGGGGTGGCTGTGTGTTTTTGATTTTAATTTCCCTAAGCTATAGGACCATAAGTGGAAGTGCCCTAGGCTCTGTTGCTTTGTTTTTTAGATGTTTCAGGAAACACCATACACTTCTCCCAAGTGGCTGTTGGCAATTTACATCCCGCCCATCAGCATAGCAAGGCTCCCAGTTCTCCATTGCCTTTCCTGCCTTTCTGGATTTTACAATTTTTTCAGATGGTCCTTTTGACCAGTGGGGAAGTGAGACTTCAATGTAGTGCAGATTTCCTTTGCAAGCTTGCTTGGTTCGCCAAAAAGGGCGTATGCGTTTTTTCCTGAATATATTCAGGAAAAAACGCATACGCCCTTTTTGGCCAAGTGCATCATTGTCGACGTTCTGCCTCTTTTCCTATGCTTTAAATGCAATTCCAGTCTACCTTCTGAAATCGGTTTCCTGCAATTCTGCCCCGCTTTCAAGTCCTCTTGGCAGCGTTACTTCAGTATATTTTTGGATGATAGCTGTCATTTATAACTCTGCAGGTTTGTGAATTACAGTGCCACTGAGCTCCTATCTTCAACTCGCTTTCTTGTGAGCTGGCCGCAACACCGCAGGATTGCTTCGGGCCCTAATCTGGTTCCGGCACGGCATGCTGAGCCTTTGGTTAATTCCTCTTCCTGGTGGGAAATGAGAGTTAAATTTGCCCGTCCAGACACCTCCTGCTAGTCTCTCATTGGTTCTCCCTATTCCTGTTCATCTTCCGCAGAAATTGCAAACTGGTCCAAACAGGAGATTAAAGGCACTGACTTTCCAATTCGGGAGAGTGTTAATAAAGCGTTTGGAATGTTGCACCCGAGTAACAGGGTACGAGAACTGAGACATATTTGAACACGTCTCCCGATCACACGGTTGATCATACTCTGGGTTCCACATGCATGTTTCAGCTGAAGGAAGAATCCCTTAAACCTGGAGAGTTGAGACCCGTGGAATGGGTACCATGCAATGTGACTTCAAAGGGTCTTCATTTGCTCACCGAACCTCTGCAATCCTATCACTGCTGCGTTTATGCCCCTGTACACACGCTTGGTTCTCTTTCGGAGACATAGCAATCCATAGGGTTTAAGATACTTACTAGTCAGGTACATTCTTAGGCGTTTAATATGGGGTGTTGAGTCCATTTCGTTGAGCAAGGAGTAGCTCTTGTATATTACATATTTGGCTTAAGGAACTTTATCTGTGCTCATTTCAATCTCTGGTTTTATGCAGCACCCCAACTCACCTTTCCCCTTAAGCAAGCATAAGTTGGTTTTCTAAATTTGAGACCCTGTTTTGTTTTGTAATTCAGTGCCTGTGTAGCCAAGTTTACATTCCGTGTATTAGTGATATCTTATGACGTTTCTTTTTCTGTGTGACTTATTTCAGTTAGAATCATCATACCTGAATCCACTCATTATGCTGCTACGGGAATGATGACATAGATTTCATTGCTGAGTGATATTGCATTGTACGTAAGTACCACAGCTTCTTTATCCATTTTTCGCTTTCTGCGATATTGAACTTGTACCGTAAACGAGGTTCTTGTAAACAGAGCCATCCCAAACTTTGGGGTGGCTGTGTCTTTTTGATTTTAATTTCCCTAAGCTATATGACAATAAGTGGAAGTGCCCTAGGCTCTGTTGCTTTGTTTTTTAGATGTTTCAGGAAACACCATACACTTCTCCCCAGTGACTGTTGGCAATTTACATCCCGCCCATCAGCATAACAAGGCTCCCAGTTCTCCATGGCCTGTCCTGACTTTCTGGATTTTACACTTTTTTCAGATGGTCCTTTTGACCGGGAGGGAAGTGAGACTTCATTGTAGTGCAGATTTCCTTTGCAAGCTTGCTTGGTTGGCCAAAAAGTCCGTATGCGTTTTTTCCTGAATATATTCAGGAAAAAACGCATACGCCCTTTTTGGCCAAGTGCATCATTGTGGACGTTCTGCCTCTTTTCCTATGCTTTAAATGCAATTCCAGTCTACCTCCTGAAATCGGTTTCCTGCAATTCTGTCCCGCTTTCAAGTCCTCTTGGCAGGCTTACTTCAGTATATTTTTGGACGATAGCTGTCATTTATA
This sequence comes from Orcinus orca, assembly GCF_937001465.1. NCBI lineage: Eukaryota > Metazoa > Chordata > Mammalia > Artiodactyla > Delphinidae > Orcinus > Orcinus orca. Next base: position 698,044 of record NW_026043883.1, read on the forward strand.
ACTCTGCAGGTTTGTGAATTACAGTGCCCCTGAGCTCCTTTCTTCAACTCGCTTTCTTGTGAGCTGGCCGCAACACCGCAGGATTGCTTCAGGCCCTAATCTGGTTCCGGCACGGCACGCTGATCCTTTGGTTAATTCCTCTTCCTGGTGGGAAATGAGAGTTAAATTTGCCCATCCAGACACCTCCAGCTAGTCTCTCATTGGTTCTCCCTATTCCTGTTCATCTTCCGCAGAAATTGCAAACTGGGCCAAACAGGAGGTTAAAGGCAATATCTCTCCAAGTCGGGAGAGTGTTAGTAAAGCATCTGCAATGTTGCACCCGAGTACCAGAGGACGAGACCTGAGACATATTGGAACACATCTCCCGATCACATGATTGATCATAATCTGGGTTCCAATGCATGCTTTAGCTGAAGGAAGAATCCCTTAAACCTGGAGAGTTGAGACCCGTGGAATGGGTACCATGCAATATGACTTCTAAGGGTCTTCGTTTGCTCACCGAACCTCTCCAATCCTATCACTGCTGCGTTTATGCCCCTGTACACACGCTTGATTCTCTTTCGGAGACATAGCAATCCATAGGTTTTAAGATACTTACTAGTCAGGTACATTCTTAGGCATTTAATATGGGGTGTTGAGTCCATTTCGTTGAGCAAGGAGTAGCTCTTGTCTATTCCATATTTGGCTTAAGGAAATTTATCTGTGCTCATTTCAATCTCTGGTTTTATGTAGCACCCCAACTCACCTTTCCCCTTAAGCAAGCATAAGTTGGTTTTCTAAATTTGAGACCCTCTTCTGTTTTGTAATCCAGTTCCTGTGTAGCCAAGTTTACATTCCGTGTATTAGTGATATCTTATGATGTTTCTTTTTCTGTGTGACTTATTTCAGTGAGAATCATCATACCTGAATCCAGTCTATGCTGCTACGGGCCTGATGACATAGATTTCATTGCTGAGTGATATTGCATTGTACGTAACTAGCACAACCTCTTTATCCATTTTTCACTTTCTGCGATATTGAACTTCTACCGTAAATGAGGTTCTTGTAAACAGAGAGGTCCCAAACTTTGGGGTGGCTGTGTCTTTTTGATTTTAATTTCCCTAAGCTATAGGACTATAAGTGGAAGTGCCCTAGGCTCTGTTGCTTTGTTTTTTAGATGTTTCAGGAAACACCATACACTTCTCCCCAGTGGCTGTTGGCAATTTACATCCCGCCCATCAGCATAACAAGGCTCCCAGTTCTCCATGGCCTGTCCTGCCTTTCTAGATTTTACACTTTTTTCAGATGGCCCTTTTGACCGGGGGGAAGTGAGACTTAATTGTAGTGCAGATTTCCTTTGCAAGCTTGCTTGGTTGGCCAAAAAGGGCGTATGCGTTTTTTCCTGAATATATTCAGGAAAAAACGCATACGCCCTTTTTGGCCAAGTGCATCATTGTCGACGTTCTGCCTCTTTTCCTATGCTTTAAATGCAATTCCAGTCTACCTCCTGAAATCGGTTTCCTGCAATTCTGCCCCGCTTTCAAGTCCTCATGGCAGCCTTACTTCAGTATATTTTTGGACGATAGCTGTCATTTATAACTCTACAGGTTTGTGAATTACAGTGTCCCTGAGCTCCTTTCTTCAACTCGCTTTCTTGTGAGCTGGCCGCAACACCGCACGATTGCTTCAGGCCCTAAACTGGTTCCGGCACGGCACGCTGAGCCTTTGCTTAATTGCTATTCCTGGTGGGAAATGAGAGTTAAATTTGCCTGTCCAGACACCTCCAGCTAGTCTCTCATTGGTCCTCCCTATCCCTGTTCATCTTCCGCAGAAATTGCAAACTGGGCCAAGCAGGAGTTTAAAGGCACTGACTCTCCAAGTCGGGAGAGTGTTAGTAAAGCGTCTGGAAAGTTGCACCTGAGTACTAGCAGACGAAAACTGAGACATATTTGAACACGTCTCCCAATCACACGGTTGATCATACTCTGGGTTCCACATGCATGTTTCAGCTGAAGGAAGAATCCCTTAAACCTGGAGAGTTGAGACCCGTGGAATGGGTACCATGCAATATGACTTCAAAGGGTCTTCATTTGCTCACCGAACCTCTCCAATCCTATCACTGCTGCGTTTATGCCCCTGTACACACGCTTGATTCTGTTTCGGAGACATAGCAATCCATAGGTTTTAAGATACTTACTAGTCAGGTACATTCTTAGGCGTTTAATATGGGGTGTTGAGTCCATTTCGTTGAGCAAGGAGTAGCTCTTGTCTATTCCATATTTGGCTTAAGGAACTTTATCTGTGCTCATTTCAATCTCTGGTTTTATGCAGCACCCCAACTCACCTTTCCCCTTAAACAAGCATAAGTTGGTTTTCTAAATTTGGGACCCCGTTCTGTTTTGTAATCCAGTTCCTGTGTAGCCAAGTTTATATTCCGTGTATTAGTGATATCTTATGAAGTTTCTTTTTCTGTGTGACTTATTTCAGTTAGAATCATCATACCTGAATCCACTCATTATGCTGCTACGGGAATGATGACATAGATTTCATTGTTGAGTGATATTGCATTGTACGTAAGTACCACAAATTCTTTATCCATTTTTCGCTTTCTGCGATATTGAACTTGTACCGTAAACGAGGTTCTTGTAAACAGAGCCATCCCAAACTTTGGGGTGGCTGTGTCTTTTTGATTTTAATTTCCCTAAGCTATAGGACCATAAGTGGAAGTGCCCTAGGCTCTGTTGCTTTGTTTTTTAGATGTTTCAGGAAACACCATACACTTCTCCTGAGTGGCTGTTGGCAATTTACATCCCGCCCATCAGCATAACAAGGCTCCCAGTTCTCCATGGCCGGTCCTGCCTTTCTGGATTTTACACTTTTTTCAGATGGCCCTTTTGACCGGGGGGAAGTGAGACTTCATTGTAGTGCAGATTTCCTTTGCAAGCTTGCTTGGTTGGCCAAAAAGGGCGTATGCGTTTTTTCCTGAATATATTCAGGAAAAAACGCATACGCCCTTTTTAGCCAAGTGCATCATTGTCGACGTTCTGCCTCTTTTCCTATGCTTTAAATGCAATTCCAGTCTACCTCCTGAAATCGGTTTCCTGCAATTCTGCCCCGCTTTCAAGTCCTCGTGGCAGCCTTACTTCAGTATATTTTTGGACGATAGCTGTCATTTATAACTCTGCAGGTTTGTGAATTACAGTGCCCCTGAGCTCCTTTCTTCAACTCGCTTTCTTGTGAGCTGGCCGCAACACCACACGATTGCTTCAGGCACTAATCTGGTTCCGGCACGGCACGCTGAGCCTTTGCTTAATTGCTCTTCCTGGTGGGAAATGAGAGTTAAATTTGCCCGTCCAGACACCTCCAGCTAGTCTCTCATTGGTCCTCCCTATCCCTGTTCATCTTCCGCAGAAATTGCAAACTGGGCCAAGCAGGAGGTTAAAGGCACTGACTCTCCAAGTTGGGAGAGTGTTAGTAAAGCATCTGGAATGTTGCACCTGAGTACCAGCGGTCGAAAACTGAGACATATTTGAACACGTCTCCCAATCACACGGTTGATCATACTCTGGGTTCCACATGCATGTTTCAGCTGAAGGAAGAATCCCTTAAACCTGGAGAGTTGAGACCCGTGGAATGGGTACCATGCAATATGACTTCAAAGGGTCTTCATTTGCTCACCGAACCTCTCCAATCCTATCACTGCTGCGTTTATGCCCCTGTACACACGCTTGATTCTGTTTCGGAGACATAGCAATCCATAGGTTTTAAGATACTTACTAGTCAGGTACATTCTTAGGCGTTTAATATGGGGTGTTGAGTCCATTTCGTTGAGCAAGGAGTAGCTCTTGTCTATTCCATATTTGGCTTAAGGAACTTTATCTGTGCTCATTTCAATCTCTGGTTTTATGCAGCACCCCAACTCACCTTTCCCCTTAAACAAGCATAAGTTGGTTTTCTAAATTTGAGACCCTGTTCTGTTTTGTAATCCAGTTCCTGTGTAGCCAAGTTTACATTCCGTGTATTAGTGATATCTTATGACGTTTCTTTTTCTGTGTGACTTATTTCAGTTAGAATCATCATACCTTAATCCACTCATTATGCTGCTACGGGAATGATGACATAGATTTCATTGCTGAGTGATATTGCATTGTACGTAAGTACCACAAATTCTTTATCCATTTTTCGCTTTCTGCGATATTGAACTTGTACCGTAAACGAGGTTCTTGTAAACAGAGCCATCCCAAACTTTGGGGTGGCTGTGTCTTTTTGATTTTAATTTCCCTAAGCTATAGGACCATAAGTGGAAGTGCCCTAGGCTCTGTTGCTTTGTTTTTTAGATGTTTCAGGAAACACCATACACTTCTCCCGAGTGGCTGTTGGCAATTTACATCCCGCCCATCAGCATAACAAGGCTCCCAGTTCTCCATGGCCTGTCCTGCCTTTCTGGATTTTACACTTTTTTCAGATGGTCCTTTTGACCGGGAGGGAAGTGAGACTTCAATGTAGTGCAGATTTCCTTTGCAAGCTTGCTTGGTTGGCCAAAAAGTGCGTATGCCTTTTTTCCTGAATATATTCAGGAAAAAACGCATACGCCCTTTTTGGCCAAGTGCATCATTGTGGACGTTCTGCCTCTTTTCCTATGCTTTAAATGCAATTCCAGTGTACCTCCTGAAATCGGTTTCCTGCAATTCTGCCCCGCTTTCATGTCATCTTGGCAGGCTTACTTCAGTATATTTTTGGACGATAGCTGTCATTTATAACTCTGCAGGTTTGTGAATTAGAGTTTCCCTGAGCTCCTTTCTTCAACTCACTTTCTTGTGAGCTGGCCGCAACACCACAGGATTGCTTCAGGCCCTAATCTGGTTCCGGCACGACACGCTGAGCCTTTGGTTAATTCCTCTTCTTGGTGGGAAATGAGAGTTAAATTTGCCCATCCAGACACCTCCAGCTAGTCTCTCATTGGTTCTCCCTATTCCTGTTCATCTTCCACAGAAACTGCAAACTGGGCCAAACAGGAGGTTAAAGGCACTATCTCTCCAAGTCGGGAGATTGTTAGTAAAGCATCTGCAATGTTGCACCCGAGTACCAGGGGACGAGAACTGAGACATATTGGAACACGTCTCCCGATCACATGGTTGATCATACTCTGGGTTCCACATGCATGCTTTAGCTGAAGGAAGAATCCCTTAAAGCTGGAGAGTTGAGACAAGTGGAATGGGTACCATGCAATATGACTTCAAAGGGTCTTCATTTGCTCACCGAACCTCTCCAATCCTATAACTGCTGCGTTTATGCCCCTGTACACACGCTTGATTCTCTTTTGGAGACATAGCAATCCATAGGTTTTAAGATACTTACTAGTCAGCTACATTCTTAGGCGTTTAATATGGGATGTTGAGTCCATTTCGTTGAGCAAGGAGTAGCTCTTGTCTATTCCATATTTGGCTTAATCAACTTTATCTGTGCTCATTTCAATCTCTGGTTTTATGCAGCACCCCAACTCACCTTTCCCCTTAAGCAAGCATAAGTTGGGTTTCTAAATTTGAGACCCTCTTCTGTTTTGTAATCCAGATCCTGTGTAGCCAAGTTTACATTCCGTGTATTAGTGATATCTTATGATGTTTCTTTTTCTGTGTGACTTATTTCAGTTAGAATCATCATACCTGAATCCAGTCTATGCTGCTACGGGCCTGATGACATAGATTTCATTGCTGAGTGATATTGCATTGTACGTAACTACCACAACTTCTTTATCCATTTTTCACTTTCTGCGATATTGAACTTCTACCGTAAATGAGGTTCTTGTAAACAGAGAGGTCCCAAACTTTGGGGTGGCTGTGTCTTTTTGATTTTAATTTCCCTAAGCTATAGCACTATAAGTGGAAGTGCCCTAGGCTCTGTTGCTTTGTTTTTTAGATGTTTCAGGAAACACCATACACTTCTCCTGAGTGGCTGTTGGCAATTTTCATCCCGCCCATCAGCATAACAAGGCTCCCAGTTCTCCATGGCCTGTCCTGCCTTTCTGGATTTTACACTTTTTTCACATGGCCCTTTTGACTGCGGGGAAGTGAGACTTCATTGTAGTGCAGATTTCCTTTGCAAGCTTGCTTGGTTGGCCAAAAAGGGCGTATGCGTTTTTTCCTGAATATATTCAGGAAAAAACGCATACGCCCTTTTTGGCCAAGTGCATCACTGTGGACGTTGTTCCTCTTTTCCTATGCTTTAAATGCAATTCCAGTCTAACTCCTGAAATCGGTTTCATGCAATTCTGCCCCGCTTTCAAGTCGTCTTGGCAGGCTTACTTCAGTATATTTTTGGACGATAGCTGACATTTATAACTCTGCAGGTTTGTGAATTACAGTGCCCCTGAGCTCCTTTCTTCAACTCGCTTTCTTGTGAGCGGGCCACAACACCGCAGGATTGCTTCAGGCCCTAATCTTGTTCCGGCACGGCACGCTGAGCCTTTGGTTAATTCCTCTTCCTGGTGGGAAATGAGAGTTAAATTTGCCCGTCCAGACACCTCCAGCTAGTCTCTCATTGCTCCTACCTATTCCTGTTCATCTTCTGCAGAAATTGCAATCTGGGCCAAACAGGAGGTTAAAGGCACTGACTCTCCAAGTCAGGAGAGTGTTAGTAAAGCGTCTGGAATGTTGCACCCGAGTACCAGTGGACGAAAACTGAGACATATTTGAAAACGTCTCCTGATCACACGGTTGATCATACTCTGGGTTCCACATGCATGTTTCAGCTGAAGAAAGAATCCCTTAAACCTGGAGTGTTGAGACCCGTGGAATGGGTAGCATGTAATATGACTTCAAAGGGTCATTCTTTGCTCACCGAACCTCTCAAATCCTATCACTGCTGCGTTTATGCCCCTGTACACATGCTTGATTCTCTTTCGGAGACATAGCAATCCATAGGTTTTAAGATACTTACTAGTCAGGTACATTCTTAGGCGTTTAATATGGGGTGTTGAGTCCATTTCGTTGAATAAGGAGTAGCTCTTGTCTATTACATATTTGGCTTAAGGAACTTTATCTGTGTTCATTTCAATCTCTGGTTTTATGCTGCATACCAACTCACCTTTCCCCTTAAGCAAGCATAAGTTGGTTTTCTAAATTTGAGACCCTGTTCTGTTTTGTAATTCAGTTCCTGTGTAGCCAAGTTTACATTCCGTGTATTAGTGATATCTTATGATGTTTCTTTTTCTGTGTGACTTATTTCAGTTAGAATCATCATACCTGAACCCACTCATTTTGTGCTACAGGCGTGTTGACATAGATTTCATTGCTGAGTGATATTGCATTGTACGTAAGTACCACAACTTCTTTATCCATTTTTCACTTTCTGCGATATTGAACTTGTACCGTAAACGAGGTTCTTGTAAACAGAGCCGTTCAAAACTTTTGGGTGGTTCTGCTTTTTGATTTTAATTTCCCTAAGCTATAGGACCATAAGTGGAAGTGCCCTAGGCTCTGTTGCTTTGTTTTTTAGATGTTTCAGGAAACACCATACACTTCTCCCGAGTGGCTGTTGGCAATTTACATCCCGCCCATCAGCATAACAAGGCTCCCAGTTCTCCATGGCCTGTCCTGCCTTTCTGGATTTTACACTTTTTTCAGATGGCCCTTTTGACTGGGGGGGAAGTGAGACTTCATTGTAGTGCAGATTTCCTTTGCAAGCTTGCTTGGTTGGCCAAAAAGGGCGTATGCGTTTTTTCCTGAATATATTCAGGAAAAAACGCATACGCCCTTTTTGGCCAAGTGCATCATTGTCGACCTTCTGCCTCTTTTCCTATGCTTTAAATGCAATTCCAGTCTACCTCCTGAAATCGGTTTCCTGCAATTCTGCCCGGCTTTCAAGTCCTCTTGGCAGCCTTACTTCAGTATATTTTTGGATGATAGCTGTCATTTATAACTCTGCAGGTTTGTGAATTTCAGTGCCCCTGAGCTCCTTTTTTCAACTCGCTTTCTTGTGAGCTGGCCGCAACACCGCAGGATTGCTTCAGGCCCTAATCTGGTTCCGGCACGGAACGCTGAGCCTTTGCTTAATTCCTCTTCCTGGTGGGAAATGAGAGTTAAATTTGCCCGTCCAGACACCTCCAGCTAGTCTCTCATTGGTTCTCCCTATTCCTGTTCATCTTCCGCGGAAATTGCAAACTGGGCCAAACAGGAGGTTAAAGGCACTGACTCTCCAAATCGGGAGTGTGTTACTAAAGCGTGTGGAATGTTACACCCGAGTACCAGGGGAGGAGAACTGAGACATATTTGAACACGTCTTCCGATCACACGGTTGATCATACTCTGGATTTCACATGCATATTTCAGCTGAAGGAAGAATCCCTTAAACCTGGAGAGTTGAGACCCGTGGAATGGGTACCATGCAATATGACTTCAAAGGGTCTTCATTTGCTCACCGAACCTCTCCAATCCTATCACTGCTGCGTTTATGTCCCTGTACTCACGCTTGATTCTCTTTCGGAGACATAGCAATCCATAGGTTTTAACATACTTACTAGTTAGGTACATTATTAGGCATTTAATATGGTGTTTTGAGTCCATTTCGTTGAGCAAGGAGTACCTCTTGTCTATTCCATATTTGGCTTAAGGAACTTTATCTGTGCTCATTTCAATCTCTGGTTTTATGCAGCACCCCAACTCACCTTTCCCCTTAAGCAAGCATACGTTGCTTTTCTACATTTGAGACCCTGTTCTGTTTTGTAATCCAGTTCCTGTGTAGCCAAGTTTACATTCCGTGTATTAGTGATATCTTATGATGTTTCTTTTTCTGTGTGACTTATTTCAGTTAGAATCATCATACCTGAATCCACTCTATGCTGCTACGGGCCTGATGACATAGATTTCATTGCTGAGTGATATTGCATTGTACGTAAGTACCACAACTTCTTTATCCATTTTTCAATTTCTGCGATATTGAACTTGTACCGTAAACGAGGTTCTTGTAAACAGAGCCATCCCATACATTGGGGTGGCTGTGTCTTTTTGGTTTTAATTTCCCTAAGCTATAGGACTATAAGTGGAAGTGCCCTAGGCTCTGTTGCTTTGTTTTTTAGATGTTTCAGGAAACACCATACACTTCTCCTGAGTGGCTGTTGGCAATTTTCATCCCGCCCATCAGCATAACAAGGCTCCCAGTTCTCCATGGCCTGTCCTGCCTTTCTGGATTTTACACTTTTTTCACATGGCCCTTTTGACTGCGGGGAAGTGAGACTTCATTGTAGTGCAGATTTCCTTTGCAAGCTTGCTTGGTTGGCCAAAAAGGGCGTATGCGTTTTTTTCCTGAATATAATCAGGAAAAAACGCATACGCCCTTTTTGGCCAAGTGCATCACTGTGGACGTTGTTCCTCTTTTCCTATGCTTTAAATGCAATTCCAGTCTAACTCCTGAAATCGGTTTCCTGCAATTCTGCCCCGCTTTCAAGTCGTCTTGGCAGGCTTACTTCAGTATATTTTTGGACGATAGCTGACATTTATAACTCTGCAGGTTTGTGAATTACAGTGCCCCTGAGCTCCTTTCTTCAACTCGCTTTCTTGTGAGCGGGCCACAACACCGCAGGATTGCTTCAGGCCCTAATCTTGTTCCGGCACGGCACGCTGAGCCTTTGGTTAATTCCTCTTCCTGGTGGGAAATGAGAGTTAAATTTGCCCGTCCAGACACCTCCAGCTAGTCTCTCATTGCTCCTACCTATTCCTGTTCATCTTCTGCAGAAATTGCAATCTGGGCCAAACAGGAGGTTAAAGGCACTGACTCTCCAAGTCAGGAGAGTGTTAGTAAAGCGTCTGGAATGTTGCACCCGAGTACCAGTGGACGAAAACTGAGAGATATTTGAAAACGTCTCCTGATCACACGGTTGATCATACTCTGGGTTCCACATGCATGTTTCAGCTGAAGAAAGAATCCCTTAAACCTGGAGTGTTGAGACCCGTGGAATGGGTAGCATGTAATATGACTTCAAAGGGTCATTCTTTGCTCACCGAACCTCTCAAATCCTATCACTGCTGCGTTTATGCCCCTGTACACATGCTTGATTCTCTTTCGGAGACATAGCAATCCATAGGTTTTAAGATACTTACTAGTCAGGTACATTCTTAGGCGTTTAATATGGGGTGTTGAGTCCATTTCGTTGAATAAGGAGTAGCTCTTGTCTATTACATATTTGGCTTAAGGAACTTTATCTGTGTTCATTTCAATCTCTGGTTTTATGCTGCATACCAACTCACCTTTCCCCTTAAGCAAGCATAAGTTGGTTTTCTAAATTTGAGACCCTGTTCTGTTTTGTAATTCAGTTCCTGTGTAGCCAAGTTTACATTCCGTGTATTAGTGATATCTTATGATGTTTCTTTTTCTGTGTGACTTATTTCAGTTAGAATCATCATACCTGAACCCACTCATTTTGTGCTACAGGCGTGTTGACATAGATTTCATTGCTGAGTGATATTGCATTGTACGTAAGTACCACAACTTCTTTATCCATTTTTCACTTTCTGCGATATTGAACTTGTACCGTAAACGAGGTTCTTGTAAACAGAGCCGTTCAAAACTTTTGGGTGGTTCTGCTTTTTGATTTTAATTTCCCTAAGCTATAGGACCATAAGTGGAAGTGCCCTAGGCTCTGTTGCTTTGTTTTTTAGATGTTTCAGGAAACACCATACACTTCTCCCGAGTGGCTGTTGGCAATTTACATCCCGCCCATCAGCATAACAAGGCTCCCAGTTCTCCATGGCCTGTCCTGCCTTTCTGGATTTTACACTTTTTTCAGATGGCCCTTTTGACTGGGGGGGAAGTGAGACTTCATTGTAGTGCAGATTTCCTTTGCAAGCTTGCTTGGTTGGCCAAAAAGGGCGTATGCGTTTTTTCCTGAATATATTCAGGAAAAAACGCATACGCCCTTTTTGGCCAAGTGCATCATTGTCGACCTTCTGCCTCTTTTCCTATGCTTTAAATGCAATTCCAGTCTACCTCCTGAAATCGGTTTCCTGCAATTCTGCCCGGCTTTCAAGTCCTCTTGGCAGCCTTACTTCAGTATATTTTTGGATGATAGCTGTCATTTATAACTCTGCAGGTTTGTGAATTTCAGTGCCCCTGAGCTCCTTTTTTCAACTCGCTTTCTTGTGAGCTGGCCGCAACACCGCAGGATTGCTTCAGGCCCTAATCTGGTTCCGGCACGGAACGCTGAGCCTTTGCTTAATTCCTCTTCCTGGTGGGAAATGAGAGTTAAATTTGCCCGTCCAGACACCTCCAGCTAGTCTCTCATTGGTTCTCCCTATTCCTGTACATCTTCCGCGGAATTTGCAAACTGGGTCAAACAGGACGTTAAAGGCACTGACTCTCCAAGTTGGGAGAGTGTTAGTAAAGCGTCTGGAATGTTGCACCCGAGTACCAGGGGACGAGAACTGAGACATATTTGAAAACGTCTCCCACTCACACCGTTGATCATACTCTGGGATCCACATGCATGTTTTAGCTGAAGGAAGAATCCCTTAAACCTGGAGAGTTGAGACCCGTGGAATGGGTACCATGCAATGTGACTTCAAAGGGTCTTCATTTGCTCACCGAACTTCTCCAATCTTATCACTGCTGCGTTTATGCCCCTGTACACACGCTTGATTCTCTTTTGGAGACATAGCAATCCATAGGTTTTAAGATACTTACTAGTCAGCTACATTCTCAGGCGTTTAATATGGGGTGTTGAGTCCATTTCGTTGAGCAAGGAGTAGCTCTTGTCTATTACATGTTTGGCTTAAGGAACTTTATCTATGCTCATTTCAATCTCTGGTTTTATGCAGCACCCCAACTCACCTTTCCCCTTAAGCAAGCATAAGTTGGTTTTCTAAATTTGAGACCCTGTTCTGTTTTGTAATTCAGTGCCTGTGTCGCCAAGTTTACATTCCGTGTATTAGTGATATCTTATGACGTTTCTTTTTCTGTGTGACTTATTTCAGTTAGAATCATCATACCTGAATCCACTCATTATGCTGCTACGGGAATGAGGACATAGATTTCATTGCTGAGTGATATTGCATTGTACGTAAGTACCACAACTTCTTTATCCATTTTTCGCTTTCTGTGATATTGAACTTGTACCGTAAACGAGGTGGTTGTAAACAGAGCCGTCCCAAACATTGGGGTGGCTGTGTCTTTTTGATTTTAATTTCCCTAAGCTATAGGACCATAAGTGGAAGTGCCCTAGGCTCTGTTGCTTTGTTTTTTAGATGTTTCAGGAAACACCATACACTTCTCCTGAGTGGCTGTTGGCAATTTACATCCCGCCCATCAGCATAACAAGGCTCCCAGTTCTCCATGGCCGGTCCTGCCTTTCTGGATTTTACACTTTTTTCAGATGGCCCTTTTGACCGGGGCGAAGTGAGACTTCATTGTAGTGCAGATTTCCTTTGCAAGCTTGCTTGGTTGGCCAAAAAGGGCGTATGCGTTTTTTCCTGAATATATTCAGGTAAAAACGCATACGCCCTTTTTGGCCAAGTGCATCATTGTCGACCTTCTGCCTCTTTTCCTATGCTTTAAATGCAATTCCAGTCTACCTCCTGAAATCGGTTTCCTGCAATTCTGCCCCGCTTTCAAGTCCTCTTGGCAGCCTTACTTCAGTATATTTTTGGACGATAGCTGTCATTTATAACTCTGCAGTTTTGTGAATTACAGTGCCCCTGAGCTCCTTTCTTCAACTCGCTTTCTTGTGAGCTGGCCGCAACACCGCACGATTGCTTCAGGCCCTAATCTGGTTCTGGCACGGCACGCTGAGCCTTTGCTTAATTGCTATTCCTGGTGGGAAATGAGAGTTAAATTTGCCCGTCCAGACACCTCCAGCTAGTCTCTCATTGGTTCTCCCTATTCCTGTTCATCTTCCGCAGAAATTGCAAACTGGGCCAAGCAGGAGGTTAAAGGCACTGACTCTCCAAGTCGGGAGAGTGTTAGTAAAGCGTCTGGAATGTTGCACCCGAGTACCAGCGGAGGAAAACTGAGACATATTTGAACACGTCTCCCAATCACATGGTTGATCATACTCTGGGTTCCACATGCATGTTTCAGCTGAAGGAAGAATCCGTTAAAGCTGGAGAGTTGAGACCCGTGGAATGGGTACCATGCAATATGACTTCAAAGGGTCTTCATTTGCTCACCGAACCTCTCCAATCCTATCACTGCTGCGTTTATGCCCCTGTACACACGCTTGATTCTCTTTCAGAGACATAGCAATCCATAGATTTTAAGATACTTATTGTCAGGTACATTATTAGGCGTTTAATATGGGGTTTTGAGTCCATTTCGTTGAGCAAGGGGTAGCTCTTGTCTATTACATATTTGGCTTAAGGAACCTTATCTGTGCTCATTTCAATCTCTGGTTTTATGCAGCACCCCAACTCACCTTTCCCCTTAAGCAAGCATAAGTTGGTTTTCTACATTTGAGACACTGTTCTGTTTTGTAATCCAGTTCCTGTGTAGCCAAGTTTACATTCCGTGTATTAGTGATATCTTATGATATTTCATTTTCTGTGTGACTTATTTCAGTTAGAATCATCATACCTGAATCCACTCATTATGCTGCTACGGGCCTGATGACATAGATTTCATTGCTGAGTGATATTGTATTGTACGTAAGTACCACAACTTCTTTATCCATTTTTCACTTTGTGCGATATTGAACTTGTACTGTAAACGAGGTTCTTATAAACAGAGCCGTCCCAAACTTTTGGGTGGCTGTGTCTCTTTGATTTTAATTTCCCTAAGCTGTAGGACCATAAGTGGAAGTGCCCTAGGCTCTGTTGCTTTGTTTTTTAGATGTTTCAGGAAACACCATACAATTTTCCCAACTGGCTGTTGGATATTTACATCCCGCCCATCAGCATAACAAGGCTCCCAGTTCTCCATGGCCTGTCCTGCCTTTCTGGATTTTACACATTATACAGATGGCCCTTTTGAACCGGGGGAATAGAGACTTCATTGTAGTGCAGATTTCCTTTGCAAGCTTGCCTGGTTGGCCAAAAAGTGCGTATGCTTTTTTTCCTGAATATATTCAGGAAAAAACGCGTATGCACTTTTTGGCCTAGTGCATCATTGTCGACGTTCTGCCTCTTTTCCTATGCTTTAAATGCAATTCCAGTCTACCTCCTGAAATCGGTTTCCTGCAATTCTGCCCCGCTTTCAAGTCCTCTTGGCAGCCTTACTTCAGTATACTTTTGGACGATAGCTGTCATTTATAACTCTGCAGGTTTGTGAATTACAGTGCCCCTGAGCTCCTTTCTTCAACTCGCTTTCCTGTGAGCTGGCAGCAACACCGCAGGATTGCTTCAGGCCCTAATCTGGTTCCGGCACGGCATGCTGAGCCTTTGCTTAATTCCTCTTCCTGGTGGGAAATGAGAGTTAAATTTGCCCGTCCAGACATCTCCAGCTAGTCTCTCATTGGTTCTCCCTATTCCTGTTCATCATCCGCGGAATTTGCAAACTGGGCCAAACAGGAGGTTAAAGGCACTGACTCTCCAAGTCGGGAGAGTGTTAGTAAAGTGTCTGGAATGTTGCACCCGATTACCAGGGGTTGAGAACTGAGACATATTTGAACATGACTCACGATCACACGGTTGATCATAGTCTGGGTTCCAAATGCATGTTTTAGCTGAAGGAAGAATCCCTTAAACCTGGAGAGTTGAGACCCGTGGAATGGGTACCATGCAATATGACTTCAAAGGGTCTTCATTTGCTCACCGAACCTCTCCAATCCTATCACTGCTGCGTTTATGGCGCTGTACTCACGCTTGATTCTCTTTCAGAGACATAGCAATCCATAGGTTTTAAGATACTTATTGTCAGGTACATTATTAGGCGTTTAATATGGGGTTTTGAGTGCATTTCGTTGAGCAAGGAGTAACTCTTGTCTGTTACATATTTGGCTTAAGGAACCTTATCTGTGCTCATTTCAATCTCTGGTTTTATGCAGCACCCCAACTCACCTTTCCCCTTAAGCAAGCATAAGTTGGTTTTCTTAATTTGAGACCCTGTTCTGTTTTGTAATTCAGTTCCTGTGTAGCCAAGTTTACATTCCTTGTATTAGTGATATCTTATGATGTTTCTTTTTCTGTGTGACTTATTTCAGTTAGAATCATCATACCTGAATCCACTCATTATGCTGCTACGGGCCTGATGACATAGATTTCATTGCTGAGTGATATTGCATTGTACGTAAGTACCACAACTTCTTTATCCATTTTTCACTTTCTGCGATATTGAACTTGTACCGTAAACGAGGTTCTTGTAAACAGAGCCGTCCCAAACTTTGGGGTGGCTGTGTCTTTTTGATTTTAATTTCCCTAAGCTATAGGACCATAAGTGGAAGTGCCCTAGGCTCTGTTGCTTTGTTTTTTAGATGTTTCAGGAAACACCATACACTTCTCCCGAGTGGCTGTTGGCAAGTAACATCCCGCCCATCAGCATAACAAGGCTCCCAGTTCTCCATGGCCTGTCCTGCCTTTCTGGATTTTACACTTTTTTCAGATGGCCCTTTTGACGGGGGGGAAGTGAGACTTCATTGTAGTGCAGATTTCCTTTGCAAGTTTGCTTGGTTGGCCAAAAAGGGCGTATGCGTTTTTTCCTGAATATATTCAGGAAAAAACGCATACGCCCTTTTTGGCCAAGTGCCTTATTGTCGACGTTCTGCCTCTTTTCCTATGCTTTAAATGCAATTCCAGTCTACCTCCTGAAATCGGTTTCCTGCAATTCTGCCCGGCTTTCAAGTCCTCTTGGCAGCCTTACTTCAGTATATTTTTGGACGAGAGCTGTCATTTATACCTCTGCAAGTTTGTGAATGACAGTGCCCCTGAGCTCCTTTCTTCAACTCGCTTTCTTGTGAGCTGGCCGCAACACCGCAGGATTGCTTCACGCCCTAATCTGGTTCCGGCACGGCACGCTGAGCCTTTGGTTAATTCCTCTTCCTGGTGGGAAATGAGAGTTAAATTTTCCCGTCCAGACACCTCCAGCTAGTCTCTCACTGGTTCTCCCTATTCCTGTTCATCTTCCGCAGAAATTGCAAACTGGGCCAAACAGGAGGTTAAAGGGACTGACTCTCCACGTCGGGAGAGTGTTAGTAAAGCGTCTGGAATGTTGCACCCGAGTACCAGGGGACGAGAACGGAGACATATTTGAACACCTCTCCCGATCACACGGTTGATCATACTCTGGGTTCCACATGCATGTTTTAGCTGAAGGAAGAATCCCTTAAACCTGGAGAGTTGACACCCGTGGAATGGGTACCATGCAATATGACTTCAAAGGGTCTTCATTTGCTCACCAAAACTCTCCAATCCTATCACTGCTGCGTTTATGCCCCTGTACTCACGATTGATTCTCTTTCGGAGACATAGCAATCCATAGGTTTTAAGATACTTACAAGTCAGCTACATTCTTAGTCGTTTAATATGGGGTTTTGAGCCCATTTCTTTGAGCAAGGAGTAGCTCTTGTCTATTACATATTTGGCTTAAGGAACTTTATCTGTGCTCATTTCAATCTCTGGTTTTATGCAGCACCCCAACTCACCTTTCCCCTTAAGCAAGCATAAGTTGGTTTTCTAAATTTGAGACCCTGTTCTGTTTTGTAATCCAGTTCCTGTGTAGCCAAGTTTACATTCCGTGTATTAGTGATATCTTATGTTGTTTCTTTTTCTGTGTGACTTATTTCAGTTAGAATCATCATACCTGAATCCACGCATTATGCTGCTATGGGCCTGATGACATAGATGTCATTGCTGAGTGATATTGCATTGTACGTAAGTACCACAACTTCTTTATCCATTTTTCGCTTTCTGCGATATTGAACTTGTACCGTAAACGAGTTTCTTGTAAACAGAGCTATCCCAAACTTTGGGGTGGCTGTGTCTTTTTGATTTTAATTTCCCTAAGCTATAGGACCGTAAGTGGAAGTGCCCTAGGCTCTGTTGCTTTGTTTTTTAGATGTTTCAGGAAACACCATACACTTCTCCCGAGTGGCTGTTGGCAAGTTACATCCCGCCCATCAGCATAACAAGGCTCCCAGTTCTCCATGGCCTGTCCTGCCTTTCTGGATTTTACACTTTTTTCAGATGGCCCTTTTGATGGGGGGGTAGTGAGATTTCATTGTAGTGCAGATTTCCTTTTCAAGCTTGCTTGGTTGGCCAAAAAGTTCGTAGACGTTTTTTCCTGAATATATTCAGGAAAAAACGCATACGCCCTTTTTGGCCAAGTGTATCATTGTCGACCTTCTGCCTCTTTTCCTATGCTTTAAATGCAATTCCAGTCTACCTCCTGAAATCGGTTTCCTGCAATTCTGCCCGGCTTTCAAGTCCTCTTGGCAGCCTTACTTCAGTATATTTTTGGATGATAGCTGTCATTTATAACTCTGCAGGTTTGTGAATTACAGTGCCCCTGAGCTCCTTTCTTCAACTCGCTTTCTTGTGAGATGGCCACAACACCGCAGGATTGCTTCAGGCCCTAATCTGGTTCCGGCATGGCACGCTGAGCCTTTGGTTAATTCCTCTTCCTGGTGGGAAATGAGAGTTAAATTTTCCCGTCCAGACACCTCCAGCTAGTCTCTCATTGGTTCTCCCTATTCCTGTTCATCTTCCGCGGAATTTGCAAACTGGGCCAAACAGGAGGTTAAAGGCACTGACTCTCCAAGTCGGGAGAGTGTTAGTAAAGCATCTGGAATGTTGCACCCGAGTACCAGGGGACGAGAACTGAGACATATTTCAACACGTCTCCCGATCACACGGTTGATCATACTCTGGGTTCCACATGCATGTTTTAGCTGAAGGAAGAATCCCTTAAACCTGGAGAGTTGAGACCCGTGGAATGGGTACCATGCAATATGACTTCAAAGGGTCTTCATTTGCTCACCAAAACTCTCCAATCCTATCACTGCTGCGTTTTTGCCCCTGTACTCACGATTGATTCACTTTCAGAGACATAGCAATCCATAGGTTTTAAGATACTTACTAGTCAGGTACATTATTAGGCGTTTAATATGGGGTTTTGAGTCCATTTCGTTGAGCAAGGAGTAGCTCTTGTCTATTACATATTTGGCTTAAGGAACTTTATCTGTGCTCATTTCAATCTCTGGTTTTATGCAGCACCCCAACTCACCTTTCCCCTTAAGCAAGCATAAGTTGGTTTTCTAAATTTGGGACCATGTTCTGTTTTGAAATTCAGTTCCTGTGTAGCCAAGTTTACAATCCGTGTATTAGTGATATCTTATGATGTTTCTTTTTCTGTGTGACTTATTTCAGTTAGAATCATCATACCTGAATCCACTCATTATGCTGCTATGGGCCTGATGACATAGATGTCATTGCTGAGTGATATTGCATTGTACGTAAGTACCACAACTTCTTTATCCATTTTTCGCTTTATGCGATATTGAACTTGTACCGTAAACGAGTTTCTTGTAAACCGAGCCATCCCTAACTTTGGGGTGGCTGTGTCTTTTTGATTTTAATTTCCCTAAGCTATAGGACCATAAGTGGAAGTGCCCTAGGCTCTGTTGCTTTGTTTTTTAGATGTTTCAGGAAACACCATACACTTCTCCCGAGTGGCTGTTGGCAAGTTACATCCCGCCCATCAGCATAACAAGGCTCCCAGGTCTCCATGGCCTGTCCTGCCTTTCTGGATTTTACACTTTTTTCAGATGGCCCTTTTGACGGGGGGGGGGAAGTGAGACTTCATTGTAGTGCAGATTTCCTTTGCAAGCTTGCTTGGTTGGCCAAAAAGGGCGTATGCGTTTTTTCCTGAATATATTCAGGAAAAAACGCATACGCCCTTTTTGGCCAAGTGCATCATTGTCGACCTTCTGCCTCTTTTCCTATGCTTTAAATGCAATTCCAGTCTACCTCCTGAAATCGGTTTCCTGCAATTCTGCCCGGCGTTCAAGTCCTCTTGGCAGCCTTACTTCAGTATATTTTTGGATGATAGCTGTCATTTATAACTCTGCAGGTTTGTGAATTACAGTGCCCCTGAGCTCCTTTCTTCAACTCGCTTTCTTGTGAGCTGGCCGCAACACCGCAGGATTGCTTCAGGCCCTAATCTGGTTCCGGCACGGCACGCTGAGCCTTTGCTTAATTGCTCTTCCTGGTGGTAAATGAGAGTTAAATTTTCCCATCCAGACACCTCCAGCTAGTCTCTCATTGGTTCTCCCTATTCCTGTTCATCTTCCGCGGAATTTGCAAACTGGGCCAAACAGGAGGTTAAAGGCACTGACTCTCCAAGTCGGGAGAGTGTTAGTAAAGCATCTGGAATGTTGCACCCGAGTACCAGGGGACGAGAACTGAGACATATTTCAACACGTCTCCCGATCACACGGTTGATCATACTCTGGGTTCCACATGCATGTTTTAGCTGAAGGAAGAATCCCTTAAACCTGGAGAGTTGAGACCCGTGGAATGGGTACCATGCAATATGACTTCAAAGGGTCTTCATTTGCTCACCAAAACTCTCCAATCCTATCACTGCTGCGTTTTTGCCCCTGTACTCACGATTGATTCACTTTCAGAGACATAGCAATCCATAGGTTTTAAGATACTTACTAGTCAGGTACATTATTAGGCGTTTAATATGGGGTTTTGAGTCCATTTCGTTGAGCAAGGAGTAGCTCTTGTCTATTACATATTTGGCTTAAGGAACTTTATCTGTGCTCATTTCAATCTCTGGTTTTATGCAGCACCCCAACTCACCTTTCCCCTTAAGCAAGCATAAGTTGGTTTTCTAAATTTGAGACTCTGTTCTGTTTTGTAATCCAGTTCCTGTGTAGCCAAGTTTACATTCCGTGTATTAGTGATATCTTATGATGTTTCTTATTCTGTGTGAATTATTTCAGTTAGAATCATCATACCTGAATCCACGCATTATGCTGCTATGGGCCTGATGACATAGATGTCATTGCTGAGTGATATTGCATTGTACGTAAGTACCACAACTTCTTTATCCATTTTTCGCTTTATGCGATATTGAACTTGCACCGAAAATGAGTTTCTTGTAAACAGAGCCATCCCAAACTTTGGGGTGGCTGTGTCTTTTTGATTTTAATTTCCCTAAGCTATAGGACCATAAGTGGAAGTGCCCTAGGCTCTGTTGCTTTGTTTTTTAGATGTTTCAGGAAACACCATACACTTCTCCCGAGTGGCTGTTGGCAAGTAACATCCCGCCCATCAGCATAACAAGGCTCCCAGTTCTCCATGGCCTGTCCTGCCTTTCTGGATTTTACACATTTTTCAGATGGCCCTTTTGACGGGGGGGGGAAGTGAGACTTCATTGTAGTGCAGATTTCCTTTGCAAGCTTGCTTGCTTGGCCAAAAAGGGCGTATGTGTTTTTTCCTGAATATATTCAGGAAAAAACGCATACGCCCTTTTTGGCCAAGTGCATCATTGTGGACGTTCTGCCTCTTTTCCTATGCTTTAAATGCAATTCCAGTCTACCTCCTGAAATCGGTTTCCTGCAATTCTGCCCGGCTTTCAAGTCCTCTTGGCAGCCTTACTTCAGTATATTTTTGGATGATAGCTGTCATTTATAACTCTGCAGGTTTGTGAATTACAGTGCCCCTGAGCTCCTTTCTTCAACTCGCTTTCTTGTGAGCTGGCCGCAACACCGCAGGATTGCTTCAGGCCCTAATCTGGTTCCGGCATGGCACGCTGAGCCTTTGGTTAATTCCTCTTCCTGGTGGGAAATGAGAGTTAAATTTTCCCGTCCAGACACCTCCAGCTAGTCTCTCATTGGTTCTCCCTATTCCTGTTCATCTTCCGCGGAATTTGCAAACTGGGCCAAACAGGAGGTTAAAGGCACTGACTCTCCAAGTCGGGAGAGTGTTAGTAAAGCATCTGGAATGTTGCACCCGAGTACCAGGGGACGAGAACTGAGACATATTTCAACACGTCTCCCGATCACATGGTTGATCATACTCTGGGTTCCACATGCATGTTTTAGCTGAAAGAAGAATCCCTTAAACCTGGAGAGTTGAGACCCGTGGAATGGGTACCATGCAATATGACTTCAAAGGGTCTTCATTTGCTCACCAAAACTCTCCAATCCTATCACTGCTGCGTTTTTGCCCCTGTACTCACGATTGATTCACTTTCAGAGACATAGCAATCCATAGGTTTTAAGATACTTACTAGTCAGGTACATTATTAGGCGTTTAATATGGGGTTTTGAGTCCATTTCGTTGAGCAAGGAGTAGCTCTTGTCTATTACATATTTGGCTTAAGGAACTTTATCTGTGCTCATTTCAATCTCTGGTTTTATGCAGCACCCCAACTCACCTTTCCCCTTAAGCAAGCATAAGTTGGTTTTCTAAATTTGGGACCATGTTCTGTTTTGAAATTCAGTTCCTGTGTAGCCAAGTTTACAATCCGTGTATTAGTGATATCTTATGATGTTTCTTTTTCTGTGTGACTTATTTCAGTTAGAATCATCATACCTGAATCCACTCATTATGCTGCTATGGGCCTGATGACATAGATGTCATTGCTGAGTGATATTGCATTGTACGTAAGTACCACAACTTCTTTATCCATTTTTCGCTTTATGCGATATTGAACTTGTACCGTAAACGAGTTTCTTGTAAACAGAGCCATCCCAAACTTTGGGGTGGCTGTGTCTTTTTGATTTTAATTTCCCTAAGCTATAGGACCATAAGTGGAAGTGCCCTAGGCTCTGTTGCTTTGTTTTTTAGATGTTTCAGGAAACACCATACACTTCTCCCGAGTGGCTGTTGGCAAGTTACATCCCGCCCATCAGCATAACAAGGCTCCCAGGTCTCCATGGCCTGTCCTGCCTTTCTGGATTTTACACTTTTTTCAGATGGCCCTTTTGACGGGGGGGGGAAGTGAGACTTCATTGTAGTGCAGATTTCCTTTGCAAGCTTGCTTGGTTGGCCAAAAAGGGCGTATGCGTTTTTTCCTGAATATATTCAGGAAAAAACGCATACGCCCTTTTTGGCCAAGTGCATCATTGTCGACCTTCTGCCTCTTTTCCTATGCTTTAAATGCAATTCCAGTCTACCTCCTGAAATCGGTTTCCTGCAATTCTGCCCGGCTTTCAAGTCCTCTTGGCAGCCTTACTTCAGTATATTTTTGGATGATAGCTGTCATTTATAACTCTGCAGGTTTGTGAATTACAGTGCCCCTGAGCTCCTTTCTTCAACTCGCTTTCTTGTGAGCTGGCCGCAACACCGCAGGATTCCTTCAGGCCCTAATCTGGTTCCGGCATGGCACGCTGAGCCTTTGGTTAATTCCTCTTCCTGGTGGGAAATGAGAGTTAAATTTTCCCGTCCAGACACCTCCAGCTAGTCTCTCATTGGTTCTCCCTATTCCTGTTCATCTTCCGCGGAATTTGCAAACTGGGCCAAACAGGAGGTTAAAGGCACTGACTCTCCAAGTCGGGAGAGTGTTAGTAAAGCATCTGGAATGTTGCACCCGAGTACCAGGGGACGAGAACTGAGACATATTTCAACACGTCTCCCGATCACATGGTTGATCATACTCTGGGTTCCACATGCATGTTTTAGCTGAAGGAAGAATCCCTTAAACCTGGAGAGTTGAGGCCCGTGGAATGGGTACCATGCAATATGACTTCAAAGGGTCTTCATTTGCTCACCAAAACTCTCCAATCCTATCACTGCTGCGTTTTTGCCCCTGTACTCACGATTGATTCACTTTCAGAGACATAGCAATCCATAGGTTTTAAGATACTTACTAGTCAGGTACATTATTAGGCGTTTAATATGGGGTTTTGAGTCCATTTCGTTGAGCAAGGAGTAGCTCTTGTCTATTACATATTTGGCTTAAGGAACTTTATCTGTGCTCATTTCAATCTCTGGTTTTATGCAGCACCCCAACTCACCTTTCCCCTTAAGCAAGCATAAGTTGGTTTTCTAAATTTGGGACCATGTTCTGTTTTGAAATTCAGTTCCTGTGTAGCCAAGTTTACAATCCGTGTATTAGTGATATCTTATGATGTTTCTTTTTCTGTGTGACTTATTTCAGTTAGAATCATCATACCTGAATCCACGCATTATGCTGCTATGGGCCTGATGACATAGATGTCATTGCTGAGTGATATTGCATTGTACGTAAGTACCACAACTTCTTTATCCATTTTTCGCTTTATGCGATATTGAACTTGTACCGTAAACGAGTTTCTTGTAAACAGAGCCATCCCAAACTTTGGGGTGGCTGTGTCTTTTTGATTTTAATTTCCCTAAGCTATAGGACCATAAGTGGAAGTGCCCTAGGCTCTGTTGCTTTGTTTTTTAGATGTTTCAGGAAACACCATACACTTCTCCCGAGTGGCTGTTGGCAAGTTACATCCCGCCCATCAGCATAACAAGGCTCCCAGGTCTCCATGGCCTGTCCTGCCTTTCTGGATTTTACACTTTTTTCAGATGGCCCTTTTGACGGGGGGGGGAAGTGAGACTTCATTGTAGTGCAGATTTCCTTTGCAAGCTTGCTTGCTTGGCCAAAAAGGGCGTATGTGTTTTTTCCTGAATATATTCAGGAAAAAACGCATACGCCCTTTTTGGCCAAGTGCATCATTGTGGACGTTCTGCCTCTTTTCCTATGCTTTAAATGCAATTCCAGTCTACCTCCTGAAATCGGTTTCCTGCAATTCTGCCCGGCTTTCAAGTCCTCTTGGCAGCCTTACTTCAGTATATTTTTGGATGATAGCTGTCATTTATAACTCTGCAGGTTTGTGAATTACAGTGCCCCTGAGCTCCTTTCTTCAACTCGCTTTCTTGTGAGCTGGCCGCAACACCGCAGGATTGCTTCAGGCCCTAATCTGGTTCCGGCATGGCACGCTGAGCCTTTGGTTAATTCCTCTTCCTGGTGGTAAATGAGAGTTAAATTTTCCCGTCCAGACACCTCCAGCTAGTCTCTCATTGGTTCTCCCTATTCCTGTTCATCTTCCGCGGAATTTGCAAACTGGGCCAAACAGGAGGTTAAAGGCACTGACTCTCCAAGTCGGGAGAGTGTTAGTAAAGCATCTGGAATGTTGCTCCCGAGTACCAGGGGACGAGAACTGAGACATATTTCAACACGTCTCCCGATCACACGGTTGATCATACTCTGGGTTCCACATGCATGTTTTAGCTGAAGGAAGAATCCCTTAAACCTGGAGAGTTGAGACCCGTGGAATGGGTACCATGCAATATGACTTCAAAGGGTCTTCATTTGCTCACCAAAACTCTCCAATCCTATCACTGCTGCGTTTTTGCCCCTGTACTCACGATTGATTCACTTTCAGAGACATAGCAATCCATAGGTTTTAAGATACTTACTAGTCAGGTACATTATTAGGCGTTTAA
Organism: Orcinus orca; assembly: GCF_937001465.1. Classification (NCBI taxonomy): domain Eukaryota; kingdom Metazoa; phylum Chordata; class Mammalia; order Artiodactyla; family Delphinidae; genus Orcinus; species Orcinus orca. The sequence continues at coordinate 722,370 of NW_026043883.1, forward strand.
TATGGGGTTTTGAGTCCATTTCGTTGAGCAAGGAGTAGCTCTTGTCTATTACATATTTGGCTTAAGGAACTTTATCTGTGCTCATTTCAATCTCTGGTTTTATGCAGCACCCCAACTCACCTTTCCCCTTAAGCAAGCATAAGTTGATTTTCTAAATTTGGGACCATGTTCTGTTTTGAAATTCAGTTCCTGTGTAGCCAAGTTTACATTCCGTGTATTAGTGATATCTTATGATGTTTCTTTTTCTGTGTGACTTATTTCAGTTAGAATCATCATACCTGAATCCACTCATTATGCTGCTATGGGCCTGATGACATAGATGTCATTGCTGAGTGATATTGCATTGTACGTAAGTACCACAACTTCTTTATCCATTTTTCGCTTTATGCGATATTGAACTTGTACCGTAAACGAGTTTCTTGTAAACAGAGCCGTCCCAAACTTTGGGGTGGCTGTGTCTTTTTGATTTTAATTTCCCTAAGCTATAGGACCATAAGTGGAAGTGCCCTAGGCTCTGTTGCTTTGTTTTTTAGATGTTTCAGGAAACACCATACACTTCTCCCGAGTGGCTGTTGGCAAGTTACATCCCGCCCATCAGCATAACAAGGCTCCCAGTTCTCCATGGCCTGTCCTGCCTTTCTGGATTTTACACTTTTTTCAGATGGCCCTTTTGACGGGGGGGAAGTGAGACATCATTGTAGTGCAGATTTCCTTTGCAAGCTTGCTTGGTTGGCCAAAAAGGGCGTATGCGTTTTTTCCTGAATATATTCAGGAAAAAACGCATACGCCCTTTTTGGCCAAGTGCATCATTGTCGACCTTCTGCCTCTTTTCCTATGCTTTAAATGCAATTCCAGTCTACCTCCTGAAATCGGTTTCCTGCAATTCTGCCCGGCTTTCAAGTCCTCTTGGCAGCCTTACTTCAGTATATTTTTGGATGATAGCTGTCATTTATAACTCTGCAGGTTTGTGAATTACAGTGCCCCTGAGCTCCTTTCTTCAACTCGCTTTCTTGTGAGCTGGCCGCAACACCGCAGGATTGCTTCAGGCCCTAATCTGGTTCCGGCATGGCACGCTGAGCCTTTGGTTAATTCCTCTTCCTGGTGGGAAATGAGAGTTAAATTTTCCCGTCCAGACACCTCCAGCTAGTCTCTCATTGGTTCTCCCTATTCCTGTTCATCTTCCGCGGAATTTGCAAACTGGGCCAAACAGGAGGTTAAAGGCACTGACTCTCCAAGTCGGGAGAGTGTTAGTAAAGCATCTGGAATGTTGCACCCGAGTACCAGGGGACGAGAACTGAGACATATTTCAACACGTCTCCCGATCACACGGTTGATCATACTCTGGGTTCCACATGCATGTTTTAGCTGAAGGAAGAATCCCTTAAACCTGGAGAGTTGAGACCCGTGGAATGGGTACCATGCAATATGACTTCAAAGGGTCTTCATTTGCTCACCAAAACTCTCCAATCCTATCACTGCTGCGTTTTTGCCCCTGTACTCACGATTGATTCACTTTCAGAGACATAGCAATCCATAGGTTTTAAGATACTTACTAGTCAGGTACATTATTAGGCGTTTAATATGGGGTTTTGAGTCCATTTCGTTGAGCAAGGAGTAGCTCTTGTCTATTACATATTTGGCTTAAGGAACTTTATCTGTGCTCATTTCAATCTCTGGTTTTATGCAGCACCCCAACTCACCTTTCCCCTTAAGCAAGCATAAGTTGGTTTTCTAAATTTGGGACCATGTTCTGTTTTGAAATTCAGTTCCTGTGTAGCCAAGTTTACAATCCGTGTATTAGTGATATCTTATGATGTTTCTTTTTCTGTGTGACTTATTTCAGTTAGAATCATCATACCTGAATCCACGCATTATGCTGCTATGGGCCTGATGACATAGATGTCATTGCTGAGTGATATTGCATTGTACGTAAGTACCACAACTTCTTTATCCATTTTTCGCTTTATGCGATATTGAACTTGTACCGTAAACGAGTTTCTTGTAAACAGAGCCATCCCAAACTTTGGGGTGGCTGTGTCTTTTTGATTTTAATTTCCCTAAGCTATAGGACCATAAGTGGAAGTGCCCTAGGCTCTGTTGCTTTGTTTTTTAGATGTTTCAGGAAACACCATACACTTCTCCCGAGTGGCTGTTGGCAAGTTACATCCCGCCCATCAGCATAACAAGGCTCCCAGGTCTCCATGGCCTGTCCTGCCTTTCTGGATTTTACACTTTTTTCAGATGGCCCTTTTGACGGGGGGGGGAAGTGAGACTTCATTGTAGTGCAGATTTCCTTTGCAAGCTTGCTTGCTTGGCCAAAAAGGGCGTATGTGTTTTTTCCTGAATATATTCAGGAAAAAACGCATACGCCCTTTTTGGCCAAGTGCATCATTGTGGACGTTCTGCCTCTTTTCCTATGCTTTAAATGCAATTCCAGTCTACCTCCTGAAATCGGTTTCCTGCAATTCTGCCCGGCTTTCAAGTCCTCTTGGCAGCCTTACTTCAGTATATTTTTGGATGATAGCTGTCATTTATAACTCTGCAGGTTTGTGAATTACAGTGCCCCTGAGCTCCTTTCTTCAACTCGCTTTCTTGTGAGCTGGCCGCAACACCGCAGGATTGCTTCAGGCCCTAATCTGGTTCCGGCATGGCACGCTGAGCCTTTGGTTAATTCCTCTTCCTGGTGGGAAATGAGAGTTAAATTTTCCCGTCCAGACACCTCCAGCTAGTCTCTCATTGGTTCTCCCTATTCCTGTTCATCTTCCGCGGAATTTGCAAACTGGGCCAAACAGGAGGTTAAAGGCACTGACTCTCCAAGTCGGGAGAGTGTTAGTAAAGCATCTGGAATGTTGCACCCGAGTACCAGGGGACGAGAACTGAGACATATTTCAACACGTCTCCCGATCACACGGTTGATCATACTCTGGGTTCCACATGCATGTTTTAGCTGAAGGAAGAATCCCTTAAACCTGGAGAGTTGAGACCCGTGGAATGGGTACCATGCAATATGACTTCAAAGGGTCTTCATTTGCTCACCAAAACTCTCCAATCCTATCACTGCTGCGTTTTTGCCCCTGTACTCACGATTGATTCACTTTCAGAGACATAGCAATCCATAGGTTTTAAGATACTTACTAGTCAGGTACATTATTAGGCGTTTAATATGGGGTTTTGAGTCCATTTCGTTGAGCAAGGAGTAGCTCTTGTCTATTACATATTTGGCTTAAGGAACTTTATCTGTGCTCATTTCAATCTCTGGTTTTATGCAGCACCCCAACTCACCTTTCCCCTTAAGCAAGCATAAGTTGATTTTCTAAATTTGGGACCATGTTCTGTTTTGAAATTCAGTTCCTGTGTAGCCAAGTTTACATTCCGTGTATTAGTGATATCTTATGATGTTTCTTTTTCTGTGTGACTTATTTCAGTTAGAATCATCATACCTGAATCCACTCATTATGCTGCTATGGGCCTGATGACATAGATGTCATTGCTGAGTGATATTGCATTGTACGTAAGTACCACAACTTCTTTATCCATTTTTCGCTTTATGCGATATTGAACTTGTACCGTAAACGAGTTTCTTGTAAACAGAGCCATCCCAAACTTTGGGGTGGCTGTGTCTTTTTGATTTTAATTTCCCTAAGCTATAGGACCATAAGTGGAAGTGCCCTAGGCTCTGTTGCTTTGTTTTTTAGATGTTTCAGGAAACACCATACACTTCTCCCGAGTGGCTGTTGGCAAGTTACATCCCGCCCATCAGCATAACAAGGCTCCCAGTTCTCCATGGCCTGTCCTGCCTTTCTGGATTTTACACTTTTTTCAGATGGCCCTTTTGACGGGGGGGAAGTGAGACATCATTGTAGTGCAGATTTCCTTTGCAAGCTTGCTTGGTTGGCCAAAAAGGGCGTATGCGTTTTTTCCTGAATATATTCAGGAAAAAACGCATACGCCCTTTTTGGCCAAGTGCATCATTGTCGACCTTCTGCCTCTTTTCCTATGCTTTAAATGCAATTCCAGTCTACCTCCTGAAATCGGTTTCCTGCAATTCTGCCCGGCTTTCAAGTCCTCTTGGCAGCCTTACTTCAGTATATTTTTGGATGATAGCTGTCATTTATAACTCTGCAGGTTTGTGAATTACAGTGCCCCTGAGCTCCTTTCTTCAACTCGCTTTCTTGTGAGCTGGCCGCAACACCGCAGGATTGCTTCAGGCCCTAATCTGGTTCCGGCATGGCACGCTGAGCCTTTGGTTAATTCCTCTTCCTGGTGGGAAATGAGAGTTAAATTTTCCCGTCCAGACACCTCCAGCTAGTCTCTCATTGGTTCTCCCTATTCCTGTTCATCTTCCGCGGAATTTGCAAACTGGGCCAAACAGGAGGTTAAAGGCACTGACTCTCCAAGTCGGGAGAGTGTTAGTAAAGCATCTGGAATGTTGCACCCGAGTACCAGGGGACGAGAACTGAGACATATTTCAACACGTCTCCCGATCACACGGTTGATCATACTCTGGGTTCCACATGCATGTTTTAGCTGAAGGAAGAATCCCTTAAACCTGGAGAGTTGAGACCCGTGGAATGGGTACCATGCAATATGACTTCAAAGGGTCTTCATTTGCTCACCAAAACTCTCCAATCCTATCACTGCTGCGTTTTTGCCCCTGTACTCACGATTGATTCACTTTCAGAGACATAGCAATCCATAGGTTTTAAGATACTTACTAGTCAGGTACATTATTAGGCGTTTAATATGGGGTTTTGAGTCCATTTCGTTGAGCAAGGAGTAGCTCTTGTCTATTACATATTTGGCTTAAGGAACTTTATCTGTGCTCATTTCAATCTCTGGTTTTATGCAGCACCCCAACTCACCTTTCCCCTTAAGCAAGCATAAGTTGGTTTTCTAAATTTGGGACCATGTTCTGTTTTGAAATCCAGTTCCTGTGTAGCCAAGTTTACATTCCGTGTATTAGTGATATCTTATGATGTTTCTTTTTCTGTGTGACTTATTTCAGTTAGAATCATCATACCTGAATCCACTCATTATGCTGCTATGGGCCTGATGACATAGATGTCATTGCTGAGTGATATTGCATTGTACGTAAGTACCACAACTTCTTTATCCATTTTTCGCTTTATGCGATATTGAACTTGTACCGTAAACGAGTTTCTTGTAAACAGAGCCATCCCAAACTTTGGGGTGGCTGTGTCTTTTTGATTTTAATTTCCCTAAGCTATAGGACCATAAGTGGAAGTGCCCTAGGCTCTGTTGCTTTGTTTTTTAGATGTTTCAGGAAACACCATACACTTCTCCCGAGTGGCTGTTGGCAATTTACATCCCGCCCATCAGCATAATAAGGCTCCCAGTTCTCCATGGCCTGTCCTGCCTTTCTGGATTTTACACTTTTTTCAGATGGCCCTTTTGATGGGGGGGGGGAGTGAGACTTCATTGTAGTGCAGATTTCCTTTGCAAGCTTGCTTGGTTGGCCAAAAAGGGGCGTATGCGTTTTTTCCTGAATATATTCAGGAAAAAACGCATACGCCCTTTTTGGCCAAGTGCATCATTGTCGACCTTCTGCCTCTTTTCCTATGCTTTAAATGCAATTCCAGTCTACCTCCTGAAATCGGTTTCCTGCAATTCTGCCCGGCTTTCAAGTCCTCTTGGCAGCCTTACTTCAGTATATTTTTGGATGATAGCTGTCATTTATAACTCTGCAGGTTTGTGAATTACAGTGCCCCTGAGCTCCTTTCTTCAACTCGCTTTCTTGTGAGCTGGCCGCAACACCGCAGGATTGCTTCAGGCCCTAATCTGGTTCCGGCATGGCACGCTGAGCCTTTGGTTAATTCCTCTTCCTGGTGGGAAATGAGAGTTAAATTTTCCCGTCCAGACACCTCCAGCTAGTCTCTCATTGGTTCTCCCTATTCCTGTTCATCTTCCGTGGAATTTGTAAACTGGGCCAAAGAGGACGTTAAAGGCACTGACTCTCCAAGTCGGGAGAGTGTTAGTAAAGCATCTGGAATGTTGCACCCGAGTACCAGGGGACGAGAACTGAGACATATTTCAACACGTCTCCCGATCACACGGTTGATCATACTCTGGGTTCCACATGCATGTTTTAGCTGAAGGAAGAATCCCTTAAACCTGGAGAGTTGAGACCCGTGGAATGGGTACCATGCAATATGACTTCAAAGGGTCTTCATTTGCTCACCAAAACTCTCCAATCCTATCACTGCTGCGTTTTTGCCCCTGTACACACGATTGATTCACTTTCAGAGACATAGCAATCCATAGGTTTTAAGATACTTACTAGTCAGGTACATTATTAGGCGTTTAATATGGGGTTTTGAGTCCATTTCGTTGAGCAAGGAGTAGCTCTTGTCTATTACATATTTGGCTTAAGGAACTTTATCTGTGCTCATTTCAATCTCTGGTTTTATGCAGCACCCCAACTCACCTTTCCCCTTAAGCAAGCATAAGTTGGTTTTCTAAATTTGGGACCATGTTCTGTTTTGAAATTCAGTTCCTGGGTAGCCAAGTTTACATTCCGTGTATTAGTGATATCTTATGATGTTTCTTTTTCTGTGTGACTTATTTCGGTTAGAATCATCATACCTGAATCCACTCATTATGCTGCTATGGGCCTGATGACATAGATGTCATTGCTGAGTGATATTGCATTGTACGTAAGTACCACAACTTCTTTATCCATTTTTCGCTTTATGCGATATTGAACTTGTACCGTAAACGAGTTTCTTGTAAACAGAGCCATCCCAAACTTTGGGGTGGCTGTGTCTTTTTGATTTTAATTTCCCTAAGCTACAGGACCATAAGTGGAAGTGCCCTAGGCTCTGTTGCTTTGTTTTTTAGATGTTTCAGGAAACACCATACACTTCTCCCGAGTGGCTGTTGGCAATTTACATCCCGCCCATCAGCATAACAAGGCTCCCAGTTCTCCATTGCCTGTCCTGCCTTTCTGGATTTTACACTTTTTTCAGATGGCCCTTTTGACGGGGGGGAAGTGAGACTTCATTGTAGTGCAGATTTCCTTTGCAAGCTTGCTTGGTTGACCAAAAAGGGCGCATGCGTTTTTTCCTGAATATATTCAGGAAAAAACGCATACGCCCTTTTTGGCCAAGTGCATCATTGTCGACCTTCTGCCTCTTTTCCTATGCTTTAAATGCAATTCCAGTCTACCTCCTGAAATCGGTTTCCTGCAATTCTGCCCGGCTTTCAAGTCCTCTTGGCAGCCTTACTTCAGTATATTTTTGGATGATAGCTGTCATTTATAACTCTGCAGGTTTGTGAATTACAGTGCCCCTGAGCTCCTTTCTTCAACTCGCTTTCTTGTGAGCTGGCCGCAACACCGCAGGTTTGCTTCAGGCCCTAATCTGGTTCCGGCATGGCATGCTGAGCCTTTGGTTAATTCCTCTTCCTGTTGGGAAATGAGAGTTAAATTTTCCCGTCCAGACACCTCCAGCTAGTCTCTCATTGGTTCTCCCTATTCCTGTTCATCTTCCGCGGAATTTGCAAACTGGGCCAAACAGGAGGTTAAAGGCACTGACTCTCCAAGTCGGGAGAGTGTTAGTAAAGCTTCTGGAATGTTGCACCCGAGTACCAGGGGACGAGAACTGAGACATATTTCAACACGTCTCCCGATCACACGGTTGATCATACTCTGGGTTCCACATGCATGTTTTAGCTGAAGGAAGAATCCCTTAAACCTGGAGAGTTGAGACCCGTGGAATGGGTACCATGCATTATGACTTCAAAGGGTCTTCATTTGCTCACCAAAACTCTCCAATCCTATCACTGCTGCGTTTTTGCCCCTGTACTCACGATTGATTCACTTTCAGAGACATAGCAATCCATAGGTTTTAAGATACTTACTAGTCAGGTACATTATTAGGCGTTTAATATGGGGTTTTGAGTCCATTTCGTTGAGCAAGGAGTAGCTCTTGTCTATTACATATTTGGCTTAAGGAACTTTATCTGTGCTCATTTCAATCTCTGGTTTTATGCAGCACCCCAACTCACCTTTCCCCTTACGCAAGCATAATTTGGTTTTCTAAATTTGGGACCATGTTCTGTTTTGAAATCCAGTTCCTGTGTAGCCAAGTTTACATTCCGTGTATTAGTGATATCTTATGATGTTTCTTTTTCTGTGTGACTTATTTCAGTTAGAATCATCATACCTGAATCCACTCATTATGCTGCTATGGGCCTGATGACATAGATGTCATTGCTGAGTGATATTGCATTGTACGTAAGTACCACAACTTCTTTATCCATTTTTCGCTTTATGCGATATTGAACTTGTACCGTAAACGAGTTTCTTGTAAACAGAGCCATCCCAAACTTTGGGGTGGCTGTGTCTTTTTGATTTTAATTTCCCTAAGCTATAGGACCATAAGTGGAAGTGCCCTAGGCTCTGTTGCTTTGTTTTTTAGATGTTTCAGGAAACACCATACACTTCTCCCGAGTGGCTGTTGGCAAGTTACATCCCGCCCATCAGCATAACAAGGCTCCCAGTTCTCCATGGCCTGTCCTGCCTTTCTGGATTTTACACATTTTTCAGATGGCCCCTTTGATGGGGGGGGGGAGTGAGACTTCATTGTAGTGCAGATTTCCTTTGCAAGCTTGCTTGGTTGGCCAAAAAGGGCGTATGCGTTTTTTCCTGAATATATTCAGGAAAAAACGCATACGCCCTTTTTGGCCAAGTGCATCATTGTCGACCTTCTGCCTCTTTTCCTATGCTTTAAATGCAATTCCAGTCTACCTCCTGAAATCGGTTTCCTGCAATTCTGCCCGGCTTTCAAGTCCTCTTGGCAGCCTTACTTCAGTATATTTTTGGATGATAGCTGTCATTTATAACTCTGCAGGTTTGTGAATTACAGTGCCCCTGAGCTCCTTTCTTCAACTCGCTTTCTTGTGAGCTGGCCGCAACACCGCAGGATTGCTTCAGGCCCTAATCTGGTTCCGGCACGGCACGCTGAGCCTTTGGTTAATTCCTCTTCCTGGTGGGAAATGAGAGTTAAATTTTCCCGTCCAGACACCTCCAGCTAGTCTCTCATTGGTTCTCCCTATTCCTGTTCATCTTCCGTGGAATTTGCAAACTGGGCCAAACAGGAGGTTAAAGGCACTGACTCTCCAAGTCGGGAGAGTGTTAGTAAAGCATCTGGAATGTTGCACCCGAGTACCAGGGGACGAGAACTGAGACATATTTCAACACATCTCCCGATAACACGGTTGATCATACTCTGGGTTCCACATGCATGTTTTAGCTGAAGGAAGAATCCCTTAAACCTGGAGAGTTGAGACCCGTGGAATGGGTACCATGCAATATGACTTCAAAGGGTCTTCATTTGCTCACCAAATCTCTCCAATCCTATCACTGCTGCGTTTTTGCCCCTGTACTCACGATTGATTCACTTTCAGAGACATAGCAATCCATAGGTTTTAAGATACTTACTAGTCAGGTACATTATTAGGCGTTTAATATGGGGTTTTGAGTCCATTTCGTTGAGCAAGAAGTAGCTCTTGTCTATTACATATTTGGCTTAAGGAACTTTATCTGTGCTCATTTCAATCTCTGGTTTTATGCAGCACCCCAACTCACCTTTCCCCTTAAGCAAGCATAAGTTGGTTTTCTAAATTTGGGACCATGTTCTGTTTTGAAATCCAGTTCCTGTGTAGCCAAGTTTACATTCCATGTATTAGTGATATCTTATGATGTTTCTTTTTCTGTGTTACTTATTTCAGTTAGAATCATCATACCTGAATCCACTCATTATGCTGCTATGGGCCTGATGACATAGATGTCATTGCTGAGTGATATTGCATTGTACGTAAGTACCACAACTTGTTTATCCATTTTTCGCTTTATGCGATATTGAACTTGTACCGTAAACGAGTTTCTTGTAAACAGAGCCATCCCAAACTTTGGGGTGGCTGTGTCTTTTTGATTTTAATTTCCCTAAGCTATAGGACCATAAGTGGAAGTGCCCTAGGCTCTGTTGCTTTGTTTTTTAGATGTTTCAGGAAACACCATACACTTCTCCCGAGTGGCTGTTGGCAAGTTACATCCCGCCCATCAGCATAACAAGGCTCCCAGTTCTCCATGGCCTGTCCTGCCTTTCTGGATTTTACACTTTTTTCAGATGGCCCTTTTGACGGGGGGGGGGAAGTGAGACTTCATTGTAGTGCAGATTTCCTTTGCAAGCTTGCTTGGTTGGCCAAAAAGGGCGTATGCGTTTTTTCCTGAATATATTCAGGAAAAAACGCATACGCCCTTTTTGGCCAAGTGCATCATTGTCGACCTTCTGCCTCTTTTCCTATGCTTTAAATGCAATTCCAGTCTACCTCCTGAAATCGGTTTCCTGCAATTCTGCCCGGCTTTCAAGTCCTCTTGGCAGCCTTACTTCAGTATATTTTTGGATGATAGCTGTCATTTATAACTCTGCAGGTTTGTGAATTACAGTGCCCCTGAGCTCCTTTCTTCAACTCGCTTTCTTGTGAGCTGGCCGCCACACCGCAGGATTGCTTCAGGCCCTAATCTGGTTCCGGCATGGCACGCTGAGCCTTTGGTTAATTCCTCTTCCTGGTGGGAAATGAGAGTTAAATTTTCCCGTCCAGACACCTCCAGCTAGTCTCTCATTGGTTCTCCCTATTCCTGTTCATCTTCCGCGGAATTTGCAAACTGGGCCAAACAGGAGGTTAAAGGCACTGACTCTCCAAGTCGGGAGAGTGTTAGTAAAGCATCTGGAATGTTGCACCCGAGTACCAGGGGACGAGAACTGAGACATATTTCAACACGTCTCCCGATCACACGGTTGATCATACTCTGGGTTCCACATGCATGTTTTAGCTGAAGGAAGAATCCCTTAAACCTGGAGAGTTGAGACCCGTGGAATGGGTACCATGCAATATGACTTCAAAGGGTCTTCATTTGCTCACCAAAACTCTCCAATCCTATCACTGCTGCGTTTTTGCCCCTGTACTCACGATTGATTCACTTTCAGAGACATAGCAATCCATAGGTTTTAAGATACTTACTAGTCAGGTACATTATTAGGCGTTTAATATGGGGTTTTGAGTCCATTTCGTTGAGCAAGGAGTAGCTCTTGTCTATTACATATTTGGCTTAAGGAACTTTATCTGTGCTCATTTCAATCTCTGGTTTTATGCAGCACCCCAACTCACCTTTCCCCTTAAGCAAGCATAAGTTGATTTTCTAAATTTGGGACCATGTTCTGTTTTGAAATTCAGTTCCTGTGTAGCCAAGTTTACATTCCGTGTATTAGTGATATCTTATGATGTTTCTTTTTCTGTGTGACTTATTTCAGTTAGAATCATCATACCTGAATCCACTCATTATGCTGCTATGGGCCTGATGACATAGATGTCATTGCTGAGTGATATTGCATTGTACGTAAGTACCACAACTTCTTTATCCATTTTTCGCTTTATGCGATATTGAACTTGTACCGTAAACGAGTTTCTTGTAAACAGAGCCATCCCAAACTTTGGGGTGGCTGTGTCTTTTTGATTTTAATTTCCCTAAGCTATAGGACCATAAGTGGAAGTGCCCTAGGCTCTGTTGCTTTGTTTTTTAGATGTTTCAGGAAACACCATACACTTCTCCGGAGTGGCTGTTGGCAATTTACATCCCGCCCATCAGCATAACAAGGCTCCCAGTTCTCCATGGCCTGTCCTGCCTTTCTGGATTTTACACTTTTTTCAGATGGCCCTTTTGACGGGGGGGAAGTGAGACTTCATTGTAGTGCAGATTTCCTTTGCAAGCTTGCTTGGTTGTCCAAAAAGGGCGCATGCGTTTTTTCCTGAATATATTCAGGAAAAAACGCATACGCCCTTTTTGGCCAAGTGCATCATTGTCGACCTTCTGCCTCTTTTCCTATGCTTTAAATGCAATTCCAGTCTACCTCCTGAAATCGGTTTCCTGCAATTCTGCCCGGCTTTCAAGTCCTCTTGGCAGCCTTACTTCAGTATATTTTTGGATGATAGCTGTCATTTATAACTCTGCAGGTTTGTGAATTACAGTGCCCCTGAGCTCCTTTCTTCAACTCGCTTTCTTGTGAGCTGGCCGCAACACCGCAGGATTGCTTCAGGCCCTAATCTGGTTCCGGCATGGCACGCTGAGCCTTTGGTTAATTCCTCTTCCTGGTGGGAAATGAGAGTTAAATTTTCCCGTCCAGACACCTCCAGCTAGTCTCTCATTGGTTCTCCCTATTCCTGTTCATCTTCCGCGGAATTTGCAAACTGGGCCAAACAGGAGGTTAAAGGCACTGACTCTCCAAGTCGGGAGAGTGTTAGTAAAGCATCTGGAATGTTGCACCCGAGTACCAGGGGACGAGAACTGAGACATATTTCAACATGTCTCCCGATCACACGGTTGATCATACTCTGGGTTCCACATGCATGTTTTAGCTGAAGGAAGAATCCCTTAAACCTGGAGAGTTGAGACCCGTGGAATGGGTACCATGCAATATGACTTCAAAGGGTCTTCATTTGCTCACCAAAACTCTCCAATCCTATCACTGCTGCGTTTTTGCCCCTGTACTCACGATTGATTCACTTTCAGAGACATAGCAATCCATAGGTTTTAAGATACTTACTAGTCAGGTACATTATTAGGCGTTTAATATGGGGTTTTGAGTCCATTTCGTTGAGCAAGGAGTAGCTCTTGTCTATTACATATTTGGCTTAAGGAACTTTATCTGTGCTCATTTCAATCTCTGGTTTTATGCAGCACCCCAACTCACCTTTCCCCTTAAGCAAGCATAAGTTGGTTTTCTAAATTTGGGACCATGTTCTGTTTTGAAATTCAGTTCCTGTGTAGCCAAGTTTACATTCCGTGTATTAGTGATATCTTATGATGTTTCTTTTTCTGTGTGACTTATTTCAGTTAGAATCATCATACCTGAATCCACTCATTATGCTGCTATGGGCCTGATGACATAGATGTCATTGCTGAGTGATATTGCATTGTACGTAAGTACCACAACTTCTTTATCCATTTTTCGCTTTATGCGATATTGAACTTGTACCGTAAACGAGTTTCTTGTAAACAGAGCCATCCCAAACTTTGGGGTGGCTGTGTCTTTTTGATTTTAATTTCCCTAAGCTATAGGACCATAAGTGGAAGTGCCCTAGGCTCTGTTGCTTTGTTTTTTAGATGTTTCAGGAAACACCATACACTTCTCCCGAGTGGCTGTTGGCAAGTTACATCCCGCCCATCAGCATAACAAGGCTCCCAGTTCTCCATGGCCTGTCCTGCCTTTCTGGATTTTACACTTTTTTCAGATGGCCCTTTTGACGGGGGGGAAGTGAGACTTCATTGTAGTGCAGATTTCCTTTGCAAGCTTGCTTGGTTGGCCAAAAAGGGCGTATGCGTTTTTTCCTGAATATATTCAGGAAAAAACGCATACGCCCTTTTTGGCCAAGTGCATCATTGTCGACCTTCTGCCTCTTTTCCTATGCTTTAAATGCAATTCCAGTCTACCTCCTGAAATCGGTTTCCTGCAATTCTGCCCGGCTTTCAAGTCCTCTTGGCAGCCTTACTTCAGTATATTTTTGGATGATAGCTGTCATTTATAACTCTGCAGGTTTGTGAATTACAGTGCCCCTGAGCTCCTTTCTTCAACTCGCTTTCTTGTGAGCTGGCCGCAACACCGCAGGTTTGCTTCAGGCCCTAATCTGGTTCCGGCATGGCATGCTGAGCCTTTGGTTAATTCCTCTTCCTGGTGGGAAATGAGAGTTAAATTTTCCCGTCCAGACACCTCCAGCTAGTCTCTCATTGGTTCTCCCTATTCCTGTTCATCTTCCGCGGAATTTGCAAACTGGGCCAAACAGGAGGTTAAAGGCACTGACTCTCCAAGTCGGGAGAGTGTTAGTAAAGCTTCTGGAATGTTGCACCCGAGTACCAGGGGACGAGAACTGAGACATATTTCAACACGTCTCCCGATCACACGGTTGATCATACTCTGGGTTCCACATGCATGTTTTAGCTGAAGGAAGAATCCCTTAAACCTGGAGAGTTGAGACCCGTGGAATGGGTACCATGCAATATGACTTCAAAGGGTCTTCATTTGCTCACCAAAACTCTCCAATCCTATCACTGCTGCGTTTTTGCCCCTGTACTCACGATTGATTCACTTTCAGAGACATAGCAATCCATAGGTTTTAAGATACTTACTAGTCAGGTACATTATTAGGCGTTTAATATGGGGTTTTGAGTCCATTTCGTTGAGCAAGGAGTAGCTCTTGTCTATTACATATTTGGCTTAAGGAACTTTATCTGTGCTCATTTCAATCTCTGGTTTTATGCAGCACCCCAACTCACCTTTCCCCTTAAGCAAGCATAAGTTGGTTTTCTAAATTTGGGACCATGTTCTGTTTTGAAATCCAGTTCCTGTGTAGCCAAGTTTACATTCCGTGTATTAGTGATATCTTATGATGTTTCTTTTTCTGTGTGACTTATTTCAGTTAGAATCATCATACCTGAATCCACTCATTATGCTGCTATGGGCCTGATGACATAGATGTCATTGCTGAGTGATATTGCATTGTACGTAAGTACCACAACTTCTTTATCCATTTTTCGCTTTATGCGATATTGAACTTGTACCGTAAACGAGTTTCTTGTAAACAGAGCCATCCCAAACTTTGGGGTGGCTGTGTCTTTTTGATTTTAATTTCCCTAAGCTATAGGACCATAAGTGGAAGTGCCCTAGGCTCTGTTGCTTTGTTTTTTAGATGTTTCAGGAAACACCATACACTTCTCCCGAGTGGCTGTTGGCAATTTACATCCCGCCCATCAGCATAACAAGGCTCCCAGTTCTCCATGGCCTGTCCTGCCTTTCTGGATTTTACACTTTTTTCAGATGGCCCTTTTGACGGGGGGGAAGTGAGACTTCATTGTAGTGCAGATTTCCTTTGCAAGCTTGCTTGGTTGGCCAAAAAGGGCGCATGCGTTTTTTCCTGAATATATTCAGGAAAAAACGCATACGCCCTTTTTGGCCAAGTGCATCATTGTCGACCTTCTGCCTCTTTTCCTATGCTTTAAATGCAATTCCAGTCTACCTCCTGAAATCGGTTTCCTGCAATTCTGCCCGGCTTTCAAGTCCTCTTGGCAGCCTTACTTCAGTATATTTTTGGATGATAGCTGTCATTTATAACTCTGCAGGTTTGTGAATTACAGTGCCCCTGAGCTCCTTTCTTCAACTCGCTTTCTTGTGAGCTGGCCGCAACACCGCAGGATTGCTTCAGGCCCTAATCTGGTTCCGGCATGGCACGCTGAGCCTTTGGTTAATTCCTCTTCCTGGTGGGAAATGAGAGTTAAATTTTCCCGTCCAGACACCTCCAGCTAGTCTCTCATTGGTTCTCCCTATTCCTGTTCATCTTCCGCGGAATTTGCAAACTGGGCCAAACAGGAGGTTAAAGGCACTGACTCTCCAAGTCGGGAGAGTGTTAGTAAAGCATCTGGAATGTTGCACCCGAGTACCAGGGGACGAGAACTGAGACATATTTCAACACGTCTCCCGATCACACGGTTGATCATACTCTGGGTTCCACATGCATGTTTTAGCTGAAGGAAGAATCCCTTAAACCTGGAGAGTTGAGACCCGTGGAATGGGTACCATGCAATATGACTTCAAAGGGTCTTCATTTGCTCACCAAAACTCTCCAATCCTATCACTGTTGCGTTTTTGCCCCTGTACTCACGATTGATTCACTTTCAGAGACATAGCAATCCATAGGTTTTAAGATACTTACTAGTCAGGTACATTATTAGGCGTTTAATATGGGGTTTTGAGTCCATTTCGTTGAGCAAGGAGTAGCTCTTGTCTATTACATATTTGGCTTAAGGAACTTTATCTGTGCTCATTTCAATCTCTGGTTTTATGCAGCACCCCAACTCACCTTTCCCCTTAAGCAAGCATAAGTTGGTTTTCTAAATTTGGGACCATGTTCTGTTTTGAAATTCAGTTCCTGTGTAGCCAAGTTTACATTCCGTGTATTAGTGATATCTTATGATGTTTCTTTTTCTGTGTGACTTATTTCAGTTAGAATCATCATACCTGAATCCACTCATTATGCTGCTATGGGCCTGATGACATAGATGTCATTGCTGAGTGATATTGCATTGTACGTAAGTACCACAACTTCTTTATCCATTTTTCGCTTTATGCGATATTGAACTTGTACCGTAAACGAGTTTCTTGTAAACAGAGCCATCCCAAACTTTGGGGTGGCTGTGTCTTTTTGATTTTAATTTCCCTAAGCTATAGGACCATAAGTGGAAGTGCCCTAGGCTCTGTTGCTTTGTTTCTTAGATGTTTCAGGAAACACCATACACTTCTCCCGAGTGGCTGTTGGCAATTTACATCCCGCCCATCAGCATAACAAGGCTCCCAGTTCTCCATGGCCCGTCCTGCCTTTCTGGATTTTACACTTTTTTCAGATGGCCCTTTTGACGGGGGGGGGGAAGTGAGACTTCATTGTAGTGCAGATTTCCTTTGCAAGCTTGCTTGGTTGGCCAAAAAGGGCGTACACGTTTTTTCCTGAATATATTCAGGAAAAAACGCATACGCCCTTTTTGGCCAAGTGCATCATTGTCGACCTTCTGCCTCTTTTCCTATGCTTTAAATGCAATTCCAGTCTACCTCCTGAAATCGGTTTCCTGCAATTCTGCCCGGCTTTCAAGTCCTCTTGGCAGCCTTACTTCAGTATATTTTTGGATGATAGCTGTCATTTATAACTCTGCAGGTTTGTGAATTACAGTGCCCCTGAGCTCCTTTCTTCAACTCGCTTTCTTGTGAGCTGGCCGCAACACCGCAGGATTGCTTCAGGCCCTAATCTGGTTCCGGCATGGCACGCTGAGCCTTTGGTTAATTCCTCTTCCTGGTGGGAAATGAGAGTTAAATTTTCCCGTCCAGACACCTCCAGCTAGTCTCTCATTGGTTCTCCCTATTCCTGTTCATCTTCCGCGGAATTTGCAAACTGGGCCAAACAGGAGGTTAAAGGCACTGACTCTCCAAGTCGGGAGAGTGTTAGTAAAGCATCTGGAATGTTGCACCCGAGTACCAGGGGACGAGAACTGAGACATATTTCAACACGTCTCCCGATCACACGGTTGATCATACTCCGGGTTCCACATGCATGATTTAGCTGAAGGAAGAATCCCTTAAACCTGGAGAGTTGAGACCCGTGGAATGGGTACCATGCAATATGACTTCAAAGCGTCTTCATTTGCTCACCGAACCTCTCCAATCCTATCACTGCTGCGTTTATGCCCCTGTACTCACGCTTGATTCTCTTTCAGAGACATAGCAATCTTTAGGTTTTAAGATACTTACTAGTCAGGTACATTATAAGGTGTTTAACATGGGGTTTTGAGTCCATTTCGTTGAGCAAGGAGTAGCTCTTTTCTATTCCATATTTGGCTTAAGGAACTTTATCTGTGCTCATTTCAATCTCTGGTTTTATGCAGCACCCCAACTCACCTTTCCCCTTAAGCAAGCATAAGTTGGTTTTCTAAATTTGGGACCATGTTCTGTTTTGAAATTCAGTTCCTGTGTAGCCAAGTTTACATTCCGTGTATTAGTGATATCTTATGATGTTTCTTTTTCTGTGTGACTTATTTCAGTTAGAATCATCATACCTGAATCCACTCATTATGCTGCTATGGGCCTGATGACATAGATGTCATTGCTGAGTGATATTGCATTGTACGTAAGTACCACAACTTCTTTATGCATTTTTCGCTTTATGCGATATTGAACTTGTACCGTAAACGAGTTTCTTGTAAACAGAGCCATCCCAAACTTTGGGGTGGCTGTGTCTTTTTGATTTTAATTTCCCTAAGCTATAGGACCATAAGTGGAAGTGCCCTAGGCTCTGTTGCTTTGTTTTTTAGATGTTTCAGGAAACACCATACACTTCTCCCGAGTGGCTGTTGGCAAGTTACATCCCGCCCATCAGCATAACAAGGCTCCCAGTTCTCCATGGCCTGTCCTGCCTTTCTGGATTTTACACTTTTTTCAGATGGCCCTTTTGACGGGGGGGAAGTGAGACTTCATTGTAGTGCAGATTTCCTTTGCAAGCTTGCTTGGTTGGCCAAAAAGGGCGTATGCGTTTTTTCCTGAATATATTCAGGAAAAAACGCATACGCCCTTTTTGGCCAAGTGCATCATTGTCGACCTTCTGCCTCTTTTCCTATGCTTTAAATGCAATTCCAGTCTACCTCCTGAAATCGGTTTCCTGCAATTCTGCCCGGCTTTCAAGTCCTCTTGGCAGGCTTACTTCAGTATATTTTTGGACGATAGCTGTCATTTATAACTCTGCAGGGTTGTGAATTACAGTTCCACTGAGCTCCTTTCTTCAACTCGCTTTCATGTGAGCTGCCCGCAACACTGCAGGATTGCTTCGGGCCCTAATCTGGATCCGGCACGGCATGCTGAGCCTTTGGTTAATTCCTCTTCTTATTGGGAAATGAGAGTTAAATTTGCCCGTCCAGACACCTCCAGCTAGTCTCTCATTGGTTCTCCCTATTCCTGTTCATCTTCTGCAGAAATTGCAAACTGGGCCAAACAGGAGATTAAAGGCACTGACTTTCCAATTCGGGAGAGTGTTAATAAAGCATTTGGAATGTTGCACCCGAGTAACAGGGTACGAGAACTGAGACATATTTGAACACGTCTCCCGATCACATGGTTGATCATACTCTGGGTTCCACATGCCTGTTTTAGCTGAAGGAAGAATCCCTTAAACCTGGAGAGTTGAGACCCGTGGAATGGGTACCATGCAATGTGACTTCAAAGGGTCTTCATTTGCTCACCGAACCTCTCCAATCCTATCACTGCTGCGTTTATGCCCCTGTACACACGCTTGGTTCTCTTTCGGAGACATAGCAATCCATAGGTTTTAAGATACTTACTAGTCAGGTACATTCTTAGGCGTTTAATATGGGGTGTTGAGTCCATTTCGTTGAGCAAGGAGTAGCTCTTGTATATTACATATTTGGCTTAAGGAACTTTATCTGTGCTCATTTCAATCTCTGGTTTTATGCAGCACCCCAACTCACCTTTCCCCTTAAGCAAGCATAAGTTGGTTTTCTAAATTTGAGACCCTCTTCTGTTTTGTAATTCAGTGCCTGTGTAGCCAAGTTTACATTCCGTGTATTAGTGATATGTTATGACGTTTCTTTTTCTGTGTGACTTATTTCAGTTAGAATCATCATACCTGAATCCACTCATTATGCTGCTATGGGCCTGATGACATAGATTTCATTGCTGAGTGATATTGCATTGTACGTAAGTACCACAACTTCTTTATCCATTTTTCGCTTTCTGCGATATTGAACTTGTACCGTAAATGAGGTTCTTGTAAACAGAGCCGTCCCAAACTTTGGGGTGGTTGTGTCTTTTTGATTTTAATTTCCCTAAGCTATATGACAATAAGTGGAAGTGCCCTAGGCTCTGTTGCTTTGTTTTTTAGATGTTTCAGGAAACACCATACACTTCTCCCCAGTGACTGTTGGCAATTTACATCCCGCCCATCAGCATAACAAGGCTCCCAGTTCTCCATGGCCTGTCCTGCCTTTCTGGATTTTACACTTTTTTCAGATGATCCTTTTGACCGGGAGGGAAGTGAGACTTCAGTGTAGTGCAGATTTCCTTTGCAAGCTTGCTTGGTTGGCCAAAAAGTGCGTATGCGTTTTTTCCTGAATATATTCAGGAAAAAACGCATACGCCCTTTTTGGCCAAGTGCATCATTGTGGACGTTCTGCCTCTTTTCCTATGCTTTAAATGCAATTCCAGTCTACCTCCTGAAATCGGTTTCCTGCAATTCTGCCCCGCTTTCAAGTCCTCTTGGCAGGCTTACTTCAGTATATTTTTGGACGATAGCTGTCATTTATAACTCTGCAGGTTTGTGAATTACAGTGCCCCTGAGCTCCTTTCTTCAACTCGCTTTCTTGTGAGCTGGCCGCAACACCACAGGATTGCTTCAGGCCCTAATCTGGTTCCGGCACGGCACGCTGATCCTTTGGTTAATTCCTCTTCTTGGTGGGAAATGAGAGTTAAATTTGCCCATCCAGACACCTCCAGCTAGTCTCTCATTGGTTCTCCCTATTCCTGTTCATCTTCCGCAGAATTTGCAAACTGGGTCAAACAGGAGGTTAAAGGTACTGACTCTCCAAGTCGGGAGAGTGTTAGTAAAGCATCTGCAATGTTGCACCCGAGTACCATGGGACGAGAACTGAGACATATTGGAACACGTCTCCTGATCACATGATTGATCATACTCTGGGTTCCACATGCATGCTTTAGCTGAAGGAAGAATCCCTTAAAGCTGGAGAGTTGAGACCCGTGGAATGGGTACCATGCAATATGACTTCAAAGGGTCTTCGTTTGCTCACCGAACCTCTCCAATCCTATCACTGCTGCGTTTATGCCCCTGTACACACGCTTGATTCTCTTTTGGAGACATAGCAATCCATAGGTTTTAAGATACTTACTAGTCAGCTACATTCTTAGGCGTTTAATATGGGGTGTTGAGTCCATTTCGTTGAGCAAGGAGTAGCTCTTGTCTATTACATGTTTGGCTTAAGGAACTTTATTTGTGCTCATTTCAATCTCTGGTTTTATGCAGCACCCCAACTCACCTTTCCCCTTAAGCAAGCATAAGTTGGTTTTCTAAATTTGAGACCCTGTTCTGTTTTGTAATCCAGTTCGTGTGTAGCCAAGTTTACATTCCATGTATTAGTGATATCTTATGATGTTTCTTTTTCTGTGTGACTTATTTCAGTTAGAATCATCATACCTGAATCCACTCATTATGCTGCTACAGGCCTGATGACATAGATTTCATTGCTGAGTGATATTGCATTGTACGTAAGTACCACAACTGCTTTATCCATTTTTCACTTTCTGTGATATTGAACTTGTACCGTAAACGAGGTTCTTGTAAACAGAGGCATCCCAAACTTTGGGGTGGCTGTGTCTTTTTGATTTTAATTTCCCTAAGCTATAGGACCATAAGTGGAAGTGCCCTAGGCTCTGTTGCTTTGTTTTTTAGATGTTTCAGGAAACACCATACACTTCTCCCTAGTGGCTGTTGGCAGTTTACATCCCGCCCATCAGCATAACAAGGCTCCCAGTTCTCCATGGCCTGTCCTGCCTTTCTGGATTTTACACTTTTTTCAGATGGCCCTTTTGACCAGGGGGAAGTGAGACTTCATTGTAATGCAGATTTCCTTTGCAAGCTTGCTTGGTTGGCCAAAAAGGGCGTATGCGTTTTTTCCTGAATATATTCAGGAAAAAACGCATACGCCCTTTTTGGCCAAGTGCATCATTGTCGACGTTCTGCCTCTTTTCCTATGCTTTAAATGCAATTCCAGTCTACCTCCTGAAATCGGTTTCCTGCAATTCTACCCCGCTTTCAAGTCCTCTTGGCAGGCTTACTTCAGTATATTTTTGGACGATAGCTGTCATTTATAACTCTGCAGGTTTGTGAATTACAGTGCCCCTGAGCTCCTTTCTTCAACTCGCTTTCTTGTGAGCTGGCCGCAACACCACAGGATTGCTTCAGGCCCTAATCTTGTTCCGGCACGGCACGCTGAGCCTTTGCTTAATTCCTCTTCTTGGTGGGAAATGAGAGTTAAATTTGCCCATCCAGACACCTCCAGCTAGTCTCTCATTGGTTCTCCCTATTCCTGTTCATCTTCCGCAGAAATTGCAAACTGGGCCAAACAGGAGGTTAAAGGCACTATCTCTCCAAGTCCGGAGAGTGTTAGTAAAGCATCTGCAATGTTGCACCCGAGTACCAGGGGACGAGAACTGAGACATATTGGAACACGTCTCCCGATCACATGATTGATCATACTCTGGGTTCCACATGCATGCTTTAGCTGAAGGAAGAATCCCTTAAACCTGGAGAGTTGAGACCCGTGGAATGGGTACCATGCAATATGACTTCAAAGGGTCTTCATTTGCTCACCGAACCTCTCCAATCCTATCACTGCTGTGTTTATGCCCCTGTTCTCACGCTTGATTCTCTTTCAGAGACATAGCAATCCATAGGTTTTAAGATACTTACTAGTCAGCTACATTATTAGGCGTTTAATATCGGGTTTTGAGTCCATTTCGTTGAGCAAGGAGTAGCTCTTGTCTATTACATATTTGACTTAAGGAACCTTATATGTGCTCATTTCAATCTCTGGTTTTTTGGAGCACCCCAACTCACCTTTCCCCTTAAGCAAGCATAAGTTGGTTTTCTACATTTGTGACCCTGTTCTGTTTTGTAATCCAGTTCCTGTGTAGCCAAGTTTACATTCCGTGTATTAGTGATATCTTATGATGTTTCATTTTCTGTGTGACTTATTTCAGTTAGAATCATCATACCTGAATCCACTCATTATGCTGCTACGGGCCTGATGACATAGATTTCATTCCTGAGTGATATTGCATTGTACGTAAGTACCACAACTTCTTTATCCATTTTTCACTTTCTGCGATATTGAACTTGTACTGTAAACGAGGTTCTTATAAACAGAGCCGTCCCAAACTTTTGGGTGGCTGTGTCTTTTTGATTTTAATTTCCCTAAGCTGTAGGACCATAAGTGGAAGTGCTCTAGGCTCTGTTGCTTTGTTTTTTAGATGTTTCAGGAAACACCATACACTTCTCCCGAGTGGCTGTTGGCAATTTACATCCCGCCCATCAGCATAACAAGGCTCCCAGTTCTCCATGGCCTGTCCTGCCTTTCTGGATTTTACACTTTTTTCAGATTGTCCTTTTGACCGGGAGGGAAGTGAGACTTCAATATAGTGCAGATTTCCTTTGCAAGCTTGCTTGGTTGGCCAAAAAGTGCGTATGCGTTTTTTCCTGAATATATTCAGGAAAAAACGCATACGCCCTTTTTGGCCAAGTGCATCATTGTGGACGTTCTGCCTCTTTTCCTATGCTTTAAATGCAATTCCAGTCTACCTTCTGAAATCGGTTTCCTGCAATTCTGCCCCACTTTCAAGTCCTCTTGGCAGGCTTACTTCAGTATATTTTTGGACGATAACTGTCATTTATAACTCTGCAGGTTTGTGAATTACAGTGCCCCTGAGCTCCTTTCTTCAACTCGCTTTCTTGTGAGCTGGCCGCAACACCACAGGATTGCTTCAGGCCCTAATCTGGTTCCGGCACGGCACGCTGAGCCTTTGCTTAATTCCTCTTCTTGGTGGGAAATGAGAGTTAAATTTGCCCATCCAGACACCTCCAGCTAGTCTCTCATTGGTTCTCCCTATTCCTGTTCATCTTCCGCAGAAATTGCAAACTGGGCCAAACAGGAGGTTAAGGCACTATCTCTCCAAGTCCGGAGAGTGTTAGTAAAGCATCTGCAATGTTGCACCCGAGTACCAGGGGACGAGAACTGAGACATATTTCAACACGTCTCCCGATCACACGGTTGATCATACTCTGGGTTCCACATGCATGTTTTAGCTGAAGGAAGAATCCCTTAAACCTGGAGAGTTGAGACCCGTGGAATGGGTACCATGCAATATGACTTCAAAGGGTCTTCATTTGCTCACCAAAACTCTCCAATCCTATCACTGCTGCGTTTTTGCCCCTGTACTCACGATTGATTCACTTTCAGAGACATAGCAATCCATAGGTTTTAAGATACTTAGTAGTCAGGTACATTATTAGGCGTTTAATATGGGGTTTTGAGTCCATTTCGTTGAGCAAGGAGTAGCTCTTGTCTATTACATATTTGGCTTAAGGAACTTTATCTGTGCTCATTTCAATCTCTGGTTTTATGCAGCACCCCAACTCACCTTTCCCCTTAAGCAAGCATAAGTTGGTTTTCTACATTTGTGACCCTGTTCTGTTTTGTAATCCAGTTCCTGTGTAGCCAAGTTTACATTCCGTGTATTAGTGATATCTTATGATGTTTCTTTTTCTGTGTGACTTATTTCAGTTAGAATCATCATACCTGAATCCACTCATTATGCTGCTATGGGCCTGATGACATAGATTTCATTCCTGAGTGATATTGCATTGTACGTAAGTACCACAACTTCTTTATCCATTTTTCACTTTCTGCGATATTGAACTTGTACTGTAAACGAGGTTCTTATAAACAGAGCCGTCCCAAACTTTTGGGTGGCTGTGTCTTTTTGATTTTAATTTCCCTAATCTGTAGGACCATAAGTGGAAGTGCTCTAGGCTCTGTTGTTTTGTTTTTTAGATGTTTCAGGAAACACCATACAATTATCCCGAGTGGCTGTTGGAAATTTACATCCTGAACATCAGCATAACAAGGCTCCCAGTTCTCCATGGCCTGTCCTGCCTTTCTGGATTTTACACTTTTTACAGATGGCCCTTTTGACCCGGGGGAATTGAGACTTCATTGTAGTGCAGATTTCCTTTGTAAGCTTGCTTGGTTGGCCAAAAAGTGCGTATGCTGTTTTTCCTGAATATATTCAGGAAAAAACGCATATGCCCTTTTTGGCCTAGTGCATCATTGTCGACGTTCTGCCTGTTTTCCTAGGCTTTAAATGCAAATCCACTCTACCTCCTGAAATCGGTTTCCTGCAATTTTGCCCCGCTTTCCAGTCCTCTTGGCAGCCTTACTTCAATATATTTTTGGACGATAGCTGTCATTTATAACTCTGCAGGTTTGTGAATTACAGTGCCCCTGAGCTCCTTTCTTCAACTCGCTTTCTTATGAGCTGGCCGCAACACCGCAGGATTGCTTCAGGCCCTAATCTGGTTCCGGCACGGAATGCTGAGCCTTTGCTTAATTCCTCTTCCTGGTGGGAAATGAGAGTTAAATTTGCCCGTCCAGACATCTCTAGCTAGTCTCTCATTGGTTCTCCCTATTCCTGTTCATCATCCACGGAATTTGCAAACTGGGTAAAACAGGAGGTTAAAGGCACTGACTCTCCAAGTCGGAAGAGTGTTAGTAAAGTGTCTAGAATGTTGCACCCGAGTACCAGGGGATGAGAACTGAGACATATTTGAACATGGCTCACGATCACATGGTTGATCATAGTCTGGGTTCCAAATGCATGTTTAGCTGAAGGAAGAATCTCTTAAACCTGGAGAGTTGAGACCCGTGGAATGGGTACCATGCAATATGACTACAAAGGGTCTTCATTTGCTCACCGAACCTCTCCAATCCTATCACTGCTGCGTTTATAGTGCTGTACTCACGCTTGATTCTCTTTCAGAGACATAGCAATCCATAGCTTTTAAGATACTTACTGTCAGGTACATTATTAAGTGTTTAATATGGGGTTTTGAGTCCATTTCGTTGAGCAAGGAGTAGCTCTTGTCTATTACATATTTGGCTTAAGGAACCTTATCTGTGCTCATTTCAATCTCTGGTTTTATGCAGCACCCCAACTCACCTGTCCCCTTAAGCAAGCATAAGTTGCTTTTCTACATTTGAGACCCTGTTCTGTTTTGTAATTCAGTTCCTGTGTAGTCAAGTTTACATTCCGTGTATTAGTGATATCTTATGATGTTTCTTTTTCTGTGTGACTTATTTCAGTTAGAATCATCATACCTGAATCCACTCATTATGCTGCTATGGGCCTGATGACATAGATTTCATTGCTGAGTGATATTGCATTATACGTAAGTACTACAATTTCTTTATCCATTTTTCACTTTCTGCGATATTGAACTTGTTCCGTAAATGAGGTTCTTGTAAAGAGAGCCGTCCCAAACATTGGGGTGGCTGTGTCTTTTTGATTTTAATTTCCCTAAGCTATAGGACCATAAGTGGAAGTGCCCTAGGCTCTGTTGCTTTGTTTTTTAGATGGTTCAGGAAACACCATACACTTCTCCCCAGTGGCTGTTGGCAATTTACATCCCGCCCCTCAGCATAACAAGGCTCCCAGTTCTCCATGGCCTTTCCTGCCTTTCTGGATTTTACACTTTTTACAGATGGCCCTTTTGACCCGGGGGAAGTGAGAATTCATTGTAGTGCAGATTTCCTTTGCAAGCTTGTTTGGTTGGCCAAAAAGTGCGTATGCTTTTTTTCCTGAATATATTCAGGAAAAAACGCATATGCCCTTTTTGGCCTAGTGCATCATTGTCGACGTTCTGCCTCTTTTCCTATGCTTTAAATGCAATTCCAGTCTAACTCCTGAAATCGGTTTCCTGCAATTCTGCCCTGCTTTCAAGTCCTCTTGGCAGCCTTACTTCAGTATATTTTTGGACGATAGCTGTCATTTATAACTCTGCAGGTTTGTGAATTACAGTGCACCTGAGCTCCTTTCTTCAACTCGCTTTCTTGTGAGCTGGCCGCAACACCGCAGGATTGCTTCAGGCCCTAATCTGGTTCCGGCACGGCATGCTGAGCCTTTGCTTAATTGCTCTTCCTGGTGGGAAATGAGAGTTAAATTTGCCCGTCCAGACACCTCCAGCTAGTCTCTCATTGGTCCTCCCTATCCCTGTTCATCTTCCACAGAAATTGCAAACTGGGCCAGGCAGGAGGTTAAAGGCACTGACTCTCCAAGTTGGGAGAGTGTTAGTAAAGCATCTGGAATGTTGCACCTGAGTACCAGCGGTCGAAAACTGAGACATATTTGAACACGTCTCCCAATCACACGGTTGATCATACTCTGGGTTCCACATGCATGTTTCAGCTGAAGGAAGAATCCCTTAAAGCTGGAGAGTTGAGACCCGTGGAATGGGTACCATGCAATATGACTTCAAAGGGTCTTCATTTGCTCACCGAACCTCTCCAATCCTATCACTGCTGCGTTTATGCCCGTGTACACACGCTTGATTCTCTTTCGGAGACATAGCAATCCATAGGTTTTAAGATACTTACTAGTCAGGTACATTCTTAGGCGTTTAATATGGGGTGTTGAGTCCATTTCGTTGAGCAAGGAGTAGCTCTTGTCTATTCCATATTTGGCTTAAGGAAATTTATCTGTGCTCATTTCAATCTCTGGTTTTATGCAGCACCCCTACTCACCTTTTCCCTTAAGCAAGCATAAGTTGGTTTTCTAAGTTTGAGACCCTCTTCTGTTTTGTAATCCAGTACCTGTGTAGCCAGGTTTACATTCCGTGTATTAGTGATATCTTATGATGTTTCTTTTTCTGTGTGACTTATTTCAGTGAGAATCATCATACCTGAATCCAGTCGATGCTGCTACGGGCCTGATGACATAGATTTCATTGCTGAGTGATATTGCATTGTACGTAACTACCACAACTTCTTTATCTATTTTTCACTTTCTGCGATATTGAACTTCTACCGTAAATGGGGTTCTTGTAAACAGAGAGGTCCCAAATTTTGGGGTGGCTGTGTCTTTTTGATTTTAATTTCCCTAAGCTATAGGACTATAAGTGGAAGTGCCCTAGGCTCTGTTGCTTTGTTTTTTAGATGTTTCAGGAAACACCATACACTTCTCCTGAGTGGCTGTTGGCAATTTTCATCCCGCCCATCAGCATAACAAGGCTCCCAGTTCTCCATGGCCTGTCCTGCCTTTCTGGATTTTACACTTTTTTCACATGGCCCTTTTGACTGGGGGGAAGGGAGACTTCATTGTAGTGCAGATTTCCTTTGCAAGCTTGCTTGGTTGGCCAAAAAGGGCGTATGCGTTTTTTCCTGAATATATTCAGGAAAAAACGCATACGCCCTTTTTGGCCAAGTGCATCATTGTCGACGTTCTGCCTCTTTTCCTATGCTTAAATGCAATTCCAGTCTACCTCCTGAAATCGGATTCCTGTAATTCTGCCCCGCTTTCAAGTCCTCTTGGCAGCCTTACTTCAGTATATTTTTGGACGATAGCTGTCATTCATAACTCTGCAGGTTTGTGATAACAGTGCCCCTGAGCTCCTTTCTTCAACTCGCTTTCTTGTGAGCTGGCCGCAACACCGCAGGATTGCTTCAGGCCCTAATCTGGTTCCGGCACGGCACGCTGAGGCTTTGGTTAATTCCTCTTCCTGGTGGGAAATGAGAGTTAAATTTGCCCGTCCAGACACCTCCAGCTAGTCTCTCATTGGTTTTCCCTATTCCTGTTCATCTTCTGCGGAATTTGCAAACTGGGCCAAACAGGAGGTTAAAGGCACTGACTCTCCAAGTCGGGAGAGTGTT
Source organism: Orcinus orca (assembly GCF_937001465.1). NCBI lineage: Eukaryota > Metazoa > Chordata > Mammalia > Artiodactyla > Delphinidae > Orcinus > Orcinus orca. The sequence continues at coordinate 750,487 of NW_026043883.1, forward strand.
AGTAAAGCATCTGGAATGTTGCACCCGAGTACCAGGGGATGAGAACTGAGACATATTTGAACACGTCTCCCGATCACATGGTTGATCATACTCTGGGTTCCACATGCATGTTTTAGCTGAAGGAAGAATCCCTTAAACCTGGAGAGTTGAGACCCGTGGAATGGGTACCATGCAATATGACTACAAAGGGTCTTCATTTGCTCACCGAACCTCTCCAATCCTATCACTGCTGCGTTTATGTCCCTGTACTCACGCTTGATTCTCTTTCAGAGACATAGCAATCCATAGGTTTTAAGATACTTACTAGTCAGGTACATTATTAGGCATTTAATATGGTGTTTTGAGTCCATTTCGTTGAGCAAGGAGTAGCTCTTGTGTATTCCATATTTGGCTTAAGGAACTTTATCTGTGCTCATTTCAATCTCTGGTTTTATGCAGCACCCCAACTCACCTTTCGCCTTAAGCAAGCATACGTTGCTTTTCTACATTTGAGACCCTGTTCTGTTTTGTAATCCAATTCCTGGGTAGCCAAGTTTACATTCCGTGTATTAGTGATATCTTGTGATGTTTCTTTTTCTGTGTGACTTATTTCAGTTAGAATCATCATACCTGAATCCACTCTATGCTGCTACGGGCCTGATGACATAGATTTCATTGCTGAGTGATATTGCATTGTACGTAAGTACCACAACTTCTTTATCCATTTTTCACTTTCTGCGATATTGAACTTGTACCGTAAACGAGGTTCTTGTAAACAGAGCCATCCCAAACTTTGGGGTGGCTGTGTCTTTTTGACTTTAATTTCCCTAAGCTATAGGACGATAAGTGGAAGTGCCCTAGGCTCTGTTGCTTTGTTTTTTAGATGTTTCAGGAAACACCATACACTTCTCCCCAGTGGCTCTTGGCAATTTACATCCCGCCCATCAGCATAACAAGGCTCCCAGTTCTCCATGGCCTGTCCTGCCTTTCTGGATTTTACACTTTTTTCAGATGGCCCTTTTGACCGGGGGGAAGTGAGACTTCATTGTAGTGCAGATTTCCTTTGCAAGCTTGCTTGGTTGGCCAAAAAGTGCGTATGCGTTTTTTCCTGAATATATTCAGGAAAAAACGCATATGCCCTTTTTGGCCAAGTGCATCATTTTGGACGTTCTGCCTCTTTTCCTATGCTTTAAATGCAATTCCAGTCTACCTCCTGAAATCGGTTTACTGTATTTCTGGCCCGCTTTCAAGTCCTCTTGGCAGCCTTACTTCAGTATACTTTTGGACGATAGCTGTCATTTATAACTCTGCATGTTTGTGAATTACAGTGCCCCTGAGCTCCTTTCTTCAACTCGCTTTCTTGTGAGCTGGCCACAACACCGCAGGATTGCTTCAGGCCCTAATCTGGTTCCGGCATGGCACGCTGAGCCTTTGCTTAATTCCTCTTCCTGGTGGGAAATGAGAGTTAAATTTGCCCGTCCAGACACCTCCAGCTAGTCTCTCATTGGTTCTCCCTATTCCTGTTCATCTTTTGCGGAAATTGCAAACTGGGCCAAACAGGAGGTTAAAGGCACTGACTCTCCAAATCGGGAGTGTGTTACTAAAGCGTGTGGAATGTTGCACCCGAGTACCAGGGGAGGAGAACTGAGACATATTTGAACACGTCTTCCGATCACACGGTTGATCATACTCTGGGTTTCACATGCATGTTTCAGCTGAAGGAAGAATCCCATAAACCTGGAGAGTTGAGACCCGTGGAATGGGTACCATGCAATATGACTTCAAATGGTCTTCGTTTGCTCACCGAACCTCTCCAATCCTATCACTGCTGCGTTTATGCCCTTGTACACACGCTTGCTTCTCTTTTGGAGACATAGCAATCCATAGGTTTTAAGATACTAACTAGTGAGGTACACTCTTAGGCGTTTCATATGGGGTGTTGAGTCCATTTCGTTGAGCAAGGAATAGCTCTTGTCTATTACATGTTTGGCTTAAGGAACTTTATCTGTGCTCATTTCAATCTCTGGTTTTATGCAGCACCCCAACTCACCTTTCCCCTTAAGCAAGCATAAGTTGGTTTTCTAAATTTGAGACCCTGTTCTCTTTTGTAATCCTGTTCCTGTGTAGCCAAGTTTACATTCCGTGTATTAGTGATATCTTATGATGTTTCTTTTTCTGTGTGACTTATTTCAGTTAGAATCATCATACCTGAATCCACTCATTATGCTGCTATGGGCCTGATGACATAGATTTCATTGCTGAGTGATATTGCATTGTACGTAAGTACCACAACTGCTTTATTCATTTTTCACTTTCTGCGATATTGAACTTGTCCCGTAAACGAGATTCTTGTAAACAGAGCCGTTCCAAACTTAGGGGTGGCTGTGTCTTTTTGATTTTAATTTCCCTAAGCTATAGGACCATATGTGGAAGTGCCCTAGGCTCTGTTGCTTTGTTTTTTAGATGTTTCAGGAAACACCATACACTTCTCCCCAGTGGCTGTTGGCAATTTACATTCCGCCCATCAGCATAACAATGCTCCCAGTTCTCCATGGCCTGTCCTGCCTTTCTGGATTTTACACTTTTTTCAGATGGCCCTTTTGACCAGGGGGAAGTGAGACTTCATTGTAGTGCAGATTTCCTTTGCAAGCTTGCTTGGTTGGCCAAAAAGGGCGTATGCGTTTTTTCCTAAATATATTCAGGAAACAACGCATACGCCCTTTTTGGCCAAGTGCATCATTGTCGACGTTCTGCCTCTTTTCCTATGCTTTAAATGCAATTCCAGTCTACCTCCTGAAATCGGTTTCCTGCAATTCTGCCCCGCTTTCAAGTCCTCTTGGCAGCCTTACTTCAGTATATTTTTGGACGATAGCTGTCATTTATAACTCTGCAGGTCTGTGAATTACAGTGCCCCTGAGATCCTTTCTTCAACTCGCTTTCTTGTGAGCTGGCCGCAACACCGCAGGATTGCTTCAGGCCCTAATGTGGTTCTGGCACGGCACGCTGAGCCTTTGGTTAATTCCTCTTCCTGGTGGAAAATGAGAGTTAAATTTGCCCGTCCAGACACCTCCAGCTAGTCTCTCATTGGTTCTCCCTATTCCTGTTCATCTTCCGCAGAAATTGCAAACTGGGGCAAACAGGAGGTTAAAGGCATTGACTCTCCAAGTCGGGAGAGTGTTAGTAAAGCGTCTGGAATGTTGCACCCGAATACCAGGGGATGAAAACTGAGACATATTTGAACACGTCTCCCGATCACATGGTTGATCATACTCTGCATTCCACATGCATGTTTTAGCTGAAGGAAGAATCCCTTAAACCTGGAGAGTTGAGACCCGTGGAATGGGTACCATGCAATATGACTTCAAAGGGTCTTTATTTGCTCACCGAACCTCTCCAGTCCTATCACAGCTGCGTTTATGCCCCTGTACACACGCTTGATTCTCTTTCGGAGACATAGCAATCCATAGGTTTTAAGATACTTACTAGTCAGGTACATTTTTAGGCGTTTAATATGGGGTGTTGAGTCCATTTCGTTGAGCAAGGAGTAGCTCTTCTCTGTTACATATTTGGCTTAAGGAACTTTATCTGTGCTCATTTCAATCTCTGGTTTTATGCAGCTCCCCAACTCACCTTTCCCCTTAAGCAAGCATAAGTTGGTTTTCTAAATTTGAGACCCTGTTCTGTTTTGTAATCCAGTTCCTGTGTAGCCAAGTTTACATTCCGTGTATTAGTGATATCTTATGATGTTTCTTTTTCTGTGTGACTTATTTCAGTTAGAGTCATCATACCTGAACCCAGTCATTTTCTGCTACAGGCCTGATGACATAGATTTCATTGCTGAGTGATATTGCATTGTATGTAAGTACCACAACTTCTTTATCCATTTTTCACTTTCTGTGATATTGAACTTGTACCATAAACGAGGTTCTTGTAAACAGAGCCGTCCCAAACTTTGGGGTGGCTGTGTGTTTTTGATTTTAATTTCCCTAAGCTATAGGACCATAAGTGGAAGTGCCCTAGGCTCTGTTGCTTTGTTTTTTAGATGTTTCAGGAAACACCATACACTTCTCCCAAGTGGCTGTTGGCAATTTACATCCCGCCCATCAGCATAGCAAGGCTCCCAGTTCTCCATTGCCTTTCCTGCCTTTCTGGATTTTACAATTTTTTCAGATGGTCCTTTTGACCAGTGGGGAAGTGAGACTTCAATGTAGTGCAGATTTCCTTTGCAAGCTTGCTTGGTTCGCCAAAAAGGGCGTATGCGTTTTTTCCTGAATATATTCAGGAAAAAACGCATACGCCCTTTTTGGCCAAGTGCATCATTGTCGACGTTCTGCCTCTTTTCCTATGCTTTAAATGCAATTCCAGTCTACCTTCTGAAATCGGTTTCCTGCAATTCTGCCCCGCTTTCAAGTCCTCTTGGCAGCGTTACTTCAGTATATTTTTGGATGATAGCTGTCATTTATAACTCTGCAGGTTTGTGAATTACAGTGCCACTGAGCTCCTATCTTCAACTCGCTTTCTTGTGAGCTGGCCGCAACACCGCAGGATTGCTTCGGGCCCTAATCTGGTTCCGGCACGGCATGCTGAGCCTTTGGTTAATTCCTCTTCCTGGTGGGAAATGAGAGTTAAATTTGCCCGTCCAGACACCTCCAGCTAGTCTCTCATTGGTCCTCCTTATCCCTGTTCATCTTCCGCAGAAATTGCAAACTGGGCCAAGCAGGAGGTTAAAGGCACTGACTCTCCAAGTTGGGAGAGTGTTAGTAAAGCATCTGGAATGTTGCACCTGAGTACCAGCGGTCGAAAACTGAGACATATTTGAACACGTCTCCCAATCACACGGTTGATCATACTCTGGGTTCCACATGCATGTTTCAGCTGAAGGAAGAATCCCTTAAACCTGGAGAGTTGAGACCCGTGGAATGGGTACCATGCAATATGACTTCAAAGGGTCTTCATTTGCTCACCGAACCTCTCCAATCCTATCACTGCTGCGTTTATGCCCCTGTACACACGCTTGATTCTGTTTCGGAGACATAGCAATCCATAGGTTTTAAGATACTTACTAGTCAGGTACATTCTTAGGCGTTTAATATGGGGTGTTGAGTCCATTTCGTTGAGCAAGGAGTAGCTCTTGTCTATTCCATATTTGGCTTAAGGAACTTTATCTGTGCTCATTTCAATCTCTGGTTTTATGCAGCACCCCAACTCACCTTTCCCCTTAAACAAGCATAAGTTGGTTTTCTAAATTTGAGACCCTGTTCTGTTTTGTAATCCAGTTCCTGTGTAGCCAAGTTTACATTCCGTGTATTAGTGATATCTTATGACGTTTCTTTTTCTGTGTGACTTATTTCAGTTAGAATCATCATACCTTAATCCACTCATTATGCTGCTACGGGAATGATGACATAGATTTCATTGCTGAGTGATATTGCATTGTACGTAAGTACCACAAATTCTTTATCCATTTTTCGCTTTCTGCGATATTGAACTTGTACCGTAAACAAGGTTCTTGTAAACAGAGCCATCCCAAAGTTTGGGGTGGCTGTGTCTTTTTGATTTTAATTTCCCTAAGCTATAGGACCATAAGTGGAAGTGCCCTAGGCTCTGTTGCTTTGTTTTTTAGATGTTTCAGGAAACACCATACACTTCTCCCCAGTGACTGTTGGCAATTTACATCCCGCCCATCAGCATAACAAGGCTCCCAGTTCTCCATGGCCTGTCCTGCCTTTCTGGATTTTACACTTTTTTCAGATGGTCCTTTTGACCGGGAGGGAAGTGAGACTTCAATGTAGTGCAGATTTCCTTTGCAAGCTTGCTTGGTTGGCCAAAAAGGGCGTATGCCTTTTTTCCTGAATATATTCAGGAAAAAACGCATACGCCCTTTTTGGCCAAGTGCATCATTGTGGACGTTCTGCCTCTTTTCCTATGCTTTAAATGCAATTCCAGTGTACCTCCTGAAATCGGTTTCCTGCAATTCTGCCCCGCTTTCAAGTCGTCTTGGCAGGCTTACTTCAGTATATTTTTGGATGATAGCTGTCATTTATAACTCTGCAGGTTTGTGAATTACAGTTTCCCTGAGCTCCTTTCTTCAACTCACTTTCTTGTGAGCTGGCCGCAACACCACAGGATTGCTTCAGGCCCTAATCTGGTTCCGGCACGACACGCTGAGCCTTTGGTTAATTCCTCTTCTTGGTGGGAAATGAGAGTTAAATTTGCCCATCCAGACACCTCCAGCTAGTCTCTCATTGGTCCTCCCTATCCCTGTTCATCTTCCGCAGAAATTGCAAACTGGGCCAAACAGGAGGTTAAAGGCACTATCTCTCCAAGTCGGGAGATTGTTAGTAAAGCATCTGCAATGTTGCACCCGAGTACCAGGGGACGAGAACTGAGACATATTGGAACACGTCTCCCGATCACATGGTTGATCATACTCTGGGTTCCACATGCATGCTTTAGCTGAAGGAAGAATCCCTTAAAGCTGGAGAGTTGAGACAAGTGGAATGGGTACCATGCAATATGACTTCAAAGGGTCTTCATTTGCTCACCGAACCTCTCCAATCCTATAACTGCTGCGTTTATGCCCCTGTACACACGCTTGATTCTCTTTTGGAGACATAGCAATCCATAGGTTTTAAGATACTTACTAGTCAGCTACATTCTTAGGCGTTTAATATGGGATGTTGAGTCCATTTCGTTGAGCAAGGAGTAGCTCTTGTCTATTACATGTTTGGCTTAAGCAACTTTATCTGTGCTCATTTCAATCTCTGGTTTTATGCAGCACCCCAACTCACCTTTCCCCTTAAGCAAGCATAAGTTGGTTTTCTAAATTTGAGACCCTGTTCTCTTTTGTAATCCTGTTCCTGTGTAGCCAAGTTTACATTCCATGTATTAGTGATATCTTATGATGTTTCTTTTTCTGTGTGACTTATTTCAGTTAGAATCATCATACCTGAATCCACTCATTATGCTGCTACGGGCCTGATGACATAGATTTCATTGCTGAGTGATATTGCATTGTATGTGAGTACCACAACTTCTTTATCCATTTTTCAATTTCTGTGATATTGAACTTGTACCGTAAACGAGGTTCTTGTAAACAGAGCCATCCCAAACTTTGGGGTGGCTGTGTCTGTTTGATTTTAATTTCCCTAAGCTATAGGACCATAAGTGGAAGTGCCCTAGGCTCTGTTGCTTTGTTTTTTAGATGTTTCAGGAAACACCATACACTTCTCCCGAGTGGCTGTTGGCAATTTACATCCCGCCCATCAGCATAAGAAGGCTCCCAGTTCTCCATGGCCTGTCCTGCCTTTCTGGATTTTACACTTTTTTCAGATGGCCCTTTTGACCAGGGGGAAGTGAGACTTCATTGTAGTGCAGATTTCTTTGCAAGCTTGCTTGGTTGGCCAAAAAGGGCGTATGCGTTTTTTGTGAATATATTCAGGAAAAAACGCATACGCTCTTTTTGGCCAAGTGCATCATTGTCGACGTTCTGCCTCATTTCCTATGCTTTAAATGCAATTCCAGTTTACCTCCTGAAATCGGTTTCCTGCAATTCTGCCCCGCTTTCAAGTCCTCTTGGCAGCCTTACTTCAGTATATTTTTGGATGATAGCTGTCATTTATAACTCTGCAGGTTTGTGAATTACAGTGCCCCTGAGCTCCTTTCTTCAACTCACTTTCTTGTGAGCTGGCCGCAACACCGCAGGATTGCTTCAGGCCCTAATCTGGTTCCGGCACGGCACGCTGAGCCTTTGCTTAATTGCTATTCCTGGTGGGAAATGAGAGTTAAATTTGCCCGTCCAGACACCTCCAGCTAGTCTCTCATTGGTCCTCCCTATCCCTGTTCATCTTCCTCAGAAATTGCAAACTGGGCTAAGCAGGAGGTTAAAGGCACTGACTGTCCAAGTCGGGAGAGTGTTACTAAAGCGTGTGGAATGTTGCACCCGAGTACCAGGGGAGGAGAACTGAGACATATTTGAACACGTCTTCTGATCACATGGTTCATCATACTCTGGGTTTCACATGCATGTTTCAGCTGAAGGAAGAATCCCTTAAACCTGGAGAGTTGAGACCCGTGGGATGGGTACCATGCAATATGACTTCAAATGGTCTTCGTTTGCTCACCGAACCTCTCCAATCCTATCACTGCTGCGTTTATGCCCGTGTACACACGCTTGATTCTCTTTTGGAGACATAGCAATCCATAGGTTTTAAGATACTTACTAGTCAGGTACATTCTTAGGCGTTTAATATGGGGTGTTGAGTCCATTTCGTTGAGCAAGGAGTAGCTCTTGTCTATTCCATATTTGGCTTAAGGAAATTTATCTGTGCTCATTTCAATCTCTGGTTTTATGCAGCACCCCTACTCACCTTTCCCCTTAAGCAAGCATAAGTTGGTTTTCTAAGTTTGAGACCCTCTTCTGTTTTGTAATCCAGTTCCTGTGTAGCCAGGTTTACATTCCGTGTATTAGTGATATCTTATGATGTTTCTTTTTCTGTGTGACTTATTTCAGTGAGAATCATCATACCTGAATCCAGTCGATGCTGCTACGGGCCTGATGACATAGATTTCATTGCTGAGTGATATTGCATTGTACGTAACTACCACAACTTCTTTATCTATTTTTCACTTTCTGCGATATTGAACTTCTACCGTAAATGGGGTTCTTGTAAACAGAGAGGTCCCAAATTTTGGGGTGGCTGTGTCTTTTTGATTTTAATTTCCCTAAGCTATAGGACTATAAGTGGAAGTGCCCTAGGCTCTGTTGCTTTGTTTTTTAGATGTTTCAGGAAACACCATACACTTCTCCTGAGTGGCTGTTGGCAATTTTCATCCCGCCCATCAGCATAACAAGGCTCCCAGTTCTCCATGGCCTGTCCTGCCTTTCTGGATTTTACACTTTTTTCACATGGCCCTTTTGACTGGGGGGAAGGGAGACTTCATTGTAGTGCAGATTTCCTTTGCAAGCTTGCTTGGTTGGCCAAAAAGTGCGTATGCGTTTTTTCCTGAATATATTCAGGAAAAAACGCATACGCCCTTTTTGGCCAAGTGCATCATTGTCGACGTTCTGCCTCTTTTCCTATGCTTAAATGCAATTCCAGTCTACCTCCTGAAATCGGATTCCTGTAATTCTGCCCCGCTTTCAAGTCCTCTTGGCAGCCTTACTTCAGTATATTTTTGGACGATAGCTGTCATTCATAACTCTGCAGGTTTGTGATAACAGTGCCCCTGAGCTCCTTTCTTCAACTCGCTTTCTTGTGAGCTGGCCGCAACACCGCAGGATTGCTTCAGGCCCTAATCTGGTTCCGGCACGGCACGCTGAGGCTTTGGTTAATTCCTCTTCTTGGTGGGAAATGAGAGTTAAATTTGCCCGTCCAGACACCTCCAGCTAGTCTCTCATTGGTTTTCCCTATTCCTGTTCATCTTCTGCGGAATTTGCAAACTGGGCCAAACAGGAGGTTAAAGGCACTGACTCTCCAAGTCGGGAGAGTGTTAGTAAAGCATCTGGAATGTTGCACCCGAGTACCAGGGGATGAGAACTGAGACATATTTGAACACGTCTCCCGATCACATGGTTGATCATACTCTGGGTTCCACATGCATGTTTTAGCTGAAGGAAGAATCCCTTAAACCTGGAGAGTTGAGACCCGTGGAATGGGTACCATGCAATATGACTACAAAGGGTCTTCATTTGCTCACCGAACCTCTCCAATCCTATCACTGCTGCGTTTATGTCCCTGTACTCACGCTTGATTCTCTTTCAGAGACATAGCAATCCATAGGTTTTAAGATACTTACTAGTCAGGTACATTATTAGGCATTTAATATGGTGTTTTGAGTCCATTTCGTTGAGCAAGGAGTAGCTCTTGTGTATTCCATATTTGGCTTAAGGAACTTTATCTGTGCTCATTTCAATCTCTGGTTTTATGCAGCACCCCAACTCACCTTTCGCCTTAAGCAAGCATACGTTGCTTTTCTACATTTGAGACCCTGTTCTGTTTTGTAATCCAATTCCTGGGTAGCCAAGTTTACATTCCGTGTATTAGTGACATCTTGTGATGTTTCTTTTTCTGTGTGACTTATTTCAGTTAGAATCATCATACCTGAATCCACTCTATGCTGCTACGGGCCTGATGACATAGATTTCATTGCTGAGTGATATTGCATTGTACGTAAGTACCACAACTTCTTTATCCATTTTTCACTTTCTGCGATATTGAACTTGTACCATAAACGAGGTTCTTGTAAACAGAGCCATCCCAAACTTTGGGGTGGCTGTGTCTTTTTGACTTTAATTTCCCTAAGCTATAGGACCATAAGTGGAAGTGCCCTAGGCTCTGTTGCTTTGTTTTTTAGATGTTTCAGGAAACACCATACACTTCTCCCCAGTGGCTCTTGGCAATTTACATCCCGCCCATCAGCATAACAAGGCTCCCAGTTCTCCATGGCCTGTCCTGCCTTTCTGGATTTTACACTTTTTTCAGATGGCCCTTTTGACCGGGGGGAAGTGAGACTTCATTGTAGTGCAGATTTCCTTTGCAAGCTTGCTTGGTTGGCCAAAAAGGGCGTATGCGTTTTTTCCTGAATATATTCAGGAAAAAACGCATATGCCCTTTTTGGCCAAGTGCATCATTTTGGACGTTCTGCCTCTTTTCCTATGCTTTAAATGCAATTCCAGTCTACCTCCTGAAATCGGTTTACTGCATTTCTGGCCCGCTTTCAAGTCCTCTTGGCAGCCTTACTTCAGTATACTTTTGGACGATAGCTGTCATTTATAACTCTGCATGTTTGTGAATTACAGTGCCCCTGAGCTCCTTTCTTCAACTCGCTTTCTTGTGAGCTGGCCACAACACCGCAGGATTGCTTCAGGCCCTAATCTGGTTCCGGCACGGCACGCTGAGCCTTTGCTTAATTCCTCTTCCTGGTGGGAAATGAGAGTTAAATTTGCCCGTCCAGACACCTCCAGCTAGTCTCTCATTGGTTCTCCCTATTCCTGTTCATCTTCTGCGGAAATTGCAAACTGGGCCAAACAGGAGGTTAAAGGCACTGACTCTCCAAATCGGGAGTGTGTTACTAAAGCGTGTGGAATGTTGCACCCGAGTACCAGGGGAGGAGAACTGAGACATATTTGAACACGTCTTCCGATCACACGGTTGATCATACTCTGGGTTTCACATGCATGTTTCAGCTGAAGGAAGAATCCCATAAACCTGGAGAGTTGAGACCCGTGGAATGGGTACCATGCAATATGACTTCAAATGGTCTTCGTTTGCTCACCGAACCTCTCCAATCCTATCACTGCTGCGTTTATGCCCTTGTACACACGCTTGCTTCTCTTTTGGAGACATAGCAATCCATAGGTTTTAAGATACTAACTAGTGAGGTACACTCTTAGGCGTTTCATATGGGGTGTTGAGTCCATTTCGTTGAGCAAGGAATAGCTCTTGTCTATTACATGTTTGGCTTAAGGAACTTTATCTGTGCTCATTTCAATCTCTGGTTTTATGCAGCACCCCAACTCACCTTTCCCCTTAAGCAAGCATAAGTTGGTTTTCTAAATTTGAGACCCTGTTCTCTTTTGTAATCCTGTTCCTGTGTAGCCAAGTTTACATTCCGTGTATTAGTGATATCTTATGATGTTTCTTTTTCTGTGTGACTTATTTCAGTTAGAATCATCATACCTGAATCCACTCATTATGCTGCTATGGGCCTGATGACATAGATTTCATTGCTGAGTGATATTGCATTGTACGTAAGTACCACAACTGCTTTATTCATTTTTCACTTTCTGCGATATTGAACTTGTCCCGTAAACGAGATTCTTGTAAACAGAGCCGTTCCAAACTTAGGGGTGGCTGTGTCTTTTTGATTTTAATTTCCCTAAGCTATAGGACCATATGTGGAAGTGCCCTAGGCTCTGTTGCTTTGTTTTTTAGATGTTTCAGGAAACACCATACACTTCTCCCCAGTGGCTGTTGGCAATTTACATTCCGCCCATCAGCATAACAATGCTCCCAGTTCTCCATGGCCTGTCCTGCCTTTCTGGATTTTACACTTTTTTCAGATGGCCCTTTTGACCAGGGGGAAGTGAGACTTCATTGTAGTGCAGATTTCCTTTGCAAGCTTGCTTGGTTGGCCAAAAAGGGCGTATGCGTTTTTTCCTAAATATATTCAGGAAACAACGCATACGCCCTTTTTGGCCAAGTGCATCATTGTCGACGTTCTGCCTCTTTTCCTATGCTTTAAATGCAATTCCAGTCTACCTCCTGAAATCGGTTTCCTGCAATTCTGCCCCGCTTTCAAGTCCTCTTGGCAGCCTTACTTCAGTATATTTTTGGACGAGAGCTGTCATTTATAACTCTGCAGGTCTGTGAATTACAGTGCCCCTGAGATCCTTTCTTCAACTCGCTTTCTTGTGAGCTGGCCGCAACACCGCAGGATTGCTTCAGGCCCTAATGTGGTTCTGGCACGGCACGCTGAGCCTTTGGTTAATTCCTCTTCCTGGTGGGAAATGAGAGTTAAATTTGCCCGTCCAGACACCTCCAGCTAGTCTCTCATTGGTTCTCCCTATTCCTGTTCATCTTCCGCAGAAATTGCAAACTGGGGCAAACAGGAGGTTAAAGGCATTGACTCTCCAAGTCGGGAGAGTGTTAGTAAAGCGTCTGGAATGTTGCACCCGAATACCAGGGGATGAAAACTGAGACATATTTGAACACGTCTCCCGATCACATGGTTGATCATACTCTGCGTTCCACATGCATGTTTTAGCTGAAGGAAGAATCCCTTAAACCTGGAGAGTTGAGACCCGTGGAATGGGTACCATGCAATATGACTTCAAAGGGTCTTTATTTGCTCACCGAACCTCTCCAGTCCTATCACAGCTGCGTTTATGCCCCTGTACACACGCTTGATTCTCTTTCGGAGACATAGCAGTCCATAGGTTTTAAGATACTTACTAGTCAGGTACATTTTTAGGCGTTTAATATGGGGTGTTGAGTCCATTTCGTTGAGCAAGGAGTAGCTCTTCTGTGTTACATATTTGGCTTAAGGAACTTTATCTGTGCTCATTTCAATCTCTGGTTTTATGCAGCTCCCCAACTCACCTTTCCCCTTAAGCAAGCATAAGTTGGTTTTCTAAATTTGAGACCCTGTTCTGTTTTGTAATCCAGTTCCTGTGTAGCCAAGTTTACATTCCGTGTATTAGTGATATCTTATGATGTTTCTTTTTCTGTGTGACTTATTTCAGTTAGAGTCATCATACCTGAACCCAGTCATTTTCTGCTACAGGCCTGATGACATAGATTTCATTGCTGAGTGATATTGCATTGTATGTAAGTACCACAACTTCTTTATCCATTTTTCACTTTCTGTGATATTGAACTTGTACCATAAACGAGGTTCTTGTAAACAGAGCCGTCCCAAACTTTGGGGTGGCTGTGTGTTTTTGATTTTAATTTCCCTAAGCTATAGGACCATAAGTGGAAGTGCCCTAGGCTCTGTTGCTTTGTTTTTTAGATGTTTCAGGAAACACCATACACTTCTCCCAAGTGGCTGTTGGCAATTTACATCCCGCCCATCAGCATAGCAAGGCTCCCAGTTCTCCATTGCCTTTCCTGCCTTTCTGGATTTTACAATTTTTTCAGATGGTCCTTTTGACCAGTGGGGAAGTGAGACTTCAATGTAGTGCAGATTTCCTTTGCAAGCTTGCTTGGTTCGCCAAAAAGGGCGTATGCGTTTTTTCCTGAATATATTCAGGAAAAAACGCATACGCCCTTTTTGGCCAAGTGCATCATTGTCGACGTTCTGCCTCTTTTCCTATGCTTTAAATGCAATTCCAGTCTACCTTCTGAAATCGGTTTCCTGCAATTCTGCCCCGCTTTCAAGTCCTCTTGGCAGCGTTACTTCAGTATATTTTTGGATGATAGCTGTCATTTATAACTCTGCAGGTTTGTGAATTACAGTGCCACTGAGCTCCTATCTTCAACTCGCTTTCTTGTGAGCTGGCCGCAACACCGCAGGATTGCTTCGGGCCCTAATCTGGTTCCGGCACGGCATGCTGAGCCTTTGGTTAATTCCTCTTCCTGGTGGGAAATGAGAGTTAAATTTGCCCGTCCAGACACCTCCAGCTAGTCTCTCATTGGTTCTCCCTATTCCTGTTCATCTTCCGCAGAAATTGCAAACTGGTCCAAACAGGAGATTAAAGGCACTGACTTTCCAATTCAGGAGAGTGTTAATAAAGCGTTTGGAATGTTGCACCCGAGTAACAGGGTACGAGAACTGAGACATATTTGAACACGTCTCCCGATCACACGGTTGATCATACTCTGGGTTCCACATGCATGTTTCAGCTGAAGGAAGAATCCCTTAAACCTGGAGAGTTGAGACCCGTGGAATGGGTACCATGCAATGTGACTTCAAAGGGTCTTCATTTGCTCACCGAACCTCTGCAATCCTATCACTGCTGCGTTTATGCCCCTGTACACACGCTTGGTTCTCTTTCGGAGACATAGCAATCCATAGGGTTTAAGATACTTACTAGTCAGGTACATTCTTAGGCGTTTAATATGGGGTGTTGAGTCCATTTCGTTGAGCAAGGAGTAGCTCTTGTATATTACATATTTGGCTTAAGGAACTTTATCTGTGCTCATTTCAATCTCTGGTTTTATGCAGCACCCCAACTCACCTTTCCCCTTAAGCAAGCATAAGTTGGTTTTCTAAATTTGAGACCCTGTTTTGTTTTGTAATTCAGTGCCTGTGTAGCCAAGTTTACATTCCGTGTATTAGTGATATCTTATGACGTTTCTTTTTCTGTGTGACTTATTTCAGTTAGAATCATCATACCTGAATCCACTCATTATGCTGCTACGGGAATGATGACATAGATTTCATTGCTGAGTGATATTGCATTGTACGTAAGTACCACAGCTTCTTTATCCATTTTTCGCTTTCTGCGATATTGAACTTGTACCGTAAACGAGGTTCTTGTAAACAGAGCCATCCCAAACTTTGGGGTGGCTGTGTCTTTTTGATTTTAATTTCCCTAAGCTATATGACAATAAGTGGAAGTGCCCTAGGCTCTGTTGCTTTGTTTTTTAGATGTTTCAGGAAACACCATACACTTCTCCCCAGTGACTGTTGGCAATTTACATCCCGCCCATCAGCATAACAAGGCTCCCAGTTCTCCATGGCCTGTCCTGACTTTCTGGATTTTACACTTTTTTCAGATGGTCCTTTTGACCGGGAGGGAAGTGAGACTTCATTGTAGTGCAGATTTCCTTTGCAAGCTTGCTTGGTTGGCCAAAAAGTCCGTATGCGTTTTTTCCTGAATATATTCAGGAAAAAACGCATACGCCCTTTTTGGCCAAGTGCATCATTGTGGACGTTCTGCCTCTTTTCCTATGCTTTAAATGCAATTCCAGTCTACCTCCTGAAATCGGTTTCCTGCAATTCTGTCCCGCTTTCAAGTCCTCTTGGCAGGCTTACTTCAGTATATTTTTGGACGATAGCTGTCATTTATAACTCTGCAGGTTTGTGAATTACAGTGCCCCTGAGCTCCTTTCTTCAACTCGCTTTCTTGTGAGCTGGCCGCAACACCGCAGGATTGCTTCAGGCCCTAATCTGGTTCCGGCACGGCACGCTGATCCTTTGGTTAATTCCTCTTCCTGGTGGGAAATGAGAGTTAAATTTGCCCATCCAGACACCTCCAGCTAGTCTCTCATTGGTTCTCCCTATTCCTGTTCATCTTCCGCAGAAATTGCAAACTGGGCCAAACAGGAGGTTAAAGGCAATATCTCTCCAAGTCGGGAGAGTGTTAGTAAAGCATCTGCAATGTTGCACCCGAGTACCAGGGGACGAGACCTGAGACATATTGGAACACATCTCCCGATCACATGATTGATCATAATCTGGGTTCCAATGCATGTTTTAGCTGAAGGAAGAATCCCTTAAACCTGGAGAGTTGAGACCCGTGGAATGGGTACCATGCAATATGACTTCTAAGGGTCTTCGTTTGCTCACCGAACCTCTCCAATCCTATCACTGCTGCGTTTATGCCCCTGTACACACGCTTGATTCTCTTTCGGAGACATAGCAATCCATAGGTTTTAAGATACTTACTAGTCAGGTACATTCTTAGGCATTTAATATGGGGTGTTGAGTCCATTTCGTTGAGCAAGGAGTAGCTCTTGTCTACTCCATATTTGGCTTAAGGAAATTTATCTGTGCTCATTTCAATCTCTGGTTTTATGTAGCACCCCAACTCACCTTTCCCCTTAAGCAAGCATAAGTTGGTTTTCTAAATTTGAGACCCTCTTCTGTTTTGTAATCCAGTTCCTGTGTAGCCAAGTTTACATTCCGTGTATTAGTGATATCTTATGATGTTTCTTTTTCTGTGTGACTTATTTCAGTGAGAATCATCATACCTGAATCCAGTCTATGCTGCTACGGGCCTGATGACATAGATTTCATTGCTGAGTGATATTGCATTGTACGTAACTAGCACAACCTCTTTATCCATTTTTCACTTTCTGCGATATTGAACTTCTACCGTAAATGAGGTTCTTGTAAACAGAGAGGTCCCAAACTTTGGGGTGGCTGTGTCTTTTTGATTTTAATTTCCCTAAGCTATAGGACTATAAGTGGAAGTGCCCTAGGCTCTGTTGCTTTGTTTTTTAGATGTTTCAGGAAACACCATACACTTCTCCCCAGTGGCTGTTGGCAATTTACATCCCGCCCATCAGCATAACAACGCTCCCAGTTCTCCATGGCCTGTCCTGCCTTTCTAGATTTTACACTTTTTTCAGATGGCCCTTTTGACCGGGGGGAAGTGAGACTTAATTGTAGTGCAGATTTCATTTGCAAGCTTGCTTGGTTGGCCAAAAAGGGCGTATGCGTTTTTTCCTGAATATATTCAGGAAAAAACGCATACGCCCTTTTTGGCCAAGTGCATCTTTGTCGACGTTCTGCCTCTTTTCCTATGCTTTAAACGCAATTCCAGTCTACCTCCTGAAATCGGTTTCCTGCAATTCTGCCCCGCTTTCAAGTCCTCATGGCAGCCTTACTTCAGTATATTTTTGGACGATAGCTGTCATTTATAACTCTACAGGTTTGTGAATTACAGTGTCCCTGAGCTCCTTTCTTCAACTCGCTTTCTTGTGAGCTGGCCGCAACACCGCACGATTGCTTCAGGCCCTAAACTGGTTCCGGCACGGCACGCTGAGCCTTTGCTTAATTTCTATTCCTGGTGGGAAATGAGAGTTAAATTTGCCTGTCCAGACACCTCCAGCTAGTCTCTCATTGGTCCTCCCTATCCCTGTTCATCTTCCGCAGAAATTGCAAACTGGGCCAAGCAGGAGTTTAAAGGCACTGACTCTCCAAGTCGGGAGAGTGTTAGTAAAGCGTCTGGAATGTTGCACCTGAGTACTAGCAGACGAAAACTGAGACATATTTGAACACGTCTCCCAATCACACGGTTGATCATACTCTGGGTTCCACATGCATGTTTCAGCTGAAGGAAGAATCCCTTAAACCTGGAGAGTTGAGACCCGTGGAATGGGTACCATGCAATATGACTTCAAAGGGTCTTCATTTGCTCACCGAACCTCTCCAATCCTATCACTGCTGCGTTTATGCCCCTGTACACACGCTTGATTCTGTTTCGGAGACATAGCAATCCATAGGTTTTAAGATACTTACTAGTCAGGTACATTCTTAGGCGTTTAATATGGGGTGTTGAGTCCATTTCGTTGAGCAAGGAGTAGCTCTTGTCTATTCCATATTTGGCTTAAGGAACTTTATCTGTGCTCATTTCAATCTCTGGTTTTATGCAGCACCCCAACTCACCTTTCCCCTTAAACAAGCATAAGTTGGTTTTCTAAATTTGGGACCCCGTTCTGTTTTGTAATCCAGTTCCTGTGTAGCCAAGTTTACATTCCGTGTATTAGTGATATCTTATGAAGTTTCTTTTTCTGTGTGACTTATTTCAGTTAGAATCATCATACCTGAATCCACTCATTATGCTGCTACGGGAATGATGACATAGATTTCATTGCTGAGTGATATTGCATTGTACGTAAGTACCACAGCTTCTTTATCCATTTTTCGCTTTCTGCGATATTGAACTTGTACCGTAAACGAGGTTCTTGTAAACAGAGCCATCCCAAACTTTGGGGTGGCTGTGTCTTTTTGATTTTAATTTCCCTAAGCTATATGACAATAAGTGGAAGTGCCCTAGGCTCTGTTGCTTTGTTTTTTAGATGTTTCAGGAAACACCATACACTTCTCCCCAGTGACTGTTGGCAATTTACATCCCGCCCATCAGCATAACAAGGCTCCCAGTTCTCCATGGCCTGTCCTGACTTTCTGGATTTTACACTTTTTTCAGATGGTCCTTTTGACCGGGAGGGAAGTGAGACTTCATTGTAGTGCAGATTTCCTTTGCAAGCTTGCTTGGTTGGCCAAAAAGTCCGTATGCGTTTTTTCCTGAATATATTCAGGAAAAAACGCATACGCCCTTTTTGGCCAAGTGCATCATTGTGGACGTTCTGCCTCTTTTCCTATGCTTTAAATGCAATTCCAGTCTACCTCCTGAAATCGGTTTCCTGCAATTCTGTCCCGCTTTCAAGTCCTCTTGGCAGGCTTACTTCAGTATATTTTTGGACGATAGCTGTCATTTATAACTCTGCAGGTTTGTGAATTACAGTGCCCCTGAGCTCCTTTCTTCAACTCGCTTTCTTGTGAGCTGGCCGCAACACCGCAGGATTGCTTCAGGCCCTAATCTGGTTCCGGCACGGCACGCTGATCCTTTGGTTAATTCCTCTTCCTGGTGGGAAATGAGAGTTAAATTTGCCCATCCAGACACCTCCAGCTAGTCTCTCATTGGTTCTCCCTATTCCTGTTCATCTTCCGCAGAAATTGCAAACTGGGCCAAACAGGAGGTTAAAGGCAATATCTCTCCAAGTCGGGAGAGTGTTAGTAAAGCATCTGCAATGTTGCACCCGAGTACCAGGGGACGAGACCTGAGACATATTGGAACACATCTCCCGATCACATGATTGATCATAATCTGGGTTCCAATGCATGTTTTAGCTGAAGGAAGAATCCCTTAAACCTGGAGAGTTGAGACCCGTGGAATGGGTACCATGCAATATGACTTCTAAGGGTCTTCGTTTGCTCACCGAACCTCTCCAATCCTATCACTGCTGCGTTTATGCCCCTGTACACACGCTTGATTCTCTTTCGGAGACATAGCAATCCATAGGTTTTAAGATACTTACTAGTCAGGTACATTCTTAGGCATTTAATATGGGGTGTTGAGTCCATTTCGTTGAGCAAGGAGTAGCTCTTGTCTACTCCATATTTGGCTTAAGGAAATTTATCTGTGCTCATTTCAATCTCTGGTTTTATGTAGCACCCCAACTCACCTTTCCCCTTAAGCAAGCATAAGTTGGTTTTCTAAATTTGAGACCCTCTTCTGTTTTGTAATCCAGTTCCTGTGTAGCCAAGTTTACATTCCGTGTATTAGTGATATCTTATGATGTTTCTTTTTCTGTGTGACTTATTTCAGTGAGAATCATCATACCTGAATCCAGTCTATGCTGCTACGGGCCTGATGACATAGATTTCATTGCTGAGTGATATTGCATTGTACGTAACTAGCACAACCTCTTTATCCATTTTTCACTTTCTGCGATATTGAACTTCTACCGTAAATGAGGTTCTTGTAAACAGAGAGGTCCCAAACTTTGGGGTGGCTGTGTCTTTTTGATTTTAATTTCCCTAAGCTATAGGACTATAAGTGGAAGTGCCCTAGGCTCTGTTGCTTTGTTTTTTAGATGTTTCAGGAAACACCATACACTTCTCCCCAGTGGCTGTTGGCAATTTACATCCCGCCCATCAGCATAACAACGCTCCCAGTTCTCCATGGCCTGTCCTGCCTTTCTAGATTTTACACTTTTTTCAGATGGCCCTTTTGACCGGGGGGAAGTGAGACTTAATTGTAGTGCAGATTTCATTTGCAAGCTTGCTTGGTTGGCCAAAAAGGGCGTATGCGTTTTTTCCTGAATATATTCAGGAAAAAACGCATACGCCCTTTTTGGCCAAGTGCATCTTTGTCGACGTTCTGCCTCTTTTCCTATGCTTTAAACGCAATTCCAGTCTACCTCCTGAAATCGGTTTCCTGCAATTCTGCCCCGCTTTCAAGTCCTCATGGCAGCCTTACTTCAGTATATTTTTGGACGATAGCTGTCATTTATAACTCTACAGGTTTGTGAATTACAGTGTCCCTGAGCTCCTTTCTTCAACTCGCTTTCTTGTGAGCTGGCCGCAACACCGCACGATTGCTTCAGGCCCTAAACTGGTTCCGGCACGGCACGCTGAGCCTTTGCTTAATTTCTATTCCTGGTGGGAAATGAGAGTTAAATTTGCCTGTCCAGACACCTCCAGCTAGTCTCTCATTGGTCCTCCCTATCCCTGTTCATCTTCCGCAGAAATTGCAAACTGGGCCAAGCAGGAGTTTAAAGGCACTGACTCTCCAAGTCGGGAGAGTGTTAGTAAAGCGTCTGGAATGTTGCACCTGAGTACTAGCAGACGAAAACTGAGACATATTTGAACACGTCTCCCAATCACACGGTTGATCATACTCTGGGTTCCACATGCATGTTTCAGCTGAAGGAAGAATCCCTTAAACCTGGAGAGTTGAGACCCGTGGAATGGGTACCATGCAATATGACTTCAAAGGGTCTTCATTTGCTCACCGAACCTCTCCAATCCTATCACTGCTGCGTTTATGCCCCTGTACACACGCTTGATTCTGTTTCGGAGACATAGCAATCCATAGGTTTTAAGATACTTACTAGTCAGGTACATTCTTAGGCGTTTAATATGGGGTGTTGAGTCCATTTCGTTGAGCAAGGAGTAGCTCTTGTCTATTCCATATTTGGCTTAAGGAACTTTATCTGTGCTCATTTCAATCTCTGGTTTTATGCAGCACCCCAACTCACCTTTCCCCTTAAACAAGCATAAGTTGGTTTTCTAAATTTGGGACCCCGTTCTGTTTTGTAATCCAGTTCCTGTGTAGCCAAGTTTACATTCCGTGTATTAGTGATATCTTATGAAGTTTCTTTTTCTGTGTGACTTATTTCAGTTAGAATCATCATACCTGAATCCACTCATTATGCTGCTACGGGAATGATGACATAGATTTCATTGTTGAGTGATATTGCATTGTACGTAAGTACCACAAATTCTTTATCCATTTTTCGCTTTCTGCGATATTGAACTTGTACCGTAAACGAGGTTCTTGTAAACAGAGCCATCCCAAACTTTGGGGTGGCTGTGTCTTTTTGATTTTAATTTCCCTAAGCTATAGGACCATAAGTGGAAGTGCCCTAGGCTCTGTTGCTTTGTTTTTTAGATGTTTCAGGAAACACCATACACTTCTCCTGAGTGGCTGTTGGCAATTTACATCCCGCCCATCAGCATAACAAGGCTCCCAGTTCTCCATGGCCGGTCCTGCCTTTCTGGATTTTACACTTTTTTCAGATGGCCCTTTTGACCGGGGGGAAGTGAGACTTCATTGTAGTGCAGATTTCCTTTGCAAGCTTGCTTGGTTGGCCAAAAAGGGCGTATGCGTTTTTTCCTGAATATATTCAAGAAAAAACTCATACGCCCTTTTTAGCCAAGTGCATCATTGTCGACGTTCTGCCTCTTTTCCTATGCTTTAAATGCAATTCCAGTCTACCTCCTGAAATTGGTTTCCTGCAATTCTGCCCCGCTTTCAAGTCCTCGTGGCAGCCTTACTTCAGTATATTTTTGGACGATAGCTGTCATTTATAACTCTGCAGGTTTGTGAATTACAGTGCCCCTGAGCTCCTTTCTTCAACTCGCTTTCTTGTGAGCTGGCCGCAACACCACACGATTGCTTCAGGCCCTAATCTGGTTCCGGCACGGCACGCTGAGCCTTTGCTTAATTGCTCTTCCTGGTGGGAAATGAGAGTTAAATTTGCCCGTCCAGACACCTCCAGCTAGTCTCTCATTGGTCCTCCCTATCCCTGTTCATCTTCCGCAGAAATTGCAAACTGGGCCAAGCAGGAGGTTAAAGGCACTGACTCTCCAAGTTGGGAGAGTGTTAGTAAAGCATCTGGAATGTTGCACCTGAGTACCAGCGGTCGAAAACTGAGACATATTTGAACACGTCTCCCAATCACACGGTTGATCATACTCTGGGTTCCACATGCATGTTTCAGCTGAAGGAAGAATCCCTTAAAGCTGGAGAGTTGAGACCCGTGGAATGCGTACCATGCAATATGACTTCAAAGGGTCTTCATTTGCTCACCGAACCTCTCCAATCCTATCACTGCTGCGTTTATGCCCCTGTACACACGCTTGATTCTGTTTCGGAGACATAGCAATCCATAGGTTTTAAGATACTTACTAGTCAGGTACATTCTTAGGCGTTTAATATGGGGTGTTGAGTCCATTTCGTTGAGCAAGGAGTAGCTCTTGTCTATTCCATATTTGGCTTAAGGAACTTTATCTGTGCTCATTTCAATCTCTGGTTTTATGCAGCACCCCAACTCACCTTTCCCCTTAAACAAGCATAAGTTGGTTTTCTAAATTTGAGACCCTGTTCTGTTTTGTAATCCAGTTCCTGTGTAGCCAAGTTTACATTCCGTGTATTAGTGATATCTTATGACGTTTCTTTTTCTGTGTGACTTATTTCAGTTAGAATCATCATACCTTAATCCACTCATTATGCTGCTACGGGAATGATGACATAGATTTCATTGCTGAGTGATATTGCATTGTACGTAAGTACCACAAATTCTTTATCCATTTTTCGCTTTCTGCGATATTGAACTTGTACCGTAAACGAGGTTCTTGTAAACAGAGCCATCCCAAAGTTTGGGGTGGCTGTGTCTTTTTGATTTTAATTTCCCTAAGCTATAGGACCATAAGTGGAAGTGCCCTAGGCTCTGTTGCTTTGTTTTTTAGATGTTTCAGGAAACACCATACACTTCTCCCCAGTGACTGTTGGCAATTTACATCCCGCCCATCAGCATAACAAGGCTCCCAGTTCTCCATGGCCTGTCCTGCCTTTCTGGATTTTATACTTTTTTCAGATGGTCCTTTTGACCGGGAGGGAAGTGAGACTTCAATGTAGTGCAGATTTCCTTTGCAAGCTTGCTTGGTTGGCCAAAAAGTGCGTATGCCTTTTTTCCTGAATATATTCAGGAAAAAACGCATACGCCCTTTTTGGCCAAGTGCATCATTGTGGACGTTCTGCCTCTTTTCCTATGCTTTAAATGCAATTCCAGTGTACCTCCTGAAATCGGTTTCCTGCAATTCTGCCCCGCTTTCAAGTCGTCTTGGCAGGCTTACTTCAGTATATTTTTGGACGATAGCTGTCATTTATAACTCTGCAGGTTTGTGAATTACAGTTTCCCTGAGCTCCTTTCTTCAACTCACTTTCTTGTGAGCTGGCCGCAACACCACAGGATTGCTTCAGGCCCTAATGTGGTTCCGGCACGACATGCTGAGCCTTTGGTTAATTCCTCTTCTTGGTGGGAAATGAGAGTTAAATTTGCCCATCCAGACACCTCCAGCTAGTCTCTCATTGGTTCTCCCTATTCCTGTTCATCTTCCACAGAAACTGCAAACTGGGCCAAACAGGAGGTTAAAGGCACTATCTCTCCAAGTCGGGAGATTGTTAGTAAAGCATCTGCAATGTTGCACCCGAGTACCAGGGGACGAGAACTGAGACATATTGGAACACGTCTCCCGATCACATGGTTGATCATACTCTGGGTTCCACATGCATGCTTTAGCTGAAGGAAGAATCCCTTAAAGCTGGAGAGTTGAGACAAGTGGAATGGGTACCATGCAATATGACTTCAAAGGGTCTTCATTTGCTCACCGAACCTCTCCAATCCTATAACTGCTGCGTTTATGCCCCTGTACACACGCTTGATTCTCTTTTGGAGACATAGCAATCCATAGGTTTTAAGATACTTACTAGTCAGCTACATTCTTAGGCGTTTAATATGGGATGTTGAGTCCATTTCGTTGAGCAAGGAGTAGCTCTTGTCTATTACATGTTTGGCTTAAGCAACTTTATCTGTGCTCATTTCAATCTCTGGTTTTATGCAGCACCCCAACTCACCTTTCCCCTTAAGCAAGCATAAGTTGGTTTTCTAAATTTGAGACCCTGTTCTGTTTTGTAATCCAGTTCGTGTGTAGCCAAGTTTACATTCCATGTATTAGTGATATCTTATGATGTTTCTTTTTCTGTGTGACTTATTTCAGTTAGAATCATCATACCTGAATCCACTCATTATGCTGCTACGGGCCTGATGACATAGATTTCATTGCTGAGTGATATTGCATTGTATGTGAGTACCACAACTTCTTTATCCATTTTTCAATTTCTGTGATATTGAAATTGTACCGTAAACGAGGTTCTTGTAAACAGAGCCATCCCAAACTTTGGGGTGGCTGTGTCTGTTTGATTTTAATTTCCCTAAGCTATAGGACCATAAGTGGAAGTGCCCTAGGCTCTGTTGCTTTGTTTTTTAGATGTTTCAGGAAACACCATACACTTCTCCCTAGTGGCTGTTGGCAATTTACATCCCGCCCATCAGCATAACAAGGCTCCCAGTTCTCCATGGCCTGTCCTGCCTTTCTGGATTTTACACTTTTTTCAGATGGCCCTTTTGACCAGGGGGAAGTGAGACTTCATTGTAGTGCAGATTTCTTTGCAAGCTTGCTTGGTTGGCCAAAAAGGGCGTATGCGTTTTTTCGTGAATATATTCAGGAAAAAACGCATACGCTCTTTTTGGCCAAGTGCATCATTGTCGACGTTCTGCCTCATTTCCTATGCTTTAAATGCAATTCCAGTTTACCTCCTGAAATCGGTTTCCTGCAATTCTGCCCCGCTTTCAAGTCCTCTTGGCAGCCTTACTTCAGTATATTTTTGGATGATAGCTGTCATTTATAACTCTGCAGGTTTGTGAATTACAGTGCCCCTGAGCTCCTTTCTTCAACTCACTTTCTTGTGAGCTGGCCGCAACACCGCAGGATTGCTTCAGGCCCTAATCTGGTTCCGGCACGGCATGCTGAGCCTTTGCTTAATTGCTATTCCTGGTGGGAAATGAGAGTTAAATTTGCCCGTCCAGACACCTCCAGCTAGTCTCTCATTGGTCCTCCCTATCCCTGTTCATCTTCCTCAGAAATTGCAAACTGGGCTAAGCAGGAGGTTAAAGGCACTGACTCTCCAAGTCGGGAGAGTGTTACTAAAGCATGTGGAATGTTGCACCCGAGTACCATGGGAGGAGAACTGAGACATATTTGAACACGTCTTCTGATCACATGGTTCATCATACTCTGGGTTTCACATGCATGTTTCAGCTGAAGGAAGAATCCCTTAAACCTGGAGAGTTGAGACCCGTGGGATGGGTACCATGCAATATGACTTCAAATGGTCTTCGTTTGCTCACCGAACCTCTCCAATCCTATCACTGCTGCGTTTATGCCCCTGTACACACGCTTGATTCTCTTTCGGAGACATAGCAATCCATAGGTTTTAAGATACTTACTAGTCAGGTACATTCTTAGGCGTTTAATATGGGGTGTTGAGTCCATTTCGTTGAGCAAGGAGTAGCTCTTGTCTATTACATATTTGGCTTAAGGAACTTTATCTGTGCTCATTTCAATCTCTGGTTTTATGCAGCACCCCAACTCACCTTTCCCCTTAAGCAAGCATAAGTTGGTTTTCTAAATTTGAGACCCTGTTCTCTTTTGTAATCCAGTTCCTGTGTAGCCAAGTTTACATTCCGTGTATTAGTGATATCTTATGATGTTTCTTTTTCTGTGTGACTTATTTCAGTTAGAATCATCATACCTGAATCCACTCATTATGCTGCTACGGGCCTGATGACATAGATTTCATTGCTGAGTGATATTGCATTGTACGTAAGTACCACAACTTCTTTATCCATTTCTCACTTTCTGTGATATTGAACTTGTACCGTAAACGAGGTTCTTGTAAACAGAGCCGTTCGAAACATTGGGGTGGCTGTGTCTTTTTGATTTTAATTTCCCTAAGCTATAGGACCATATGTGGAAGTGCCCTAGGCTCTGTTGCTTTGTTTTTTAGATGTTTCAGGAAACACCATACACTTCTCCCCAGTGGATGTTGGCAATTTACATTCCACCCATCAGCATAACAATGCTCCCAGTTCTCCATTGCCTGTCCTGCCTTTCTGGATTTTACACTTTTTTCAGATGGCCCTTTTGACCGGGGGGAAGTGAGACTTCATTGTAGAGGAGATTTCCTTTGCAAGCTTGCTTGGTTGGCCAAAAAGGGCGTATGCGTTTTTTCCTGAATATATTCAGGAAAAAACGCATACGCCCTTTTTGGCCAAGTGCATCATTGTCGACGTTCTGCCTCTTTTCCTATGCTTTAAATGCAATTCCAGTCTACCTCCTGAAATCGGTTTCCTACAATTCTGCCCCGCTTTCAAGTCCTCGTGGCAGACTTACTTCAGTATATTTTTGGACGATAGCTGTCATTTATAACTCTGCAGGTTTGTGAATTACAGTGCCCCTGAGCTCCTTTCTTCAACTACCTTTCTTGTGAGCTCGCCGCAACACCGCACGATTGCTTCAGGCCCTAATCTGGTTCCGGCACGGCACGCTGAGCCTTTGCTTAATTGCTCTTCCTGGTGGGAAATGAGAGTTAAATTTGCCCGTCCAGACACCTCCAGCTAGTCTCTCATTGGTCCTCCCTATCCCTGTTCATCTTCCGCAGAAATTGCAAACTGGGCCAAGCAGGAGGTTAAAGGCACTGACTCTCCAAGTCGGGAGAGTGTTAGTAAAGCATCTGGAATGTTGCACCTGAGTATCAGCGGTCGAAAACTGAGACATATTGGAACACGTCTCCCGATCACATGATTGATTCTACTCTGGGTTCCACATGCATGCTTTAGCTGAAGGAAGAATCCCTTAAAGGTGGAGAGTTGAGACCCGTGGAATGGGTACCATGCAATATGACTTCAAAGGGTCTTCATTTGCTCACCGAATCTCTCCAATCCTATCACTGCTGCGTTTATGCCCCTGTACACACGCTTGATTCTCTTTTGGAGACATAGCAATCCATAGGTTTTAAGATACTTACTAGTCAGGTACATTCTTAGGCGTTTAATATGGGGTGTTGAGTCCATTTCATTGAGCAAGGAGTAGCTCTTGTCTATTCCATATTTGGCTTAAGGAAATTTATCTGTGCTCATTTCAATCTCTGGTTTTATGTAGCACCCCAACTCACCTTTCCCCTTAAGCAAGCATAAGTTGGGTTTCTAAATTTGAGACCCTCTTCTGTTTTGTAATCCAGATCCTGTGTAGCCAAGTTTACATTCCGTGTATTAGTGATATCTTATGATGTTTCTTTTTCTGTGTGACTTATTTCAGTGAGAATCATCAATCCTGAATCCAGTCTATGCTGCTACGGGCCTGATGACATAGATTTCATTGCTGAGTGATATTGCATTGTACGTAACTACCACAACTTCTTTATCCATTTTTCACTTTCTGCGATATTGAACTTCTACCGTAAATGAGGTTCTTGTAAACAGAGAGGTCCCAAACTTTGGGGTGGCTGTGTCTTTTTGATTTTAATTTCCCTAAGCTATAGGACTATAAGTGGAAGTGCCCTAGGCTCTGTTGCTTTGTTTTTTAGATGTTTCAGGAAACACCATACACTTCTCCTGAGTGGCTGTTGGCAATTTTCATCCCGCCCATCAGCATAACAAGGCTCCCAGTTCTCCATGGCCTGTCCTGCCTTTCTGGATTTTACACTTTTTTCACATGGCCCTTTTGACTGCGGGGAAGTGAGACTTCATTGTAGTGCAGATTTCCTTTGCAAGCTTGCTTGGTTGGCCAAAAAGGGCGTATGCGTTTTTTCCTGAATATATTCAGGAAAAAACGCATACGCCCTTTTTGGCCAAGTGCATCACTGTGGACGTTGTGCCTCTTTTCCTATGCTTTAAATGCAATTCCAGTCTAACTCCTGAAATCGGTTTCCTGCAATTCTGCCCCGCTTTCAAGTCGTCTTGGCAGGCTTACTTCAGTATATTTTTGGACGATAGCTGACATTTATAACTCTGCAGGTTTGTGAATTACAGTGCCCCTGAGCTCCTTTCTTCAACTCGCTTTCTTGTGAGCGGGCCACAACACCGCAGGATTGCTTCAGGCCCTAATCTTGTTCCGGGACGGCACGGCACGCTGAGCCTTTGGTTAATTCCTCTTCCTGGTGGGAAATGAGAGTTAAATTTGCCCGTCCAGACACCTCCAGCTAGTCTCTCATTGCTCCTACCTATTCCTGTTCATCTTCTGCAGAAATTGCAATCTGGGCCAAACAGGAGGTTAAAGGCACTGACTCTCCAAGTCAGGAGAGTGTTAGTAAAGCATCTGGAATGTTGCACCCGAGTACCAGTGGACGAAAACTGAGACATATTTGAAAACGTCTCCTGATCACACGGTTGATCATACTCTGGGTTCCACATGCATGTTTCAGCTGAAGAAAGAATCCCTTAAACCTGGAGTGTTGAGACCCGTGGAATGGGTAGCATGTAATATGACTTCAAAGGGTCATTCTTTGCTCACCGAACCTCTCAAATCCTATCACTGCTGCGTTTATGCCCCTGTACACATGCTTGATTCTCTTTCGGAGACATAGCAATCCATAGGTTTTAAGATACTTACTAGTCAGGTACATTCTTAGGCGTTTAATATGGGGTGTTGAGTCCATTTCGTTGAATAAGGAGTAGCTCTTGTCTATTACATATTTGGCTTAAGGAACTTTATCTGTGTTCATTTCAATCTCTGGTTTTATGCTGCATACCAACTCACCTTTCCCCTTAAGCAAGCATAAGTTGGTTTTCTAAATTTGAGACCCTGTTCTGTTTTGTAATTCAGTTCCTGTGTAGCCAAGTTTACATTCCGTGTATTAGTGATATCTTATGATGTTTCTTTTTCTGTGTGACTTATTTCAGTTAGAATCATCATACCTGAACCCACTCATTTTGTGCTACAGGCGTGTTGACATAGATTTCATTGCTGAGTGATATTGCATTGTACGTAAGTACCACAACTTCTTTATCCATTTTTCACTTTCTGCGATATTGAACTTGTACCGTAAACGAGGTTCTTGTAAACAGAGCCGTTCAAAACTTTTGGGTGGTTCTGCTTTTTGATTTTAATTTCCCTAAGCTATAGGACCATAAGTGGAAGTGCCCTAGGCTCTGTTGCTTTGTTTTTTAGATGTTTCAGGAAACACCATACACTTCTCCCGAGTGGCTGTTGGCAATTTACATCCCGCCCATCAGCATAACAAGGCTCCCAGTTCTCCATGGCCTGTCCTGCCTTTCTGGATTTTACACTTTTTTCAGATGGCCCTTTTGACCGGGGGGAAGTGAGACTTCATTGTAGTGCAGATTTCCTTTGCAAGCTTGCTTGGTTGGCCAAAAAGGGCGTATGCATTTTTTCCTGAATATATTCAGGAAACAACGCATACGCCCTTTTTGGCCAAGTGCATCATTGTGGACGTTCTGCCTCTTTTCCTATGCTTTAAATGCAATTCCAGTCTACCTCCTGAAATCGGTTTCCTGCAATTCTGCCCAGCTTTCAAGTCCTCTTGGCAGCCTTACTTCAGTATATTTTTGGACGATAGCTGTCATTTATAACTCTGCAGGTTTGTGAATTACAGTGCCCCTGAGCTCCTTTCTTCAACTCGCTTTCTTGTGAGCTGGCCGCAACACCGCAGGATTGCTTCAGGCCCTAATCTGGTTCCGGCACGGCACACTGAGCCTTTGGTTAATTCCTCTTTCTGGTGGGAAATGAGAGTTAAATTTGCCCGTCCAGACACCTCCAGCTAGTCTCTCATTGGTTCTCCCTATTCCTGTTCATCTTCCGCAGAAATTGCAAACTGGGCCAAACAGGAGGTTAAAGGCACTGACTCTCCAAGTCGGAAGAGTGTTAGTAAAGCATCTGGAATGTTGCACCCGAGTACCAGGGGACGAGAACTGAGACATATTGGAACACGTCTCCCGATCACACGGTTGATCATACTCTGTGTTCCACATGCATGCTTTAGCTGAAGGAAGAATCCCTTAAAAGTGGAGAGTTGAGACCCGTGGAATGGGTACCATGCAATATGACTTCAAAGGGTCTTCATTTGCTCACGGAACCTCTCCAATCCTATCACTGCTGCGTTTATGCCCCTGTACACACGCTTGGTTCTCTTTCGGAGACATAGCAATCCATAGGTTTTAAGATACTTACTAGTCAGGTACATTCTTAGGCGTTTAATATGGGGTGTTGAGTCCATTTCGTTGAGCAAGGAGTAGCTCTTGTATATTACATATTTGGCTTAAGGAACTTTATCTGTGCTCATTTCAATCTCTGGTTTTATGCAGCACCCCAACTCACCTTTCCCCTTAAGCAAGCATAAGTTGGTTTTCTAAATTTGAGACCCTGTTGTGTTTTGTAATTCAGTGCCTGTGTCGCCAAGTTTACATTCCTTGTATTAGTGATATCTTATGACGTTTCTTTTTCTGTGTGACTTATTTCAGTTAGAATCATCATACCTGAATCCACTCATTATGCTGCTACGGGAATGATGACATAGATTTCATTGCTGAGTGATATTGCATTGTACGTAAGTACCACAGCTTCTTTATCCATTTTTCGCTTTCTGCGATATTGAACTTGTACCGTAAACGAGGTTCTTGTAAACAGAGCCGTCCCAAACTTTGGGGTGGCTGTGTCTTTTTGATTTTAATTTCCCTAAGCTATATGACAATAAGTGGAAGTGCCCTAGGCTCTGTTGCTTTGTTTTTTAGATGTTTCAGGAAACACCATACACTTCTCCCCAGTGACTGTTGGCAATTTACATCCCGCCCATCAGCATAACAAGGCTCCCAGTTCTCCATGGCCTGTCCTGCCTTTCTGGATTTTACACTTTTTTCAGATGGTCCTTTTGACTGGGAGGGAAGTGAGACTTCAATGTAGTGCAGATTTCCTTTGCAAGCTTGCTTGGTTGGCCAAAAAGTGCGTATGCGTTTTTTCCTGAATATATTCAGGAAAAAACGCATACGCCCTTTTTGGCCAAGTGCATCATTGTGGACGTTCTGCCTCTTTTCCTATGCTTTAAATGCAATTCCAGTCTACCTCCTGAAATCGGTTTCCTGCAATTCTGCCCCGCTTTCAAGTCCTCTTGGCAGGCTTACTTCAGTATATTTTTGGACGATAGCTGTCATTTATAACTCTGCAGGTTTGTAAATTACAGTGCCCCTGAGCTCCTTTCTTCAACTCGCTTTCTTGTGAGCTGGCCGCAACACCACAGGATTGCTTCAGGCCCTAATCTGGTTCCGGCACGACACGCTGAGCCTTTGGTTAATTCCTCTTCTTGGTGGGAAATGAGAGTTAAATTTGCCCATCCAGACACCTCCAGCTAGTCTCTCATTGGTTCTCCCTATTCCTGTTCATCTTCCGCAGAAATTGCAAACTGGGCCAAACAGGAGGTTAAAGGCACTATCTCTCAAAGTCGGGAGAGTGTTAGTAAAGCATCTGCAATGTTGCACCCGAGTACCAGGGGACGAGAACTGAGACATATTGGAACACGTCTCCCGATCACATGATTGATCATACTCTGGGTTCCACATGCATGCTTTAGCTGAAGGAAGAATCCCTTAAAGCTGGAGAGTTGAGACCCGTGGAATGGGTACAATGCAATATGACTTCAAAGGGTCTTCATTTGCTCACCGAACCTCTCCAATCCTATCACTGCTGCGTTTATGCCCCTGTACACATGCTTGATTCTCTTTCGGAGACATAGCAATCCATAGGTTTTAAGATACTTACTAGTCAGGTACGTTTTTAGGCGTTTAATATGGGGTGTTGAGTCCATTTCGTTGAGCAAGGAGTAGCTCTTGTCTATTCCATATTTGGCTTAAGGAACTTTATCTGTGCTCATTTCAATCTCTGGTTTTATGTAGCACCCCAACTCACCTTTCCCCTTAAGCAAGCATAAGTTGGTTTTCTAAATTTGAGACCCTCTTCTGTTTTGTAATCCAGTTCCTGTGTAGCCAAGTTTACATTCCGTGTATTAGTGATATCTTATGATGTTTCTTTTTCTGTGTGACTTATTTCAGTGAGAATCATCATACCTGAATCCAGTCTATGCTGCTACGGGCCTGATGACATAGATTTCATTGCTGAGTGATATTGCATTGTACGTAACTACCACAACTTCTTTATCCATTTTTCACTTTCTGCGATATTGAACTTCTACCGTAAATGAGGTTCTTGTAAACAGAGAGGTCCCAAACTTTGGGGTGGCTGTGTCTTTTTGATTTTAATTTCCCTAAGCTATAGGACCATAAGTGGAAGTGCCCTAGGCTCTGTTGCTTTGTTTTTTAGATGTTTCAGGAAACACCATACACTTCTCCCGAGTGGCTGTTGGCAATTTACATCCCGCCCATCAGCATAACAATGCTCCCAGTTCTCCATGGCCTGTTCTGCCTTTCTAGATTTTACACTTTTTTCAGATGGCCCTTTTGACCGGGGGGAAGTGAGACTTCATTGTAGTGCAGATTTCCTTTGCAAGCTTGCTTGGTTGGCCAAAAAGTGCGTATGCGTTTTTTCCTGAATATATTCAGGAAAAAACGCATACGCCCTTTTTGGCCAAGTGCATCATTGTCGACGTTCTGCCTCTTTTCCTATGCTTTAAATGCAGTTCCCGTCTACCTCCTGAAATCGGTTTCCTGCAATTCTGCCCCGCTTTCAAGTCCTCTTGGCAGCCTTACTTCAGTGTATTTTTGGACGATAGCTGTCATTTATAACTCTGCAGGTTCGTGAATTACAGTGCCCCTGAGCTCCTTTCTTCAACTCGCTTTCTTGTGAGCTGGCCGCAACACCGCACGATTGCTTCAGGCCCTAATCTGGTTCCGGCACGGCACGCTGAGCCTTTGCTTAATTGCTACTCCTGGTGGGAAATGAGAGTTAAATTTGCCCGTCCAGACACCTCCAGCTAGTCTCTCATTAGTCCTCCCTATCCCTGTTCATCTTCCGCAGAAATTGCAAACTGGGACAAGCAGGAGGTTAAAGGCACTGACTCTCCAAGTCAGGAGAGTGTTAGTAAAGCGTCTGGAATGTTGCACCTGAGTACCAGCGGACGAAAACTGAGACATATTTGAACACGTCTCCCAATCACACGGTTGATCATACTCTGGGTTCCACATGCATGTTTCAGCTGAAAGAAGAATCCCTTAAAGCTGGAGCGTTGAGACCCGTGGAATGGGTACCATGCAATATGACTTCAAAGGGTATACATTTGCTCACCGAACCTCACCAATCCTATCACTGCTGCGTTTATGCCCCTGTACACACGCTTGATTCTGTTTTGGAGACATAGCAATCCATAGATTTTAAGATACTTACTAGTCAGGTACATTCTTAGGCGTTTAATATGGGGTGTTGAGTCCATTTCGTTGAGCAAGGAGTAGCTCTTGTCTATTCCATATTTGGCTTAAGGAACTTTATCTGTGCTCATTTCAATCTCTGGTTTTATGCAGCACCCCAACTCACCTTTCCCCTTAAACAAGTATAAGTTGGTTTTCTAAATTTGAGACCCTGTTCTGTTTTGTAATCCAGTTCCTGTGTAGCCAAGTTTACATTCCGTGTATTAGTGATATCTTATGATGTTTCTTTTTCTGTGTGACTTATTTCAGTTAGAATCATCATACCTGAACCCAGTCATTTTCTGCTACAGGCCTGATGACATAGATTTCATTGCTGAGTGATATTGCATTGTATGTAAGTACCACAACTTCTTTATCCATTTTTCACTTTCTGTGATATTGAACTTGTACCATAAACGAGGTTCTTGTAAACAGAGCCGTCCCAAACTTTGGGGTGGCTGTGTGTTTTTGATTTTAATTTCCCTAAGCTATAGGACCATAAGTGTAAGTGCCCTAGGCTCTGTTGCTTTGTTTTTTAGATGTTTCAGGAAACACCATACACTTCTCCCAAGTGGCTGTTGGCAATTTACATCCCGCCCAACAGCATAGCAAGGCTCCCAGTTCTCCATTGCCTTTCCTGCCTTTCTGGATTTTACACTTTTTTCAGATGATCCTTTTGACCAGGTGGGAAGTGAGACTTCAATGTAGTGCAGATTACCTTTGCAAGCTTGCTTGGTTGGCCAAAAAGGGCCTATGCGTTTTTTCCTGTATATATTCAGGAAAAAACGCATACGCCCTTTAAGGCCAAGTGCATCATTGTCGACGTTCTGCCTCTTCTCCTATGCTTTAAATGCAATTCCAGTCTACCTTCTGAAATCGGTTTCCTGCAATTCTGCCCCGCTTTCAAGTCCTCTTGGCAGCGTTACTTCAGTATATTTTTGGATGATAGCTGTCATTTATAACTCTGCAGGTTTGTGAATTACAGTGCCACTGAGCTCCTATCTTCAACTCGCTTTCTTGTGAGCTGGCCGCAACACCGCAGGATTGCTTCAGGCCCTAATCTGGTTCCGGCACGGCATGCTGAGCCTTTGGTTAATTCCTCTTCCTGGTGGGAAATGAGAGTTAAATTTGCCCGTCCAGACACCTCCAGCTAGTCTCTCATTGCTTCTCCCTATTCCTGTTCATCTTCCGCAGAAATTGCAAACTGGGCCAAACAGGAGATTAAAGGCACTGACTTTCCAATTCGGGAGAGTGTTAATAAAGCGTTTGGAATGTTGTACCCGAGTAACAGGGTATGAGAACTGAGACATATTTGAACACGTCTCCCAATCACACGGTTGATCATACTCTGGGTTCCACATGCATGTTTTAGCTGAAGGAAGAATCCCTTAAACCTGGAGAGTTGACACCCGTGGAATGGGTACCATGCAATGTGACTTCAAAGGGTCTTCATTTGCTCACCGAACCTCTGCAATCCTATCACTGCTGCGTTTATGCCCCTGTACACACGCTTGGTTCTCTTTCGGAGACATAGCAATCCATAGGTTTTAAGATACTTACTAGTCAGGTACATTCTTAGGCGTTTAATATGGGGTGTTGAGTCCATTTCGTTGAGCAAGGAGTAGCTCTTGTATATTACATATTTGGCTTAAGGAACTTTATCTGTACTCATTTCAATCTCTGGTTTTATGCAGCACCCCAACTCACCTTTCCCCTTAAGCAAGCATAAGTTGGTTTTCTAAATTTGAGACCCTGTTGTGTTTTGTA
This sequence comes from Orcinus orca, assembly GCF_937001465.1. NCBI lineage: Eukaryota > Metazoa > Chordata > Mammalia > Artiodactyla > Delphinidae > Orcinus > Orcinus orca. Next base: position 785,745 of record NW_026043883.1, read on the forward strand.
ATTCAGTGCCTGTGTCGCCAAGTTTACATTCCATGTATTAGTGATATCTTATGACGTTTCTTTTTCTGTGTGACTTATTTCAGTTAGAATCATCATACCTGAATCCACTCATTATGCTGCTACGGGAATGATGACATAGATTTCATTGCTGAGTGATATTGCATTCTACGTAAGTACCACAACATCTTTATCCATTTTTCGCTTTCTGCGATATTGAACTTGTACCGTAAACGAGGTTCTTGTAAACAGAGCCGTCCCAAACTTTGGGGTGGCTGTGTCTTTTTGATTTTAATTTCACTATGCTATATGACAATAAGTGGAAGTGCCCTAGGCTCTGTTGCTTTGTTTTTTAGATGTTTCAGGAAACACCATACACTCCTCCCGAGTGACTGTTGGCAATTTACATCCCGCCCATCAGCATAACAAGGCTCCCAGTTCTCCATGGCCTGTCCTGCCTTTCTGGATTTTACACTTTTTTTAGATGGTCCTTTTGACCGGGAGGGAAGTGAGACTTCAATGTAGTGCAGATTTCCTTTGCAAGCTTGCTTGGTTGGCCAAAAAGGGCGTATGCGTTTTTTCCTGAATATATTCAGGAAAAAACGCATACGCACTTTTTGGCCAAGTGCATCATTGTGGACCTTCTGTCTCTTTTCCTATGCTTTAAATGCAATTCCAGTCTACCTCCTGAAATCGGTTTCCTGCAATTCTGCCCCACTTTCAAGTCCTCTTGGCAGGCTTACTTCAGTATATTTTTGGATGATAGCTGTCATTTATAACTCTGCAGGTTTGTGAATTACAGTGCCCCTGAGCTCCTTTCTTCAACTCGCTTTCTTGTGAGCTGGCCGCAACACCGCAGGATTGCTTCAGGCCCTAATCTGGTTCCGGCACGGCACGCTGATCCTTTGGTTAATTCCTCTTCTTGGTGGGAAATGAGAGTTAAATTTGCCCATCCAGACACCTCCAGCTAGTCTCTCATTGGTTCCCCCTATTCCTGTTCATCTTCCGCAGAAAGTGCAAACTGGGCCAAACAGGAGGTTAAAGGCACTATCTCTCCAAGTCGGGAGAGTGTTAGTAAAGCATCTGCAATGTTGCACCCGAGTACCAGGGGACGAGAACTGAGACATATTGGAACACGTCTCCCGATCACATGATTGATCATACTCTGGGTTCCAATGCATGCTTTAGCTGAAGGAAGAATCCCTTAAACCTGGAGAGTTGACACCCGTGGAATGGGTACCATGCAATATGACTTCCAAGGGTCTTCATTTGCTCACCGAACTTCTCCAATCTTATCACTGCTGCGTTTATGCCCCTGTACACACGCTTGATTCTCTTTTGGAGACATAGCAATCCATAGGTTTTAAGATACTTACTAGTCAGCTACATTCTTAGGCGTTTAATATGGGGTGTTGAGTCCATTTCGTTGAGCAAGGAGTAGCTCTTGTCTATTACATGTTTGGCTTAAGGAACTTTATCTATGCTCATTTCAATCTCTGGTTTTATGCAGCACCCCAACTCACCTTTCCCCTTAAGCAAGCATAAGTTGGTTTTCTAAATTTGAGACCCTGTTCTGTTTTGTAATTCAGTGCCTGTGTCGCCAAGTTTACATTCCGTGTATTAGTGATATCTTATGACGTTTCTTTTTCTGTGTGACTTATTTCAGTTAGAATCATCATACCTGAATCCACTCATTATGCTGCTACGGGAATGAGGACATAGATTTCATTGCTGAGTGATATTGCATTGTACGTAAGTACCACAACTTCTTTATCCATTTTTCGCTTTCTGTGATATTGAACTTGTACCGTAAACGAGGTTGTTGTAAACAGAGCTGTCCCAAACATTGGGGTGGCTGTGTCTTTTTGATTTTAATTTCCCTAAGCTATAGGACCATAAGTGGAAGTGCCCTAGGCTCTGTTGCTTTGTTTTTTAGATGTTTCAGGAAACACCATACACTTCTCCTGAGTGGCTGTTGGCAATTTACATCCCGCCCATCAGCATAACAAGGCTCCCAGTTCTCCATGGCCGGTCCTGCCTTTCTGGATTTTACACTTTTTTCAGATGGCCCTTTTGACCGGGGCGAAGTGAGACTTCATTGTAGTGCAGATTTCCTTTGCAAGCTTGCTTGGTTGGCCAAAAAGGGCGTATGCGTTTTTTCCTGAATATATTCAGGTAAAAACGCATACGCCCTTTTTGGCCAAGTGCATCATTGTCGACGTTCTGCCTCTTTTCCTATGCTTTAAATGCAATTCCAGTCTACCTCCTGAAATCGGTTTCCTGCAATTCTGCCCCGCTTTCAAGTCCTCTTGGCAGCCTTACTTCAGTATATTTTTGGACGATAGCTGTCATTTATAACTCTGCAGTTTTGTGAATTACAGTGCCCCTGAGCTCCTTTCTTCAACTCGCTTTCTTGTGAGCTGGCCGCAACACCGCACGATTGCTTCAGGCCCTAATCTGGTTCTGGCACGGCACGCTGAGCCTTTGCTTAATTGCTATTCCTGGTGGGAAATGAGAGTTAAATTTGCCCGTCCAGACACCTCCAGCTAGTCTCTCATTGGTTCTCCCTATTCCTGTTCATCTTCCGCAGAAATTGCAAACTGGGCCAAGCAGGAGGTTAAAGGCACTGACTCTCCAAGTCGGGAGAGTGTTAGTAAAGCGTCTGGAATGTTGCACCCGAGTACCAGTGGAGGAAAACTGAGACATATTTGAACACGTCTCCCAATCACATGGTTGATCATACTCTGGGTTCCACATGCATGTTTCAGCTGAAGGAAGAATCCATTAAAGCTGGAGAGTTGAGACCCGTGGAATGGGTACCATGCAATATGACTTCAAAGGGTCTTCATTTGCTCACCGAACCTCTCCAATCCTATCACTGCTGCGTTTATGCCCCTGTACACACGCTTGATTCTCTTTCAGAGACATAGCAATCCATAGATTTTAAGATACTTATTGTCAGGTACATTATTAGGCGTTTAATATGGGGTTTTGAGTCCATTTCGTTGAGCAAGGGGTAGCTCTTGTCTATTACATATTTGGCTTAAGGAACCTTATCTGTGCTCATTTCAATCTCTGGTTTTATGCAGCACCCCAACTCACCTTTCCCCTTAAGCAAGCATAAGTTGGTTTTCTTAATTTGAGACACTGTTCTGTTTTGTAATCCAGTTCCTGTGTAGCCAAGTTTACATTCCGTGTATTAGTGATATCTTATGATATTTCATTTTCTGTGTGACTTATTTCAGTTAGAATCATCATACCTGAATCCACTCATTATGCTGCTACGGGCCTGATGACATAGATTTCATTGCTGAGTGATATTGCATTGTACGTAAGTACCACAACTTCTTTATCCATTTTTCACTTTCTGCGATATTGAACTTGTACCGTAAACGAGGTTCTTGTAAACAGAGCCGTCCCAAACTTTGGGGTGGCTGTGTCTTTTTGATTTTAATTTCCCTAAGCTATAGGACCATAAGTGGAATTGACCTAGGCTCTGTTGCTTTGTCTTTTAGATGTTTCAGGAAACACCATACACTTCTCCCGAGTGGCTGTTGGGAATTTATATCCTGCCCATCAGCTTACAAGGCTCCCAGTTCTCCATGGCCTGTCCTGCCTTTCTGGATTTTACACTTTTTTCAGATGGCCCTTTTGATCGGGGGGAAGTGAGACTTCATTGTAGTGCAGATTTCCTTTGCAAGTTTGCTTGGTTGGCCAAAAAGGGCGTATGCGTTTTTTTCCTGAATATAATCAGGAAAAAACGCATACGCCCTTTTTGGCCAAGTGCCTTATTGTCGACGTTCTGCCTCTTTTCCTATGCTTTAAATGCAATTCCAGTCTACGTCCTGAAATCGGTTTCCTGCAATTCTGTCCCGCTTTCAAGTCCTCTTGGCAGCCTTAGTTCAGTATATTTTTGGACGAGAGCTGTCATTTATACCTCTGCAAGTTTGTGAATGACAGTGCCCCTGAGCTCCTTTCTTCAACTCGCTTTCTTGTGAGCTGGCCGCAACACTGCAGGATTGCTTCACGCCCTAATCTGGTTCCGGCACGGCACGCTGAGCCTTTGGTTAATTCCTCTTCCTGGTGGGAAATGAGAGTTAAATTTGCCCGTCCAGACACCTCCAGCTAGTCTCTCATTGGTTCTCCCTATTCCTGTTCATCTTCCGCAGAAATTGCAAACTGGGCCAAACAGGAGGTTAAAGGGACTGACTCTCCACGTCGGGAGAGTGTTAGTAAAGTGTCTGGAATGTTGCACCCGAGTACCAGGGGACGAGAACGGAGACATATTTGAACACGTCTCCCGATCACACGGTTGATCATACTCTGGGTTCCACATGCATGTTTTAGCTGAAGGAAGAATCCCTTAAACCTGGAGAGTTGACACCCGTGGAATGGGTACCATGCAATATGACTTCAAAGGGTCTTCATTTGCTCACCAAACTTCTCCAATCCTATCACTGCTGCGTTTATGCCCCTGTACACATGCTTGATTCTCTTTCGGAGACATAGCAATCCATAGGTTTTAAGATACTTACAAGTCAGCTACATTCTTAGTCGTTTATTATGGGGTGTTGAGCCCATTTCTTTGAGCAAGGAGTAGCTCTTGTCTATTACATATTTGGCTTAAGGAACTTTATCTGTGCTCATTTCAATCTCTGGTTTTATGCAGCACCCCAACTCACCTTTCCCCTTAAGCAAGCATAAGTTGTTTTCTAAATTTGAGACCCTGTTCTGTTTTGTAATCCAGTTCCTGTGTAGCCAAGTTTACATTCCGTGTATTAGTGATATCTTATGTTGTTTCTTTTTCTGTGTGACTTATTCCAGTTAGAATCATCATACCTGAGCCCACTCATTTTCTGCTACAGGCCTGTTGACATAGATTTCATTGCTGAGTGATATTGCATTGTACATAAGTACCACAACTTCTTTATCCATTTTTCGCTTTCTGCGATATTGAACTTGTACCGTAAATGACGTTATTGTAAACAGAGCTATCCCAAACTTTGGGGTGGCTGTGTCTTTTTGATTTTAATTTCCCTAAGCTATAGGACCATAAGTGGAAGTGCCTTAGGCTCTGTTGCTTTGTTTTTTAGATGTTTCAGGAAACACCATACACTTCTCCCCATTGGCTGTTGGCAATTTACATCCGGCCAATCAGCATAAAAAGTCTCCCAGTTCTCCATGGCCTGTCCTGCCTTTCTGGATTTTACACTTTTTTCAGATGGCCCTTTTGACCGAGGGAAAGTGAGATTTCATTGTAGTGCAGATTTCCTTTTCAAGCTTGCTTGGTTGGCCAAAAAGTTCGTAGACGTTTTTTCCTGAATACATTCAGGAAAAAACGCATACGCCCTTTTTTGCCAAGTGTATCATTGTCGACGTTCTGCCTCTTTTCCTATGCTTTAAATGCAATTCCAGTCTACCTCCTGAAATCGGTTTCCTGAAATTCTGCCGTGCTTTCAAGTCGTCTTGGCAGGCTTACTTCAGTATATTTTTGGACGATAGCTGTCATTTATAACTCTGCAGGTTTGTGAATTACAGTGCCCCTGAGCTCCTTTTTTCAACTCGCTTTCTTGTGAGATGGCCACAACACCGCAGGATTGCTTCAGGCCCTAATCTGGTTCCGGCACGGCACACTGAGCCTTTGGTTAATTCCTCTTCCTGGTGGGAAATGAGAGTTAATTTTGCCAGTCCAGACACCTCCAGCTGGTCTCTCATTGGTTCTCCCTATTCCTGTTCATCTTCCGCAGAAATTGCAAACTGGGCCAAACAGGAGGTTAAAGGCACTGACTCTCCAAGTCGGGAGCGTGTTAGTAAAGCCTCTGGAATGTTGCACCCGAGTACCAGGGAACGAGAACTGAGACATATTGGAACACGTCTCCCGATCACACGGTGGATCATACTCTGGGTTCCACATGCATGTTTTAGCTGAAGGAAGAATCCCTTAAACCTGGAGAGTTGAGACCCGTGGAATGGGTACCATGCAATATGACTTCAAAGGTCTTCATTGGCTCACCGAATGTCTCCAATCCTATGACTGCTGCGTTTATGCCCCTGTACACATGCTTGATTCTCTTTCGGAGACATAGCAATCCATAGGTTTTAAGATGCTTACTAGTCAGGTACATTCTTAGGCATTTAATAGGGGGTGTTGAGTCCATTTCCTTGAGCAAGGAGTAGCTCTTGTCTATTACATGTTTGGCTTAAGGAACTTTATCTGTGCTCATGTCAATCTCTGGTTTTATGCAGCACCCCAACTCACCTTTCCTCTTAAGCAAGCATAAGTTGGTTTTCTAAATTTGAGACCCTGTTCTGTTTTGAAATTCAGTTCCTGTGTAGCCAAGTTTACATTCCGTGTATTAGTGATATCTTATGATGTTTCTTTTTCTGTGTGACTTATTTCAGTTAGAATCATCATACCTGAATCCACTCATTATGCTGCTATGGGCCTGATGACATAGATTTCATTGCTGAGTGATATTGCATTGTACGTAAGTACCACAACTTCTTTGTCCATTTTTCACTTTCTGCGATATTGAACTTGTACCGTAAACTAGGTTCTTGTAAACAGAGCCATCCCAAACTTTGGGGTGGCTGTGTCTTTTTGATTTTAATTTCCCTAAGCTATAGGACCATAAGTGGAAGTGCCCTAGGCTCTGTTGCTTTGTTTTTTAGATGTTTCAGGAAACACCATACACTTCTCCCGAGTGGCTGTTGGCAATTTACATCCCGCCCATCAGCATAACAAGGCTCCCAGTTCTCCATGGCCTGTCCTGCCTTTCTGGATTTTACACTTTTTTCAGATGGCCCTTTTGACCGGGGGGAAGTGAGACTTCATTGTAGTGCAGATTTCCTTTGCAGGCTTGCTTGGTTGGCCAAAAAGGGCGTATGCGTTTTTTCCTGAATATATTCAGGAAAAAACGCATACGCCCTTTTTGGCCAAGTGCATCATTGTGGACGTTCTGCCTCTTTTCCTATGCTTTAAATGCAATTCCAGTCCACCTCCTGAAATTGGTTTCCTGCAATTCTGCCCCGCTTTCAAGTCCTCTTGGCAGCCTTCCTTCAGTATATTTTTGGACGATAGCTGTCATTTATAACTCTGCAGGTTTGTGAATTACAGTGCCCCTGAGCTCCTTTCTTCAACTCGCTTTCTTGTGAGCTGGCCGCAACACCGCAGGATTGCTTCAGGCCCTAATCTAGTTCCACCACGGCACGCTGAGCCTTTGGTTAATTCCTCTTCCTGGTGGGAAATGAGAGTTAAATTTGCCCGTCCAGACACCTCCAGCTAGTCTCTCATTGGTTCTCCATATTCCTGTTCATCTTCCACAGAAATTGCAAACTGGGCCAAACAGGAGGTTAAAGGCACTGATTCTCCAAGTTGGGAGAGTGTTAATAAAGCGTCTGGAATGTTGCACCCGAGTACCAGGGGACGAGAACTGAGACATATTTCAACACGTCTCCCGATCACACGGTTGATCATACTCTGGGTTCCACATGCATGTTTTAGCTGAAGGAAGAATCCCTTAAACCTGGAGAGTTGAGACCCGTGGAATGGGTACCATGCAATATGACATCAAAGGGTCTTCATTTGCTCACCGAACCTCTCCAATCCTATCACTGCTGCGTTTATGCCCCTGCACACATGCTTGATTCTCTTTCAGAGACATAGCAATCCATAGGTTTTCAGATAGTTACTTGTTAGGTACATTCTTAGGTGTTTAATATGGGGTGTTGAGTCCATTTCGTTGAGCAAGGAGTAGCTCTTGTCTATTACATATTTGGCTTAAGGAACTTTATCTGTGCTCATTTCAATCTGTGGTTTTATGCAGCACCCCAACTCACCTTTCCCCTTAAGCAAGCATAAGTTGGTTTTCTAAATTTGAGACCCTCTTCGTCTTTGTAAACCAGTTCCTGTGTAGCCAAGTTTACATTCCGTGTATTAGTGATATCTTATGATGTTTCTTTTTCTGTGTGACTTATTTCAGTTAGAATCATCATACCTGAATCCACTCATTATGCTGCTATTGGCCTGATGACATAGATTTAATTGCTGAGTGATATTGCATTGTACGTAATTACCACAACTTCTTTATCCATTTTCCACTTTCTGCGATATTGAACTTGTACCATAAACGCGGTTCTTGTAAACAGAGTTGTCCCAAACTTTGGGGTGGCTGTGTCTTTTTGATTTTAATTTCCCTAAGCTATAGGACCATAAGTGGAAGTGCCCTAGGCTCTGTTGCTTTGTTTTTTAGATGTTTCAGGAAACACCATACACTTCTCCCGAGTGGCTGTTGGCAATTTACATCCCGCCCATCAGCATAACAAGGCTCCCAGTTCTCCATGGCCTGTCCTGCCTTTCTGGATTTTACAGTTTTTTCAGATGGCCCTTTTGACCAGTGGGAAGTGAGACTTCATTGTAGTGCAGATTTCCTTTGCAAGCTTGCTTGGTTGGCCAAAAAGGGCGTATGCGTTTTTTCCTGAATATATTCAGGAAAAAACGCATACGCCCTTTTTGGCCAAGTGCATCATTGTGGACGTTCTGCCTCTTTTCCTATGCTCTAAATGCAATTCCAGTCTACCTCCTGAAATCGGTTTCCTGCAATTCTGCCTTGCCTCCAATGCCTCTTCATAGCCTTACCTCAATATATTTTTTGAAAATAGTTGGCCTTTATAACTCTGCAGGTTTTTGAATTGCAGTGGCCCTTAGCTCCATTTTTCTGCTCTTATTTTTGTAATCTTGCCTCATAACCACAGGATTCCTTCAGGCCCTATTCTTCTTCTGGGGCACCTTGCTGTGCCTTTGGTTTATTCTTCTTACTGATGTGAAATTAGAGTGACATGTGCCCATTGAAACTGCTACAGCTAGTTTCTCACTGGTTCCCCCTATTCCCATTCATCCTCCGCACTAACTGCAGACTGTGCGATACTAGAACTTAAAGGCATTGACTCTCCATGTGGGGATATTGTTAGTAAAGTGGCTGGAATGTCGATCCGGAGTCCCAGGAGAGGAAAAATGAGGTGCGTTTTAGAAACATTTCCCGATCATATGGTATACCAGTCGCTGGGTTTCCCAAGCATGGTTTAGATGTAGGAAGATTCCCTTCAACCTGGAGTTTTGGGACCCTTGGAATGAGTAGCATGAAGTATTGCATTAAACTTTTGGCAGTTGCTCACCAAAGCTCACCAATCCTCTCAGCCCCAAGTGTGCAGCCTTATGTCTTATCCAGCTGTGGGTTTATATGTGGTCAATCCAGGTTGCATCACAGCCCCTGAGCAAATTTTGTAAGAATTTTTCTCTCTTTCATTGTTTCTGCATTTTGTTTTTAAAATTTATTTCTATAATGGGGTTTAGCTCATTTTCACTGCTGTGTTTGTGCCACTCTGCACACACTTGATTCCCTTATGGAGATATATCAATACATGGGTTTTAAGATTCTTATTACTCAGATATATTTCTCTGCGGTGTATAGGGTGTGTTGAGGCCAGTTCATTGAGCAAGGTGTAGATCTTGTCTAATATCTATTTGGTTTATTGAACGGTATCTGTGCTAATTTCAAACTCTGGTTTAATGCATCACCCCACCTCTCCTTTCCCCTTAAGCTGACATAAGTGTGTTTTCTAAATGTGAGACACTGTTCTGTTCTGTAATTCATTTCTTGTGCAGCCATATTTACCCTCCCTCTATAAGTGATATCTTATGATATGTTTCTTTTTCTGTTTGACTTATTTCAAGTAGTATTATCGGACCTAAATCCACTCTTTATCCTTCTACTAGCCTTATTACCTTGATTTCATGGTGAAGAGATATTCCATTGTACATAAGTACCACATCTTCTTTATCCATTGTTCTCTTTCCTGGGATATTTAAGGTGTACTGAAGTTGAGGTTCTTGTAAACAGAGTAGCCCTAAACTGTGGTGTGCTTGTGTCTTGTTGATTTTTAGACTTCCCTAGATATACTCCCATGATTGGAAGTGTCCTATGCTCTGTAGCTCTGTTTTTTAGATGATTTAGGAACCACCATACACTTCTCCAGAGTGGCTCTCGGCAGTTCACACACTGCCCATCAGCGTATAAAGGCTCCCTGTTCTCCATGGCCTGTCCTGCATTTCTGGTTTTTACAATTTTTTAGGATGGCCCTTTTGACCGGTGGGAAATGAGACTTCTTTGTTGTGCACATTTGCATTGCTTGCTTGCTTCGTTGCCCATAAAGTGCGTATGCGTTTTTTCCTGGATATAATCAGGAAAAAACGCATACGCCCTTTTGGGCCAACTGCATCATTGTCGAAATTCTGCCGCTTTTCATGTGCTTTAAAGACGAGTCCAATCTATCTCTTGAAATCTGTTTCTTGCAATTCTGTCTTGCATTCAGATCCTCTTCTTTGCCTTACCTCAACATATTTTTGGACGTTAGTTTTCATTTATAACTCTGCAGGTTTGTGAATTGCAGTGACCCTGAGCTCCATTTTTTAAGTTGCTCTTTTGTGAGCTGGCCTCAAACCCACAGGATTGCTTCAGGCCCTATTTTGGCTCCGGCGAGGCGGGCTGAGCCTTTTTTCAATTCTTATTCTTAATGGGAAATTAGAGTGATATGTGCCCGTCCAAACCCCTACAACTATTCTCTCATTGGTTCCCCCTCTTCCCGTTCATCCTCCTCACAATTTGCAAAATGTGTGAAACAGAAGTTGAAATGTGCTGATTCTCCAAGTGGGCAGATTCTAAGTAACGTGGCTGGAATGGTGAACAGGAGCACCAGGAGAGGATAAATGAGCTGCATTTTAGACACATCTCCCGATCACATGGTGTACAGTCCTCTGGGTTTTCCATGCATGTTTTAGCTGGAGGAAGATCCCTTGAACCTGCAGATTTGGGACCCATTGAATGGGTACCAGGTAGTATTACTTTAAAGGGTGTGCATTTCCTCACCCAACCTCACATTTCTCTTAGTGCAAACAGTTTCCAGCCTTATGTCTCATCCTGCTGTGGGTCTAGATGTGTTCAATCCATGTTGCATCACCGTCCCTGAGGAAAAGTTGTAAGAGGTTTTCTCTGTCTCTCTGTCGTTTATTTTTTTCAATTTATTACTATATTGGTTACAGCTGATTTTCAAAGCTCTGTTTCTTGCTGCTGTACATCCACTTGATTCACGTACAGAGAGACATCAGTAAATTCTTTTTCAGATTCTTACCAGTCGTATATATTCTTTTCCGGTGACTTGAGTGTGCTGAGTGCAGTTCTTTTAGCTACCGTGTGGGCCTTGTTGATTATCAGTTTGGTATTTGGAATGGTATCTTTGCTAATTTCAACCTCCTGGATGATGCCTCACCCCTCCCCACCTTTCCCGTTTAGCAGCCTTATGCGTGTTTTCTACATATTTGACTATGTTTTTGTTTTGTAATTTATTTCATGTGTAGCCATTTTGGATTCCACCTTTAAGTGATATCTTATGATATGTGTCTTTTTCTTTTTGAATTATGTCACTTAGAAAGATCATACGTAACTCCTCCGGAGTTGTTACAACTGGCCATATTTCATTGATTTCCAGGCTGAATAATATTCCACTCTACCTAAGTACCACATCTCTATCCATTTTTTCCCTCCAGAGACATTTAAGTTATATCCTAGTCGAGGATCTTTTTAACAGAGAGGGGGTAAACATTGGGGTGCCTGTGTCCTCTCAATTTTTGTTTTTCCCAAGATATACGCCCATGAGTGCAAGTGCCCTATGCTCTGTAGCTCATTTTTTAGATTTAGTAAACACATTTAGTAAACACAATACACTTCTCCAGAATGGCCGTTGGCAATATACATTTCCACTATAAGTCTCACAGGGCTCCCTCTTCTCCTTGCCCTGTCCTGCATTTCTGTTGTTTACGCTTTATGAGGATGGCTCTTCTGACTGATGCGAAGTGATATCTTTTGTAGTATTGACTTCCAGTGCCCACCTGTTTGCTTGGCTAAAAAAGTGTATGCCCTTTTCTTGAATATATACAGAAAAAAACGCATACACCCTTTTTGGCCAACTGCAATGTTGGCAATGTTCAGCTCCTTTTCTTGTGCTTAATGGCGAGTCCTTTCTACCTCCTCAGATCCCTTTCCTGCCATTCTCCCTTGCTTACAAGTCCTTTTCTCTGACTTTCCTCAAGACATTTTTCAGTGATGGATATTTTCAACTCTGCAGTTTCGTGAATTTTACTGCCCCTGAGTTCCATTGTTCAACTTGTGTTTATGGGAACTGGCCACAAAGCAGCGGGATTTCCTCAAGCCCTATACTGTTTCCATGGGCAACCCTAGCCTTTGGTCAGTTCGTCTTCCTGATTGGAAATTAGAGTGACATGTGCCTGTCTGAACACCTAGGACTTGTCTCTCATTGTTCTTCATCCTTCCGCTTCATCCTCTGGACAAATTCCAAACTGTACACAACAGGATGTTGACAGTGCTGACATCTCCAAGTGGGGAGACTGTTAGTAAAGACGCTGGAGGGGTGAACCCGAGCACCAGGAGATGAGGAGATGAGATGCCTTTTCCAAACTCTTCCCGATCAGACGGTATACCATCCTCTGGGTGTGACAGACATGTTTTAGCAGTAGGAAGAGTCCCATTCATGTAAGGAGAACATCAGGGCTTTTTCAAAATCAGTGTCTCCCCGAAACACAAACTGGGGAATTTTTTAAGCTACGGCTACACATATGTTCATTAAGGGCCTTGGGAAGTAGGCAGAGTCCAAACTTTAGATGATTGAAGTCTTCAGGGTCAGAAGCACTCACCACCAGCTTCCCTTAGGTTACACTTTAACTGTCATTGATAGATGATGTCAGTAAAAATATCTATTCTTTTTCAGATTATTTCCCCTTATAGCTTATTGCAAAATGTTGAGTGTAGTTCCCTGTGCTATACAGTAGTTCCTTGTTGATGATCTATTTTATACATAGCAGTGTGTATGTGTTAATCCCAAACTGTTAATTTATCCCTCCTCCCACGTTTCCCCTTTGGTAATAATAAATTATAAGATTTTATACTTCTCAGAAATGGGGGAGCTGAAAGAGAGGTATCATTTTCAATGGAAAAGCATTTAAAACAAGATTGAAGCTTTAACCAAGATTATTAGATGTACATCCTTGGAAAGAAATCACTTCGTTTCTCTAATATTGACCTGACAAATAAGACAAACCTTTTCACTGAACTTGCTTATAATAAAGTGATGGAAATATCAAATGGAAGTGTTAGAAACATCTTATTTTACCCGAGCCTTATACACTGTTCTATGTTAACTACAGTTTGGCTCACACATCTGTTCATTGAGGTTACAATAGTCTCAATTTCTGTTACTGATCCTCCAGAGTGGACCCCAACAAGTGTCCCCCTGCCCAGTGTCATTGGGGCCAACAGATCGAGACTGAGTTTGGTTCACAAGCAAAGGAAACTTTATATTTTGATCAGAGAATGGAGAGGTGAGAGCATGCACTACCCCCTGGGCTGTGGGCTGGGCTGCTGTGTAGAGATCCTGTCAGAGTCAGTGGGAGGGAGGGGGCGGAGCTCTCGAGGGCCGGGTTGGCTGCAGCTCAGGCTCTGTATCGCGGAGTCTGCACTGGGCCCCAGGAGCTGAGGTGTCGTCCCAGCCATTCTGCACTAGGAAATCTGGTCTGAAGTGCCGGGTGTGGAACCTCTGCATGCGGGACCCTAGGAGCACATGAAATTAGACAAAGCACAAAGGATAAAAAAGGTTAGACTTGACTTTATTGCCCAGATTCTATTTTTATCTCCCAGGGATTTTTAATGGGCTTTGCTGGGGACAAACCCCTCCTCTGCCTTTTGTCCCGTTCCTCATTCTTGGAGTGCTGAGGGTGCAGACCCTTCTTCTGTAACTGCTGAGTGCTGAGTTGGGAGCCCTCATACCCGGGGGCGAGGGTCAGAGCTTCTCCCCAGCAGCCTCCAGGTGACGTTGATTGTCCCCAGGCCCCCTGCCTCCCTGCTCGTCCACCTGAGCACCAGCATTGGAAGTGTTATAGATTCTAATGACCTTTAAGGGTCCAGGAAAGAGATGTGCAGAGATGCTGTGGGGGCCGGTTTCACCCCGCCCCACATTTGTTCAGCCACCTTAGGCTGACCGTTTCTGCCAGCCTAGATGCTCTGACCAGTAGTCTGCGCTTTCTTCAATTAGGCCCCTGAATTAACGTACAAACAGCACCAGGTGTCAGAGCCCTGCCTGCTCAACTCCCAGACAGTCCAGGGTCAGTGGTGATCAAGGACCATGATGGCCACTGAGTCAACAGCCTTTTGAAGTAAACAGGAGTCCAGCCAGTCTTATTGGCCACCATCATCACGGTGTCTGTAGGCTTTTCTATGGTGACAGTGTGATATACGGTTCCCCCGCCAAGATTATTAGCTCCCCTCTGGGTGCAGTATGTCCTGCAAGCAGTAGTCTACTCTTTTGGGACACACTCTTGTTGTTTTATGAGAGAAACTCCAGGTCAAGTGATGTTCACATGAGTCGTCATGGTGCCCTGTTGCCCCCGGTTATCTCTCTGGATGTTGAAGTTGGAAGGCCTCCTCACTCGAGGTTGGTGTGCCCACAGAGCGAACCCTGAAACTTCAGGGCATGGTTGGTGGTTAGGATCACCACGTGGGGTCCTTTTCCCTTAGGAGGGAGGTGACCTTTGGGGCTGCTGATTTCCAGGTTTTTAGATACCGCCAGTATCTTGGCCAGATGTGGCAGTTGGCCAAGCCCCTTGGTGACCGTAGTTTATCCTACCTGGATGGCATTCTTGCATTGTTCCATTTCAAGTGGTCCCAGTTTTTGCACTAATTCTCCAATGGCGATTCACCTTTCACCGGGAATGTAAAGGTCAAAGGGTTTAGCTAAATTAGGGAGTTCCAGGGCAAGGGTCTGAATTGACTGCTCTTTCCATTCTTGAAAGGCCACTTCTGGATTCTATTCAACAGGATCATCATCTTTTCCTTTCAGTGTTTCATATAGAGGCCCAGCTAGTAGACTGTAGTTAGGGATCCAGAAGCAGCAAACCCTGGCCTCCCCAAGAACCCCTAAGCTGTCTTCTAGTTTTAGAAAGGGGTAAGGCTGAAAATGGTTTCTTCCCTTTCCTGGGATGGGCTTCTCCGACCTTCTGTGAGAATGAAGCCCAGGCAGGTCACCACAGTCTGTGATATTTGAGCTTTTTCTTGGACAACTTCTATCCTTTATTGGCTTGGTAGTTCAGAGGCCTCCTTAGTAGGGCTGGCGATCAGAATGTCGTCTGTGTACTGAAGGAGGGTTTCCTTTTCCAGAGGTAGAATTTTAGGTCTTTAGCTAAGCTTTCCCCAAAGATGGTGTGGGAATTTTTGCACCCTTGGGGCAAAACGGCCCGGAAGTATTGTTTTAGTTGTATGTTGAGTCCTGCCACTCACAAGCCAAAATTTCTTGTGACTCTGGGACTAATGGAATACAAAAGAAGGCATCATTGAAGACTAATACAGAATACCATGTCCTGGTGGTTGGTAGAATGACCAGCAGGGTGTAGGAATTAGGAGCAGCTGGAGGTATATCCTCGGTGACTTCACTGACTGTCCTGACATCCTTTACCAGGTCCCCAGCAGCCCATGGGGCTCTCGTGGTCAGACCAATCCCAGAATATGGAGCTCACCTGGGCAGGTACCCCACCCCCACCCCAGCCCACGGGGCTCTCGTGGTCAGGCCCCTCCCAGGATACAGAGCTACCCTTGCAGGTACCGTGGCAGGGCTGGGCACACAGGAACCGTGCACATAGCCCTCATTGCAGAGCACCCCCAGCTCACCTGTCGCTCAGAGCTGACACAGAGCACCTCAGAGCAGGACTTGAACTAACAAACAGCAGCTGCGACAGGTCTGTGACCCTGGGCATCACTCTGTGCGGCCTCCCTCCACCTGGTCTTCCAGAGACTTCCACTGCACCCGGGGCACCAGGCCTCTGTCTCCAACCACCACCCACCCCTCCTCTCCCTGACTCCTGGGTTCCTCTCATTAGGAGAGGGTTTTCTTGAAGTTGTCTCCCACTCATGGGCCAGATAAAATGATTAGAAAACAAGCCAAAGCTGCAGCCCCTTGTCTATCCTGACTCTCAGGAGCCCACACCTGTTCCTTGGACCTGGCCGGTTCAGCAATTTCCATTTTCTGCAACTGTGAGCCCCTGAGGGGTGATGATTGGCTGACCTGGGCAGCCTTACCATGCCGGCCAGCCCTCCCCAGGTGTGCCTGGGTTGAGATCAATATAAATACCACTCCAGGCAGCAAGAGCCCCTGCAGCCGTGCCTGACGCCATTTTCTCTGCCCTGTCAGCAGTCTCGGGGCTGGGCTGGTGGGAGGGAGTGAGAGGCCACGGCTTTGTGGGTGGCCCAGTGTGAGTGGGGCTCTGCTGGACTTTCTGCAGCAGTTGCCAGGCTGCCACCTGCTAAAGAAGAGGATGTGTCACCTATACCTGCTGCTGGAATTTCTCCCTGGGCAGAGGTGAGGAAGGAAAGAAGCAGTGGGGGCAGGGACAGGACGGGTATCTCAGGCAGGGAAATGGAAATCTTCCAGAAGAGCACCCAGGGCCAGGACCATCCTGGCTGGCCTGCAGGCACCAAGTCGGCCGGCATGCTGTCACTCGTGTGGCTCTATGGCCCTTCCTCTAGGCTTTCAAGTCCTTGTATATATTCAGGTGTTTTACCTGGGACGGGTGGGAATAGTTCAGCAGCAACTGGCCTGGGGCTCAGCTCACGTTTACTCACAGATGCCTCGGCACGGTGCCCCAGCTTTGCAATGAGGACGCTTGTTGCGTGGGGGCTGCTGGCTGAATGGGAGACGATTCCCCACCACTGACCAACTTCAGAATTGTTTACAACTGGAGCAAGTGCCCTGATACGGTTTTCCTCTGTGGAACTGGTGGGTTCTGTGTTTTTTTTCTCTTTTTCGTTTTTGGTTCAAGGTAGATTTTATTCCTCTTTTTTGTATTTACAGATACAAGCATGGAAATAATTTATTCATATAAATACATGTATGTGAAGGGAATAATTGTTTTTTCTGTTTTATTTTTTAAATTTTATTTCTTTTTAATTTTGAATTTTATTTTATATTTTTATACAGCAGGTTCTTATTGGTTACCTATTTTATACGTATAAATGTATACATGCCAATCCCAGTCTCTCAACTCCTCCCACCACCACCCCCCCAACAGCCTTCCACCCTTGTTGTCCATACGTTTGTTGTCTACATCTGTTGCTATATTTATGCCTTGCAAAATGGTTAACCTGTACAGTTTTTCTAGGTTCCACATATATGCATGAATATACAAGATTTGTTTTTCTCTTTCTGACTTACTTCACTCTGTATGACACTCTCTAGATCCATCGACGTCTTGACAAATGACCCAATTTCATTCCTTTTCATGGCTTAGTAATATTCCATTTTATATATGTACCACAGCTTTATGCATACGTCTGTCTGTGGGCATTTAGGTTGCTTCCATTACCTCGATATTGTAAAGAGTGAGGCAATGAACATTGCGGTGAATGTCTCTTTTTGATTTATGGTTTTGTCTGGGTATATGTCCAGAACTGGGATTGCTGTATCATATGGTAATTCTACTGTTAGTTTCTTAAGAAACTCCATATTGTTCTCCATAGTGACTGTATCAATTTATATTCCCAACAATAGTGGAAGAGGGTTCCTTTTCTCCACACCCTTTCCAGCATTTTTTGTTTGTAGATTTTCTGATGATGCCCATTCTACCAGGTGTGAGGTGATACCTCATTGCTGAGTCCATTTCCTTGAGCAAGGGGTAGGTCTTGTCTATTAAATATTTGGCTTATGGAACGGTATCTGTGCTAATTTCAAACTCTGGTTTTATGCAGCACCCCAACTCACCTTCCCACTTAAGCAAGCATAAGTTGGTTTTCTAAATTTGAGACCGTGTTCTGTTTTGTAAATCAGTTCATGTGTAGCCAAGTTCTCATTCCATGTATTAGTGGTACCTTATGCTGTTTCTTTTTCTGTGTGACTTTTTTCACTTAGAATCACCGTGCCTCAATCCACTCATTATGCTGGTACGGGCCTGGTGACATAGTTTTCATTGCTGAGAGGTATTCTGTTGTACGTAAGTACCGCAACTTCTTTATCCATTATTTGTTCTCTGGCATATTTAACTTATGCTGCAGAAGAGGTTCCTGTAAACAGAGCTGTCCCAAACTTTGGGGTGGCTGTGTCTTTTTGATTTTAATTTCCCTAAGCTATAGGACCATAAGTGGAAGTGCCCTAGGCTCTGTTGCTTTCTTTTTTATATGTTTCAGGAAACACCATACACTTCTCCCGAGTGGCTGTTGGCAATTTACATCCCACCCATCAGCATAACAAGGCTCCCAGTTCTCCATGGCCTGTCCTGCCTTTCTGGATTTTACACTTTTTTCAGATTGCCCTTTTGACCGGGGGGAAGTGAGACTTCATTGTAGTGCAGATTTCCTTTGCAAGCTTGCTTGGTTGGCCAAAAAGTGCGTATGCGTTTTTCCCTGAATATATTCAGGAAAAAACACATACGCCCTTTTTGGCCAAGTGCATCATTGTCGACGTTCTGCCTCTTTTCCTATGCTTTAAATGCAATTCCAGTCTGCCTCCTGAAATCGGTTTCCTGCAATTCTGCCCCACTTTCAAGTCCGCTTGGCAGCCTTACTTCAGTATATTTTTGGACGATAGCTGTCATTTATAACTCTGCAGGTTTGTGAATTACAGTGCTCTTGAGCTCCTTTCTTCAACTCGCTTTCTTGTGAGCTGCCCGCAACAGTGCAGGATTGCTTCAGGCCCTAATCTGGGTCTGGCACGGCATGCTGAGCCTTTGGTTAATCCTCTTCCTGGTGTGAAATAAGAGTTAAATTTGCCCGTCCAGAAACCTCCAGCTAGTCTCTCATTGGTTCTCCCTATTCCTGTTCATCTTGCGCAGAAATTGCAGACTGGGCCAAACAGGAGGTTAAAGGCACTGACTCTCCAAGTCGGCAGAGCGTTAGTAAAGCATGTGGAATGTTGCACACGAGTACCAGGGGATGAGAACTGAGACATATTGGAACACGTCTCCCGATCACATGGTTGATCATACTCTGGGTTCCACATGCATGCTTTAGCTGAAGGAAGAATCCCTTAAACCTGGAGAGTTGAGACCCGTGGAATGGGTACCATGCAATATGACTTCAAAGGGTCTTCATTTGCTCACCGAACCTCTCCAATCCTATCACTGCTGCGTTTATGCCAGTGTACACACGCTTGATTCTCTTTCGGAGACATAGCAATCCATAGGTTTTAAGATACTTACTAGTCAGGCACATTCTTAGGCGTTTAATATGGGGTGTTGAGTCCATTTCGTTGAGTAAGGAGTAGCTCTTGTCTATTACATATTTGGCTTAAGGAACTTTATCTGTGCTCATTTCAATCTCTGGTTTTATGCAGCACCCCAACTCACCTTTCCCCTTAAGCAAGCATAAGTTGGTTTTCTATATTTGAGACCCTGTTGTGTTTTGTAATCCAGTTCCTGTGTAGCCAAGTTTACATTCCGTGTATTAGTGATATCTTATAATGTTTCTTTTTCTGTGTGACTTATTTCAGTTACAAACATCATACCTGAATCCACTCATTATGCTGCTACGGGCCTGATGACATAGATTTCATTGCTGAGTGATATTGCATTGTACATAAGTACCACAACTTCTTTATCCATTTTTCACTTTCTGCGATATTAAACTTGCCCCGTAAACGAGTTTCTTGTAAACAGAGCCGTCCCAAACTTTGGGGTGGCTGTGCCTTTTTGATTTTAATTTCCCTAAGCTATAGGACCATAAGTGGAAGTGCCCTAGGCTCTGTTGTTTTGTTTTTTAGATGTTTCAGGAAACACCATACACTTCTCCCGAGTGCCTGTTGGCAATTTACATCCCGCCCATCAGCATAACAAGGCTCCCATTTCTCCATTGCCTGTCCTGCCTTTCTGGATTTTACACTTTTTTTAGATGGCACTTTTGACCGGGGGGAAGTGAGACTTCATTGTAGTGCAGATTTCCTTTGCAAGCTTGCTTGGTTGGCCAAAAAGGGCGTATGCGTTTTTTCCTGAATATATTCAGGAAAAAACGCATACGCCCTTTTTGGCCAAGTGCATCATTGTGGACGTTCTTCCTCTTTTCCTATGCTTTAAATGCAATTCCAGTCTACCTCCTGAAATCGGTTTCCTGCAATTCTGCCCCGCTTTCAAGTCCTCGTGGCAGACTTACTTCAGTATATTTTTGGACGATAGCTGTCATTTATAACTCTGCAGGTTTGTGAATTACAGTGCCCCTGAGCTCCTTTCTTCAACTCGCTTTCTTGTGAGCTCGCCGCAACACCGCACGATTGCTTCAGGCCCTAATCTGGTTCCGGCACGGCACGCTGAGCCTTTGCTTAATTGCTCTTCCTGGTGGGAAATGAGAGTTAAATTTGCCCGTCCAGACACCTCCAGCTAGTCTCTCATTGGTCCTCCCTATCCCTGTTCATCTTCCGCAGAAATTGCAAACTGGGCCAAGCAGGAGGTTAAAGGCACTGACTCTCCAAGTCGAGAGAGTGTTAGTAAAGCATCTGGAATGTTGCACCTGAGTACCAGCGGTCGAAAACTGAGACATATTGGAACACGTCTCCCGATCACATGATTGATCATACTCTGGGTTCCACATGCATGCTTTAGCTGAAGGAAGAATCCCTTAAACCTGGAGAGTTGAGACCCGTGGAATGGGTACCATGCAATATGACTTCAAAGGGTCTTCATTTGCTCACCGAACCTCTCCAATCCTATCACTGCTGCGTTTATGACCCTGTACACGCGCTTGATTCTCTTTCAGAGACATAGCAATCCATAGGTTTTAAGATACTTACTAGTCAGGTACATTCTTAGGCGTTTAATATGGGGTTTTGAGTCCATTTCGTTGAGCAAGGAGTAGCTCTTGTGTATTACATATTTGGCTTAAGGAACTTTATCTGTGCTCATTTCAATCTCTGGTTTTATGCAGCACCCCAACTCACCTTTCCCCTTAAACAAGCATAACTTGGTTTTCTACATTTGAGAACCTGTTGTGTTTTGTAATCCAGTTCCTGTGTAGCCAAGTTTACATTCCATGTATTAGTGATATCTTATGATGTTTCTTTTTCTGTGTGACTTATTTCAGTTAGAATCATCATACCTGAATCCACGCATTATGCTTCTATGGGCCTGATGACATAGATTTCATTGCTGAGTGATATTGCATTGTACGTAAGTACCACACCTTCTTTATCCATTTTTCACTTTCTGCGATATTGAACTTGTCCCGTAAAAGAGTTTCTTGTAAACAGAGCCGTCCCAAACTTAGGGGTGGCTGTGTCTTTTTGATTTTAATTTCCCTAATCTATAGAACCATAAGTGGAAGTGCCCTAGGCTCTGTTAGTTTGTTTTTTAGATGTTTCAGGAAACAACATACACTTCTCCCGAGTGGCTGTTGGCAATTTACATCCCGCCCATCAGCATAACAAGGCTCCCAGTTCTCCATGGCCTGTCCTGCCTTTCTGGATTTTACACTTTTTTCAGATGGCCCTTTTGATGGGGGGGAAGTGAGACTTCATTGTAGTGCAGATTTCCTTTCCAAGCTTGCTTGGTTGGCCAAAAAGGGCGTATGCATTTTTTCCTGAATATATTCAGGAAGAAACGCATACGCCCTTTTTGGCCAAGTGCATCATTGTTGACGTTCTGCCTCTTTTCCTATGCTTTAAATGCAATTCCAGTCTACCTCCTGAAATCGTTTTCCTGCAATTCTGCCCCGCTTTCAAGTCCTCTTGGCAGGCTTACTTCAGTATATTTTTGGACGATAGCTGTCATTTATAACTATGCAGGTTTGTGACTTACAGTGCCCCTGAGCTCCTTTCTTAAACTCGGATTCTTGTGAATTGGCTGCAACACCGCAGGATTGCTTCAGGCCCTAATCTGGTTCCGGCACGGCACGCTGAGCCTTTGGTTAATTCCTCTAACTGGTGGGAAATGAGAGTTAAATTTGCCCGTCCAGACACCTCCAGCTAGTCTCTCATCGGTTCTCCCTATTCCTGTTCATCTTCTGCAGAAATTGCAGACTGGGCCAAACAGGAGGTTAAAGGCACTGACTCTCCAAGTCGGCAGAGCGTTAGTAAAGCATGTGGAATGTTGCACACGAGTACCAGGGGATGAGAACTGAGACATATTGGAACACGTCTCCCGATCACATGGTTGATCATACTCTGGGTTCCACATGCATGCTTTAGCTGAAGGAAGAATCCCTTAAACCTGGAGAGTTGAGACCCGTGGAATGGGTACCATGCAATATGACTTCAAAGGGTCTTCATTTGCTCACCGAACCTCTCCAATCCTATCACTGCTGCGTTTATGCCCCTGTACACACGCTTGATTCTCTTTCGGAGACATAGCACTCCATAGGTTTTAAGATACTTACTAGTCAGGCACATTCTTAGGCGTTTAATATGGGGTGTTGAGTCCATTTCGTTGAGCAAGGAGTAGCTCTTGTCTAATACATAAGTGGCTTAAGGAACTTTATCTGTGCTCATTTCAATCTCTGGTTTTATGCAGCACCCCAACTCCCCTTTCCCCTTAAGCAAGCATAAGTTGGTTTTCTAAATTTGAGACCCTGTTTTGTTTTGTAATTCAGTTCCTGTGTAGCAAGTTTACATTCCGTGTATTAGTGATATCTTATGATGTTTCTTTTTCTGTGTGACTTATCTCAGTTAGAATCATCATACCTGAATCCACTCATTATGCTGCTACGGGAATGATGACATAGATTTCATTGCTGAGTGATATTGCATTGTACGTAAGTACCAAAACTTCTTTATCCATTTTTCGCTTTATGCGATATTGAACTTTTACCGTAAACGAGGGTCTTGTAAAAAGAGCCGACCCAAACTTTGGCGTGGCTGTGCCTTTTTGATTTTAATTTCCCTAAGCTATAGGACCATAAGTGGAAGTGCCCTAGGCTCTGTTGCTTTGTTTTTTAGATGTTTCAGGAAACACCATACACTTCTCCCGAGTGGCTGTTGGCAAGTTACATCCCGCCCATCAGCATAACAAGGCTCCCAGTTCTCCATGGCCTGTCCTGCCTTTCTGGATTTTACACTTTTTTCAGATGGCCCTTTTGACCTGGGGGAAGTGAGACTTCATTGCAGTGCAGATTTCTTTGCAAGCTTGCTTGGTTGGCCAAAAAGGGCGTATGCATTTTTTCCTGAATATATTCAGGAAGAAACACATACGCCCTTTTTGGCCAAATGCATCATTGTGGACGTTCTGCCTCTTTTCCTATGCTTTAAATGCAATTCCAGTCTACCTCCTGAAATCGGTTTCCTGCAATTCTGCCCCGCTTTCAAGTCCGCTTGGCAGCCTTACTTCAGTATATTTTTGGATGATAGCTGTCATTTATAACTCTGCAGGTTTGTGAATTACAGTGCCCCTGAGCTCCTTTCTTCAACTCGCTTTCTTGTGAGCTGGCCGCAACACCGCAGGATTGCTTCAGGCCCTAATCTGGTTCCGGCACGGCACGCTGAGCCTTTGCTTAATTGCTCTTCCTGGTGGTAAATGAGAGTTAAATTTTCCCGTCCAGACACCTCCAGCTAGTCTCTCATTGGTTCTCCCTATTCCTGTTCATCTTCCGCGGAATTTGCAAACTGGGCCAAACAGGAGGTTAAAGGCACTGACTCTCCAAGTCGGGAGAGTGTTAGTAAAGCATCTGGAATGTTGCACCCGAGTACCAGGGGACGAGAACTGAGACATATTTCAACACGTCTCCCGATCACACGGTTGATCATACTCTGGGTTCCACATGCA
This sequence comes from Orcinus orca, assembly GCF_937001465.1. Classification (NCBI taxonomy): domain Eukaryota; kingdom Metazoa; phylum Chordata; class Mammalia; order Artiodactyla; family Delphinidae; genus Orcinus; species Orcinus orca. The sequence goes on from NW_026043883.1 coordinate 809,590, forward strand.
TGTTTTAGCTGAAGGAAGAATCCCTTAAACCTGGAGAGTTGAGACCCGTGGAATGGGTACCATGCAATATGACTTCAAAGGGTCTTCATTTGCTCACCAAAACTCTCCAATCCTATCACTGCTGCGTTTTTGCCCCTGTACTCACGATTGATTCACTTTCAGAGACATAGCAATCCATAGGTTTTAAGATACTTACTAGTCAGGTACATTATTAGGCGTTTAATATGGGGTTTTGAGTCCATTTCATTGAGCAAGGAGTAGCTCTTGTCTATTACATCTTTGGCTTAAGGAACTTTATCTGTGCTCATTTCAATCTCTGGTTTTATGCAGCACCCCAACTCACCTTTCCCCTTAAGCAAGCATAAGTTGGTTTTCTAAATTTGGGACCATGTTCTGTTTTGAAATTCAGTTCCTGTGTAGCCAAGTTTACATTCCGTGTATTAGTGATATCTTATGATGTTTCTTTTTCTGTGTGACTTATTTCAGTTAGAATCATCATACCTGAATCCACACATTATGCTGCTATGGGCCTGATGACATAGATGTCATTGCTGAGTGATATTGCATTGTACGTAAGTACCACAACTTCTTTATCCATTTTTCGCTTTATGCGATATTGAACTTGTACCGTAAACGAGTTTCTTGTAAACAGAGCCATCCCAAACTTTCGGGTGGCTGTGTCTTTTTGATTTTAATTTCCCTAAGCTATAGGACCATAAGTGGAAGTGCCCTAGGCTCTGTTGCTTTGTTTTTTAGATGTTTCAGGAAACACCATACACTTCTCCCGAGTGGCTGTTGGCAATTTACATCCCGCCCATCAGCATAACAAGGCTCCCAGTTCTCCATGGCCTGTCCTACCTTTCTGGATTTTACACTTTTTTCAGATGGCCCTTTTGACAGGGGGGAAGTGAGACTTCATTGTAGTGCAGATTTCCTTTGCAAGCTTGCTTGGTTGGCCAAAAAGGGCGTATGCGTTTTTTCCTGAATATATTCAGGAAAAAACGCATACGCCCTTTTTGGCCAAGTGCATCATTGTCGACCTTCTGCCTCTTTTCCTATGCTTTAAATGCAATTCCAGTCTACCTCCTGAAATCGGTTTCCTGCAATTCTGCCCGGCTTTCAAGTCCTCTTGGCAGCCTTACTTCAGTATATTTTTGGATGATAGCTGTCATTTATAACTCTGCAGGTTTGTGAATTACAGTGCCCCTGAGCTCCTTTCTTCAACTCGCTTTCTTGTGAGCTGGCCGCAACACCGCAGGATTGCTTCAGGCCCTAATCTGGTTCCGGCACGGCACGCTGAGCCTTTGGTTAATTCCTCTTCCTGGTGGGAAATGAGAGTTAAATTTTCCCTTCCAGACACCTCCAGCTAGTCTCTCATTGGTTCTCCCTATTCCTGTTCATCTTTCGCGGAATTTGCAAACTGGGCCAAACAGGAGGTTAAAGGCACTGACTCTCCAAGTCGGGAGAGTGTTAGTAAAGCATCTGGAATGTTGCACCCGAGTACCAGGGGACGAGAACTGAGACATATTTCAACACGTCTCCCGATCACACGGTTGATCATACTCTGGGTTCCACATGCATGTTTTAGCTGAAGGAAGAATCCCTTAAACCTGGAGAGTTGAGACCCGTGGAATGGGTACCATGCAATATGACTTCAAAGGGTCTTCATTTGCTCACCAAAACTCTCCAATCCTATCACTGCTGCGTTTTTGCCCCTGTACTCACGATTGATTCACTTTCAGAGACATAGCAATCCATAGGTTTTAAGATACTTACTAGTCAGGTACATTATTAGGCGTTTAATATGGGGTTTTGAGTCCATTTCGTTGAGCAAGGAGTAGCTCTTGTCTATTACATATTTGACTTAAGGAACTTTATCTGTGCTCATTTCAATCTCTGGTTTTATGCAGCACCCCAACTCACCTTTCCCCTTAAGCAAGCATAAGTTGGTTTTCTAAATTTGGGACCATGTTCTGTTTTGAAATTCAGTTCCTGTGTAGCCAAGTTTACATTCCGTGTATTAGTGATATCTTATGATGTTTCTTTTTCTGTGTGACTTATTTCAGTTAGAATCATCATACCTGAATCCACGCATTATGCTGCTATGGGCCTGATGACATAGATGTCATTGCTGAGTGATATTGCATTGTACGTAAGTACCACAACTTCTTTATCCATTTTTCGCTTTATGCGATATTGAACTTGTACCGTAAACGAGTTTCTTGTAAACAGAGCCATCCCAAACTTTCCGGTGGCTGTGTCTTTTTGATTTTAATTTCCCTAAGCTATAGGACCATAAGTGGAAGTGCCCTAGGCTCTGTTGCTTTGTTTTTTAGATGTTTCAGGAAACACCATACACTTCTCCCGAGTGGCTGTTGGCAAGTTACATCCCGCCCATCAGCATAACAAGGCTCCCAGTTCTCCATGGCCTGTCCTGCCTTTCTGGATTTTACACTTTTTTCAGATGGCCCTTTGACGGGGGGGGGAAGTGAGACTTCATTGTAGTGCAGATTTCCTTTGCAAGCTTGCTTGGTTGGCCAAAAAGGGCGTATGCGTTTTTTCCTGAATATATTCAGGAAAAAACGCATACGCCCTTTTTGGCCAAGTGCATCATTGTCGACCTTCTGCCTCTTTTCCTATGCTTTAAATGCAATTCCAGTCTACCTCCTGAAATCGGTTTCCTGCAATTCTGCCCGGCTTTCAAGTCCTCTTGGCAGCCTTACTTCAGTATATTTTTGGATGATAGCTGTCATTTATAACTCTGCAGGTTTGTGAATTACAGTGCCCCTGAGCTCCTTTCTTCAACTCGCTTTCTTGTGAGCTGGCCGCAACACCGCAGGATTGCTTCAGGCCCTAATCTGGTTCCGGCACGGCACGCTGAGCCTTTGCTTAATTGCTCTTCCTGGTGGTAAATGAGAGTTAAATTTTCCCGTCCAGACACCTCCAGCTAGTCTCTCATTGGTTCTCCCTATTCCTGTTCATCTTCCGCGGAATTTGCAAACTGGGCCAAACAGGAGGTTAAAGGCACTGACTCTCCAAGTCGGGAGAGTGTTAGTAAAGCATCTGGAATGTTGCACCCGAGTACCAGGGGACGAGAACTGAGACATATTTCAACACGTCTCCCGATCACACGGTTGATCATACTCTGGGTTCCACATGCATGTTTTAGCTGAAGGAAGAATCCCTTAAACCTGGAGAGTTGAGACCCGTGGAATGGGTACCATGCAATATGACTTCAAAGGGTCTTCATTTGCTCACCAAAACTCTCCAATCCTATCACTGCTGCGTTTTTGCCCCTGTACTCACGATTGATTCACTTTCAGAGACATAGCAATCCATAGGTTTTAAGATACTTACTAGTCAGGTACATTATTAGGCGTTTAATATGGGGTTTTGAGTCCATTTCGTTGAGCAAGGAGTAGCTCTTGTCTATTACATATTTGGCTTAAGGAACTTTATCTGTGCTCATTTCAATCTCTGGTTTTATGCAGCACCCCAACTCACCTTTCCCCTTAAGCAAGCATAAGTTGGTTTTCTAAATTTGAGACTCTGTTCTGTTTTGTAATCCAGTTCCTGTGTAGCCAAGTTTACATTCCGTGTATTAGTGATATCTTATGATGTTTCTTATTCTGTGTGAATTATTTCAGTTAGAATCATCATACCTGAATCCACGCATTATGCTGCTATGGGCCTGATGACATAGATGTCATTGCTGAGTGATATTGCATTGTACGTAAGTACCACAACTTCTTTATCCATTTTTCGCTTTATGCGATATTGAACTTGCACCGAAAATGAGTTTCTTGTAAACAGAGCCATCCCAAACTTTGGGGTGGCTGTGTCTTTTTGATTTTAATTTCCCTAAGCTATAGGACCATAAGTGGAAGTGCCCTAGGCTCTGTTGCTTTGTTTTTTAGATGTTTCAGGAAACACCATACACTTCTCCCGAATGGCTGTTGGCAAGTAACATCCCGCCCATCAGCATAACAAGGCTCCCAGTTCTCCATGGCCTGTCCTGCCTTTCTGGATTTTACACTTTTTTCAGATGGCCCTTTTGACGGGGGGGAAGTGAGACTTCATTGTAGTGCAGATTTCCTTTGCAAGCTTGCTTGGTTGGCCAAAAAGGGCGTATGCGTTTTTTCCTGAATATATTCAGGAAAAAACGCATACGCCCTTTTTGGCCAAGTGCATCATTGTCGACCTTCTGCCTCTTTTCCTATGCTTTAAATGCAATTCCAGTCTACCTCCTGAAATCGGTTTCCTGCAATTCTGCCCGGCTTTCAAGTCCTCTTGGCAGCCTTACTTCAGTATATTTTTGGATGATAGCTGTCATTTATAACTCTGCAGGTTTGTGAATTACAGTGCCCCTGAGCTCCTTTCTTCAACTCGCTTTCTTGTGAGCTGGCCGCAACACCGCAGGATTGCTTCAGGCCCTAATCTGGTTCCGGCATGGCACGCTGAGCCTTTGGTTAATTCCTCTTCCTGGTGGGAAATGAGAGTTAAATTTTCCCGTCCAGACACCTCCAGCTAGTCTCTCATTGGTTCTCCCTATTCCTGTTCATCTTCCGCGGAATTTGCAAACTGGGCCAAACAGGAGGTTAAAGGCACTGACTCTCCAAGTCGGGAGAGTGTTAGTAAAGCATCTGGAATGTTGCACCCGAGTACCAGGGGACGAGAACTGAGACATATTTCAACACGTCTCCCGATCACATGGTTGATCATACTCTGGGTTCCACATGCATGTTTTAGCTGAAGGAAGAATCCCTTAAACCTGGAGAGTTGAGACCCGTGGAATGGGTACCATGCAATATGACTTCAAAGGGTCTTCATTTGCTCACCAAAACTCTCCAATCCTATCACTGCTGCGTTTTTGCCCCTGTACTCACGATTGATTCACTTTCAGAGACATAGCAATCCATAGGTTTTAAGATACTTACTAGTCAGGTACATTATTAGGCGTTTAATATGGGGTTTTGAGTCCATTTCGTTGAGCAAGGAGTAGCTCTTGTCTATTACATATTTGGCTTAAGGAACTTTATCTGTGCTCATTTCAATCTCTGGTTTTATGCAGCACCCCAACTCACCTTTCCCCTTAAGCAAGCATAAGTTGGTTTTCTAAATTTGGGACCATGTTCTGTTTTGAAATTCAGTTCCTGTGTAGCCAAGTTTACAATCCGTGTATTAGTGATATCTTATGATGTTTCTTTTTCTGTGTGACTTATTTCAGTTAGAATCATCATACCTGAATCCACTCATTATGCTGCTATGGGCCTGATGACATAGATGTCATTGCTGAGTGATATTGCATTGTACGTAAGTACCACAACTTCTTTATCCATTTTTCGCTTTATGCGATATTGAACTTGTACCGTAAACGAGTTTCTTGTAAACAGAGCCATCCCAAACTTTGGGGTGGCTGTGTCTTTTTGATTTTAATTTCCCTAAGCTATAGGACCATAAGTGGAAGTGCCCTAGGCTCTGTTGCTTTGTTTTTTAGATGTTTCAGGAAACACCATACACTTCTCCCCAGTGGCTGTTGGCAAGTTACATCCCGCCCATCAGCATAACAAGGCTCCCAGGTCTCCATGGCCTGTCCTGCCTTTCTGGATTTTACACTTTTTTCAGATGGCCCTTTTGACGGGGGGGGGGAAGTGAGACTTCATTGTAGTGCAGATTTCCTTTGCAAGCTTGCTTGGTTGGCCAAAAAGGGCGTATGCGTTTTTTCCTGAATATATTCAGGAAAAAACGCATACGCCCTTTTTGGCCAAGTGCATCATTGTCGACCTTCTGCCTCTTTTCCTATGCTTTAAATGCAATTCCAGTCTACCTCCTGAAATCGGTTTCCTGCAATTCTGCCCGGCTTTCAAGTCCTCTTGGCAGCCTTACTTCAGTATATTTTTGGATGATAGCTGTCATTTATAACTCTGCAGGTTTGTGAATTACAGTGCCCCTGAGCTCCTTTCTTCAACTCGCTTTCTTGTGAGCTGGCCGCAACACCGCAGGATTGCTTCAGGCCCTAATCTGGTTCCGGCACGGCACGCTGAGCCTTTGCTTAATTGCTCTTCCTGGTGGTAAATGAGAGTTAAATTTTCCCGTCCAGACACCTCCAGCTAGTCTCTCATTGGTTCTCCCTATTCCTGTTCATCTTCCGCGGAATTTGCAAACTGGGCCAAACAGGAGGTTAAAGGCACTGACTCTCCAAGTCGGGAGAGTGTTAGTAAAGCATCTGGAATGTTGCACCCGAGTACCAGGGGACGAGAACTGAGACATATTTCAACACGTCTCCCGATCACACGGTTGATCATACTCTGGGTTCCACATGCATGTTTTAGCTGAAGGAAGAATCCCTTAAACCTGGAGAGTTGAGACCCGTGGAATGGGTACCATGCAATATGACTTCAAAGGGTCTTCATTTGCTCACCAAAACTCTCCAATCCTATCACTGCTGCGTTTTTGCCCCTGTACTCACGATTGATTCACTTTCAGAGACATAGCAATCCATAGGTTTTAAGATACTTACTAGTCAGGTACATTATTAGGCGTTTAATATGGGGTTTTGAGTCCATTTCGTTGAGCAAGGAGTAGCTCTTGTCTATTACATATTTGGCTTAAGGAACTTTATCTGTGCTCATTTCAATCTCTGGTTTTATGCAGCACCCCAACTCACCTTTCCCCTTAAGCAAGCATAAGTTGATTTTCTAAATTTGGGACCATGTTCTGTTTTGAAATTCAGTTCCTGTGTAGCCAAGTTTACATTCCGTGTATTAGTGATATCTTATGATGTTTCTTTTTCTGTGTGACTTATTTCAGTTAGAATCATCATACCTGAATCCACTCATTATGCTGCTATGGGCCTGATGACATAGATGTCATTGCTGAGTGATATTGCATTGTACGTAAGTACCACAACTTCTTTATCCATTTTTCGCTTTATGAGATATTGAACTTGTACCGTAAACGAGTTTCTTGTAAACAGAGCCGTCCCAAACTTTGGGGTGGCTGTGTCTTTTTGATTTTAATTTCCCTAAGCTATAGGACCATAAGTGGAAGTGCCCTAGGCTCTGTTGCTTTGTTTTTTAGATGTTTCAGGAAACACCATACACTTCTCCCGAGTGGCTGTTGGCAAGTAACATCCCGCCCATCAGCATAACAAGGCTCCCAGTTCTCCATGGCCTGTACTGCCTTTCTGGATTTTACACTTTTTTCAGATGGCCCTTTTGACGGGGGGGAAGTGAGACTTCATTGTAGTGCAGATTTCCTTTGCAAGCTTGCTTGGTTGGCCAAAAAGGGCGTATGCGTTTTTTCCTGAATATATTCAGGAAAAAACGCATACGCCCTTTTTGGCCAAGTGCATCATTGTCGACCTTCTGCCTCTTTTCCTATGCTTTAAATGCAATTCCAGTCTACCTCCTGAAATCGGTTTCCTGCAATTCTGCCCGGCTTTCAAGTCCTCTTGGCAGCCTTACTTCAGTATATTTTTGGATGATAGCTGTCATTTATAACTCTGCAGGTTTGTGAATTACAGTGCCCCTGAGCTCCTTTCTTCAACTCGCTTTCTTGTGAGCTGGCCGCAACACCGCAGGATTCCTTCAGGCCCTAATCTGGTTCCGGCATGGCACGCTGAGCCTTTGGTTAATTCCTCTTCCTGGTGGGAAATGAGAGTTAAATTTTCCCGTCCAGACACCTCCAGCTAGTCTCTCACTGGTTCTCCCTATTCCTGTTCATCTTCCGCGGAATTTGCAAACTGGGCCAAACAGGAGGTTAAAGGCACTGACTCTCCAAGTCGGGAGAGTGTTAGTAAAGCATCTGGAATGTTGCACCCGAGTACCAGGGGACGAGAACTGAGACATATTTCAACACGTCTCCCGATCACACGGTTGATCATACTCTGGGTTCCACATGCATGTTTTAGCTGAAGGAAGAATCCCTTAAACCTGGAGAGTTGAGACCCGTGGAATGGGTACCATGCAATATGACTTCAAAGGGTCTTCATTTGCTCACCAAAACTCTCCAATCCTATCACTGCTGCGTTTTTGCCCCTGTACTCACGATTGATTCACTTTCAGAGACATAGCAATCCATAGGTTTTAAGATACTTACTAGTCAGGTACATTATTAGGCGTTTAATATGGGGTTTTGAGTCCATTTCGTTGAGCAAGGAGTAGCTCTTGTCTATTACATATTTGGCTTAAGGAACTTTATCTGTGCTCATTTCAATCTCTGGTTTTATGCAGCACCCCAACTCACCTTTCCCCTTAAGCAAGCATAAGTTGGTTTTCTAAATTTGGGACCATGTTCTGTTTTGAAATTCAGTTCCTGTGTAGCCAAGTTTACATTCCGTGTATTAGTGATATCTTATGATGTTTCTTTTTCTGTGTGACTTATTTCAGTTAGAATCATCATACCTGAATCCACGCATTATGCTGCTATGGGCCTGATGACATAGATGTCATTGCTGAGTGATATTGCATTGTACGTAAGTACCACAACTTCTTTATCCATTTTTCGCTTTATGCGATATTGAACTTGTACCGTAAACGAGTTTCTTGTAAACAGAGCCATCCCAAACTTTGGGGTGGCTGTGTCTTTTTGATTTTAATTTCCCTAAGCTATAGGACCATAAGTGGAAGTGCCCTAGGCTCTGTTGCTTTGTTTTTTAGATGTTTCAGGAAACACCATACACTTCTCCCGAGTGGCTGTTGGCAAGTTACATCCCGCCCATCAGCATAACAAGGCTCCCAGTTCTCCATGGCCTGTCCTGCCTTTCTGGATTTTACACTTTTTTCAGATGGCCCTTTTGACGGGGGGGTAGTGAGACTTCATTGTAGTGCAGATTTCCTTTGCAAGCTTGCTTGGTTGGCCAAAAAGGGCGTATGCGTTTTTTCCTGAATATATTCAGGAAAAAACGCATACGCCCTTTTTGGCCAAGTGCATCATTGTCGACCTTCTGCCTCTTTTCCTATGCTTTAAATGCAATTCCAGTCTACCTCCTGAAATCGGTTTCCTGCAATTCTGCCCGGCTTTCAAGTCCTCTTGGCAGCCTTACTTCAGTATATTTTTGGATGATAGCTGTCATTTATAACTCTGCAGGTTTGTGAATTACAGTGCCCCTGAGCTCCTTTCTTCAACTCGCTTTCTTGTGAGCTGGCCGCAACACCGCAGGATTGCTTCAGGCCCTAATCTGGTTCCGGCATGGCACGCTGAGCCTTTGGTTAATTCCTCTTCCTGGTGGGAAATGAGAGTTAAATTTTCCCGTCCAGACACCTCCAGCTAGTCTCTCATTGGTTCTCCCTATTCCTGTTCATCTTCCGCGGAATTTGCAAACTGGGCCAAACAGGAGGTTAAAGGCACTGACTCTCCAAGTCGGGAGAGTGTTAGTAAAGCATCTGGAATGTTGCACCCGAGTACCAGGGGACAAGAACTGAGACATATTTCAACACGTCTCCCGATCACATGGTTGATCATACTCTGGGTTCCACATGCATGTTTTAGCTGAAGGAAGAATCCCTTAAACCTGGAGAGTTGAGACCCGTGGAATGGGTACCATGCAATATGACTTCAAAGGGTCTTCATTTGCTCACCAAAACTCTCCAATCCTATCACTGCTGCGTTTTTGCCCCTGTACTCACGATTGATTCACTTTCAGAGACATAGCAATCCATAGGTTTTAAGATACTTACTAGTCAGGTACATTATTAGGCGTTTAATATGGGGTTTTGAGTCCATTTCGTTGAGCAAGGAGTAGCTCTTGTCTATTACATATTTGGCTTAAGGAACTTTATCTGTGCTCATTTCAATCTCTGGTTTTATGCAGCACCCCAACTCACCTTTCCCCTTAAGCAAGCATAAGTTGGTTTTCTAAATTTGGGACCATGTTCTGTTTTGAAATTCAGTTCCTGTGTAGCCAAGTTTACATTCCGTGTATTAGTGATATCTTATGATGTTTCTTTTTCTGTGTGACTTATTTCAGTTAGAATCATCATACCTGAATCCACGCATTATGCTGCTATGGGCCTGATGACATAGATGTCATTGCTGAGTGATATTGCATTGTACGTAAGTACCACAACTTCTTTATCCATTTTTCGCTTTATGCGATATTGAACTTGTACCGTAAACGAGTTTCTTGTAAACAGAGCCATCCCAAACTTTGGGGTGGCTGTGTCTTTTTGATTTTAATTTCCCTAAGCTATAGGACCATAAGTGGAAGTGCCCTAGGCTCTGTTGCTTTGTTTTTTAGATGTTTCAGGAAACACCATACACTTCTCCCGAGTGGCTGTTGGCAAGTTACATCCCGCCCATTAGCATAACAAGGCTCCCAGGTCTCCATGGCCTGTCCTGCCTTTCTGGATTTTACACTTTTTTCAGATGGCCCTTTTGACGGGGGGGGGAAGTGAGACTTCATTGTAGTGCAGATTTCCTTTGCAAGCTTGCTTGGTTGGCCAAAAAGGGCGTATGCGTTTTTTCCTGAATATATTCAGGAAAAAACGCATACGCCCTTTTTGGCCAAGTGCATCATTGTCGACCTTCTGCCTCTTTTCCTATGCTTTAAATGCAATTCCAGTCTACCTCCTGAAATCGGTTTCCTGCAATTCTGCCCGGCTTTCAAGTCCTCTTGGCAGCCTTACTTCAGTATATTTTTGGATGATAGCTGTCATTTATAACTCTGCAGGTTTGTGAATTACAGTGCCCCTGAGCTCCTTTCTTCAACTCGCTTTCTTGTGAGCTGGCCGCAACACCGCAGGATTGCTTCAGGCCCTAATCTGGTTCCGGCATGGCACGCTGAGCCTTTGGTTAATTCCTCTTCCTGGTGGTAAATGAGAGTTAAATTTTCCCGTCCAGACACCTCCAGCTAGTCTCTCATTGGTTCTCCCTATTCCTGTTCATCTTCCGCGGAATTTGCAAACTGGGCCAAACAGGAGGTTAAAGGCACTGACTCTCCAAGTCGGGAGAGTGTTAGTAAAGCATCTGGAATGTTGCACCCGAGTACCAGGGGACGAGAACTGAGACATATTTCAACACGTCTCCCGATCACACGGTTGATCATACTCTGGGTTCCACATGCATGTTTTAGCTGAAGGAAGAATCCCTTAAACCTGGAGAGTTGAGACCCGTGGAATGGGTACCATGCAATATGACTTCAAAGGGTCTTCATTTGCTCACCAAAACTCTCCAATCCTATCACTGCTGCGTTTTTGCCCCTGTACTCACGATTGATTCACTTTCAGAGACATAGCAATCCATAGGTTTTAAGATACTTACTAGTCAGGTACATTATTAGGCGTTTAATATGGGGTTTTGAGTCCATTTCGTTGAGCAAGGAGTAGCTCTTGTCTATTACATATTTGGCTTAAGGAACTTTATCTGTGCTCATTTCAATCTCTGGTTTTATGCAGCACCCCAACTCACCTTTCCCCTTAAGCAAGCATAAGTTGGTTTTCTAAATTTGGGACCATGTTCTGTTTTGAAATTCAGTTCCTGTGTAGCCAAGTTTACATTCCGTGTATTAGTGATATCTTATGATGTTTCTTTTTCTGTGTGACTTATTTCAGTTAGAATCATCATACCTGAATCCACGCATTATGCTGCTATGGGCCTGATGACATAGATGTCATTGCTGAGTGATATTGCATTGTACGTAAGTACCACAACTTCTTTATCCATTTTTCGCTTTATGCGATATTGACCTTGTACCGTAAACGAGTTTCTTGTAAACAGAGCCATCCCAAACTTTGGGGTGGCTGTGTCTTTTTGATTTTAATTTCCCTAAGCTATAGGACCATAAGTGGAAGTGCCCTAGGCTCTGTTGCTTTGTTTTTTAGATGTTTCAGGAAACACCATACACTTCTCCCGAGTGGCTGTTGGCAAGTTACATCCCGCCCATCAGCATAACAAGGCTCCCAGTTCTCCATGGCCTGTCCTGCCTTTCTGGATTTTACACTTTTTTCAGATGGCCCTTTTGACGGGGGGGTAGTGAGACTTCATTGTAGTGCAGATTTCCTTTGCAAGCTTGCTTGGTTGGCCAAAAAGGGCGTATGCGTTTTTTCCTGAATATATTCAGGAAAAAACGCATACGCCCTTTTTGGCCAAGTGCATCATTGTCGACCTTCTGCCTCTTTTCCTATGCTTTAAATGCAATTCCAGTCTACCTCCTGAAATCGGTTTCCTGCAATTCTGCCCGGCTTTCAAGTCCTCTTGGCAGCCTTACTTCAGTATATTTTTGGATGATAGCTGTCATTTATAACTCTGCAGGTTTGTGAATTACAGTGCCCCTGAGCTCCTTTCTTCAACTCGCTTTCTTGTGAGCTGGCCGCAACACCGCAGGATTGCTTCAGGCCCTAATCTGGTTCCGGCATGGCACGCTGAGCCTTTGGTTAATTCCTCTTCCTGGTGGGAAATGAGAGTTAAATTTTCCCGTCCAGACACCTCCAGCTAGTCTCTCATTGGTTCTCCCTATTCCTGTTCATCTTCCGCGGAATTTGCAAACTGGGCCAAACAGGAGGTTAAAGGCACTGACTCTCCAAGTCGGGAGAGTGTTAGTAAAGCATCTGGAATGTTGCACCCGAGTACCAGGGGACGAGAACTGAGACATATTTCAACACGTCTCCCGATCACATGGTTGATCATACTCTGGGTTCCACATGCATGTTTTAGCTGAAGGAAGAATCCCTTAAACCTGGAGAGTTGAGGCCCGTGGAATGGGTACCATGCAATATGACTTCAAAGGGTCTTCATTTGCTCACCAAAACTCTCCAATCCTATCACTGCTGCGTTTTTGCCCCTGTACTCACGATTGATTCACTTTCAGAGACATAGCAATCCATAGGTTTTAAGATACTTACTAGTCAGGTACATTATTAGGCGTTTAATATGGGGTTTTGAGTCCATTTCGTTGAGCAAGGAGTAGCTCTTGTCTATTACATATTTGGCTTAAGGAACTTTATCTGTGCTCATTTCAATCTCTGGTTTTATGCAGCACCCCAACTCACCTTTCCCCTTAAGCAAGCATAAGTTGGTTTTCTAAATTTGGGACCATGTTCTGTTTTGAAATTCAGTTCCTGTGTAGCCAAGTTTACAATCCGTGTATTAGTGATATCTTATGATGTTTCTTTTTCTGTGTGACTTATTTCAGTTAGAATCATCATACCTGAATCCACTCATTATGCTGCTATGGGCCTGACGACATAGATGTCATTGCTGAGTGATATTGCATTGTACGTAAGTACCACAACTTCTTTATCCATTTTTCGCTTTATGCGATATTGAACTTGTACCGTAAACGAGTTTCTTGTAAACAGAGCCATCCCAAACTTTGGGGTGGCTGTGTCTTTTTGATTTTAATTTCCCTAAGCTATAGGACCATAAGTGGAAGTGCCCTAGGCTCTGTTGCTTTGTTTTTTAGATGTTTCAGGAAACACCATACACTTCTCCCAAGTGGCTGTTGGCAAGTTACATCCCGCCCATCAGCATAACAAGGCTCCCAGGTCTCCATGGCCTGTCCTGCCTTTCTGGATTTTACACTTTTTTCAGATGGCCCTTTTGACGGGGGGGGGAAGTGAGACTTCATTGTAGTGCAGATTTCCTTTGCAAGCTTGCTTGGTTGGCCAAAAAGGGCGTATGCGTTTTTTCCTGAATATATTCAGGAAAAAACGCATACGCCCTTTTTGGCCAAGTGCATCATTGTGGACGTTCTGCCTCTTTTCCTATGCTTTAAATGCAATTCCAGTCTACCTCCTGAAATCGGTTTCCTGCAATTCTGCCCGGCTTTCAAGTCCTCTTGGCAGCCTTACTTCAGTATATTTTTGGATGATAGCTGTCATTTATAACTCTGCAGGTTTGTGAATTACAGTGCCCCTGAGCTCCTTTCTTCAACTCGCTTTCTTGTGAGCTGGCCGCAACACCGCAGGATTGCTTCAGGCCCTAATCTGGTTCCGGCATGGCACGCTGAGCCTTTGGTTAATTCCTCTTCCTGGTGGTAAATGAGAGTTAAATTTTCCCGTCCAGACACCTCCAGCTAGTCTCTCATTGGTTCTCCCTATTCCTGTTCATCTTCCGCGGAATTTGCAAACTGGGCCAAACAGGAGGTTAAAGGCACTGACTCTCCAAGTCGGGAGAGTGTTAGTAAAGCATCTGGAATGTTGCACCCGAGTACCAGGGGACGAGAACTGAGACATATTTCAACACGTCTCCCGATCACACGGTTGATCATACTCTGGGTTCCACATGCATGTTTTAGCTGAAGGAAGAATCCCTTAAACCTGGAGAGTTGAGACCCGTGGAATGGGTACCATGCAATATGACTTCAAAGGGTCTTCATTTGCTCACCAAAACTCTCCAATCCTATCACTGCTGCGTTTTTGCCCCTGTACTCACGATTGATTCACTTTCAGAGACATAGCAATCCATAGGTTTTAAGATACTTACTAGTCAGGTACATTATTAGGCGTTTAATATGGGGTTTTGAGTCCATTTCGTTGAGCAAGGAGTAGCTCTTGTCTATTACATATTTGGCTTAAGGAACTTTATCTGTGCTCATTTCAATCTCTGGTTTTATGCAGCACCCCAACTCACCTTTCCCCTTAAGCAAGCATAAGTTGATTTTCTAAATTTGGGACCATGTTCTGTTTTGAAATTCAGTTCCTGTGTAGCCAAGTTTACATTCCGTGTATTAGTGATATCTTATGATGTTTCTTTTTCTGTGTGACTTATTTCAGTTAGAATCATCATACCTGAATCCACTCATTATGCTGCTATGGGCCTGATGACATAGATGTCATTGCTGAGTGATATTGCATTGTACGTAAGTACCACAACTTCTTTATCCATTTTTCGCTTTATGCGATATTGAACTTGTACCGTAAACGAGTTTCTTGTAAACAGAGCCGTCCCAAACTTTGGGGTGGCTGTGTCTTTTTGATTTTAATTTCCCTAAGCTATAGGACCATAAGTGGAAGTGCCCTAGGCTCTGTTGCTTTGTTTTTTAGATGTTTCAGGAAACACCATACACTTCTCCCGAGTGGCTGTTGGCAAGTTACATCCCGCCCATCAGCATAACAAGGCTCCCAGTTCTCCATGGCCTGTCCTGCCTTTCTGGATTTTACACTTTTTTCAGATGGCCCTTTTGACGGGGGGGAAGTGAGACATCATTGTAGTGCAGATTTCCTTTGCAAGCTTGCTTGGTTGGCCAAAAAGGGCGTATGCGTTTTTTCCTGAATATATTCAGGAAAAAACGCATACGCCCTTTTTGGCCAAGTGCATCATTGTCGACCTTCTGCCTCTTTTCCTATGCTTTAAATGCAATTCCAGTCTACCTCCTGAAATCGGTTTCCTGCAATTCTGCCCGGCTTTCAAGTCCTCTTGGCAGCCTTACTTCAGTATATTTTTGGATGATAGCTGTCATTTATAACTCTGCAGGTCTGTGAATTACAGTGCCCCTGAGCTCCTTTCTTCAACTCGCTTTCTTGTGAGCTGGCCGCAACACCGCAGGATTGCTTCAGGCCCTAATCTGGTTCCGGCATGGCACGCTGAGCCTTTGGTTAATTCCTCTTCCTGGTGGTAAATGAGAGTTAAATTTTCCCGTCCAGACACCTCCAGCTAGTCTCTCATTGGTTCTCCCTATTCCTGTTCATCTTCCGCGGAATTTGCAAACTGGGCCAAACAGGAGGTTAAAGGCACTGACTCTCCAAGTCGGGAGAGTGTTAGTAAAGCATCTGGAATGTTGCACCCGAGTACCAGGGGACGAGAACTGAGACATATTTCAACACGTCTCCCGATCACACGGTTGATCATACTCTGGGTTCCACATGCATGTTTTAGCTGAAGGAAGAATCCCTTAAACCTGGAGAGTTGAGACCCGTGGAATGGGTACCATGCAATATGACTTCAAAGGGTCTTCATTTGCTCACCAAAACTCTCCAATCCTATCACTGCTGCGTTTTTGCCCCTGTACTCACGATTGATTCACTTTCAGAGACATAGCAATCCATAGGTTTTAAGATACTTACTAGTCAGGTACATTATTAGGCGTTTAATATGGGGTTTTGAGTCCATTTCGTTGAGCAAGGAGTAGCTCTTGTCTATTACATATTTGGCTTAAGGAACTTTATCTGTGCTCATTTCAATCTCTGGTTTTATGCAGCACCCCAACTCACCTTTCCCCTTAAGCAAGCATAAGTTGATTTTCTAAATTTGGGACCATGTTCTGTTTTGAAATTCAGTTCCTGTGTAGCCAAGTTTACATTCCGTGTATTAGTGATATCTTATGATGTTTCTTTTTCTGTGTGACTTATTTCAGTTAGAATCATCATACCTGAATCCACTCATTATGCTGCTATGGGCCTGATGACATAGATGTCATTGCTGAGTGATATTGCATTGTACGTAAGTACCACAACTTCTTTATCCATTTTTCGCTTTATGCGATATTGAACTTGTACCGTAAACGAGTTTCTTGTAAACAGAGCCGTCCCAAACTTTGGGGTGGCTGTGTCTTTTTGATTTTAATTTCCCTAAGCTATAGGACCATAAGTGGAAGTGCCCTAGGCTCTGTTGCTTTGTTTTTTAGATGTTTCAGGAAACACCATACACTTCTCCCGAGTGGCTGTTGGCAAGTTACATCCCGCCCATCAGCATAACAAGGCTCCCAGTTCTCCATGGCCTGTCCTGCCTTTCTGGATTTTACACTTTTTTCAGATGGCCCTTTTGACGGGGGGGAAGTGAGACATCATTGTAGTGCAGATTTCCTTTGCAAGCTTGCTTGGTTGGCCAAAAAGGGCGTATGCGTTTTTTCCTGAATATATTCAGGAAAAAACGCATACGCCCTTTTTGGCCAAGTGCATCATTGTCGACCTTCTGCCTCTTTTCCTATGCTTTAAATGCAATTCCAGTCTACCTCCTGAAATCGGTTTCCTGCAATTCTGCCCGGCTTTCAAGTCCTCTTGGCAGCCTTACTTCAGTATATTTTTGGATGATAGCTGTCATTTATAACTCTGCAGGTTTGTGAATTACAGTGCCCCTGAGCTCCTTTCTTCAACTCGCTTTCTTGTGAGCTGGCCGCAACACTGCAGGATTGCTTCAGGCCCTAATCTGGTTCCGGCATGGCACGCTGAGCCTTTGGTTAATTCCTCTTCCTGGTGGGAAATGAGAGTTAAATTTTCCCGTCCAGACACCTCCAGCTAGTCTCTCATTGGTTCTCCCTATTCCTGTTCATCTTCCGCGGAATTTGCAAACTGGGCCAAACAGGAGGTTAAAGGCACTGACTCTCCAAGTCGGGAGAGTGTTAGTAAAGCATCTGGAATGTTGCACCCGAGTACCAGGGGACGAGAACTGAGACATATTTCAACACGTCTCCCGATCACACGGTTGATCATACTCTGGGTTCCACATGCATGTTTTAGCTGAAGGAAGAATCCCTTAAACCTGGAGAGTAGAGACCCGTGGAATGGGTACCATGCAATATGACTTCAAAGGGTCTTCATTTGCTCACCAAAACTCTCCAATCCTATCACTGCTGCGTTTTTGCCCCTGTACTCACGATTGATTCACTTTCAGAGACATAGCAATCCATAGGTTTTAAGATACTTACTAGTCAGGTACATTATTAGGCGTTTAATATGGGGTTTTGAGTCCATTTCGTTGAGCAAGGAGTAGCTCTTGTCTATTACATATTTGGCTTAAGGAACTTTATCTGTGCTCATTTCAATCTCTGGTTTTATGCAGCACCCCAACTCACCTTTCCCCTTAAGCAAGCATAAGTTGGTTTTCTAAATTTGGGACCATGTTCTGTTTTGAAATCCAGTTCCTGTGTAGCCAAGTTTACATTCCGTGTATTAGTGATATCTTATGATGTTTCTTTTTCTGTGTGACTTATTTCAGTTAGAATCATCATACCTGAATCCACTCATTATGCTGCTATGGGCCTGATGACATAGATGTCATTGCTGAGTGATATTGCATTGTACGTAAGTACCACAACTTCTTTATCCATTTTTCGCTTTATGCGATATTGAACTTGTACCGTAAACGAGTTTCTTGTAAACAGAGCCGTCCCAAACTTTGGGGTGGCTGTGTCTTTTTGATTTTAATTTCCCTAAGCTATAGGACCATAAGTGGAAGTGCCCTAGGCTCTGTTGCTTTGTTTTTTAGATGTTTCAGGAAACACCATACACTTCTCCCGAGTGGCTGTTGGCAAGTTACATCCCGCCCATCAGCATAACAAGGCTCCCAGTTCTCCATGGCCTGTCCTGCCTTTCTGGATTTTACACATTTTTCAGATGGCCCTTTTGACGGGGGGGAAGTGAGACTTCATTGTAGCTCAGATTTCCTTTGCAAGCTTGCTTGCTTGGCCAAAAAGGGCGTATGCGTTTTTTCCTGAATATATTCAGGAAAAAACGCATACGCCCTTTTTGGCCAAGTGCATCATTGTCGACCTTCTGCCTCTTTTCCTATGCTTTAAATGCAATTCCAGTCTACCTCCTGAAATCGGTTTCCTGCAATTCTGCCCGGCGTTCAAGTCCTCTTGGCAGCCTTACTTCAGTATATTTTTGGATGATAGCTGTCATTTATAACTCTGCAGGTTTGTGAATTACAGTGCCCCTGAGCTCCTTTCTTCAACTCGCTTTCTTGTGAGCTGGCCGCAACACCGCAGGATTGCTTCAGGCCCTAATCTGGTTCCGGCATGGCACGCTGAGCCTTTGGTTAATTCCTCTTCCTGGTGGGAAATGAGAGTTAAATTTTCCCGTCCAGACACCTCCAGCTAGTCTCTCATTGGTTCTCCCTATTCCTGTTCATCTTCCGCGGAATTTGCAAACTGGGCCAAACAGGAGGTTAAAGGCACTGACTCTCCAAGTCGGGAGAGTGTTAGTAAAGCATCTGGAATGTTGCACCCGAGTACCAGGGGACGAGAACTGAGACATATTTCAACACGTCTCCCGATCACACGGTTGATCATACTCTGGGTTCCACATGCATGTTTTAGCTGAAGGAAGAATCCCTTAAACCTGGAGAGTTGAGACCCGTGGAATGGGTACCATGCAATATGACTTCAAAGGGTCTTCATTTGCTCACCAAAACTCTCCAATCCTATCACTGCTGCGTTTTTGCCCCTGTACTCACGATTGATTCACTTTCAGAGACATAGCAATCCATAGGTTTTAAGATACTTACTAGTCAGGTACATTATTAGGCGTTTAATATGGGGTTTTGAGTCCATTTCGTTGAGCAAGGAGTAGCTCTTGTCTATTACATATTTGGCTTAAGGAACTTTATCTGTGCTCATTTCAATCTCTGGTTTTATGCAGCACCCCAACTCACCTTTCCCCTTAAGCAAGCATAAGTTGATTTTCTAAATTTGGGACCATGTTCTGTTTTGAAATTCAGTTCCTGTGTAGCCAAGTTTACATTCAGTGTATTAGTGATATCTTATGATGTTTCTTTTTCTGTGTGACTTATTTCAGTTAGAATCATCATACCTGAATCCACTCATTATGCTGCTATGGGCCTGATGACATAGATGTCATTGCTGAGTGATATTGCATTGTACGTAAGTACCACAACTTCTTTATCCATTTTTCGCTTTATGCGATATTGAACTTGTACCGTAAACGAGTTTCTTGTAAACAGAGCCGTCCCAAACTTTGGGGTGGCTGTGTCTTTTTGATTTTAATTTCCCTAAGCTATAGGACCATAAGTGGAAGTGCCCTAGGCTCTGTTGCTTTGTTTTTTAGATGTTTCAGGAAACACCATACACTTCTCCCGAGTGGCTGTTGGCAAGTTACATCCCGCCCATCAGCATAACAAGGCTCCCAGTTCTCCATGGCCTGTCCTGCCTTTCTGGATTTTACACTTTTTTCAGATGGCCCTTTTGACGGGGGGGAAGTGAGACTTCATTGTAGTGCAGATTTCCTTTGCAAGCTTGCTTGGTTGGCCAAAAAGGGCGTATGCGTTTTTTCCTGAATATATTCAGGAAAAAACGCATACGCCCTTTTTGGCCAAGTGCATCATTGTCGACCTTCTGCCTCTTTTCCTATGCTTTAAATGCAATTCCAGTCTACCTCCTGAAATCGGTTTCCTGCAATTCTGCCCGGCTTTCAAGTCCTCTTGGCAGCCTTACTTCAGTATATTTTTGGATGATAGCTGTCATTTATAACTCTGCAGGTTTGTGAATTACAGTGCCCCTGAGCTCCTTTCTTCAACTCGCTTTCTTGTGAGCTGGCCGCAACACCGCAGGATTGCTTCAGGCCCTAATCTGGTTCCGGCATGGCACGCTGAGCCTTTGGTTAATTCCTCTTCCTGGTGGGAAATGAGAGTTAAATTTTCCCGTCCAGACACCTCCAGCTAGTCTCTCATTGGTTCTCCCTATTCCTGTTCATCTTCCGCGGAATTTGCAAACTGGGCCAAACAGGAGGTTAAAGGCACTGACTCTCCAAGTCGGGAGAGTGTTAGTAAAGCATCTGGAATGTTGCACCCGAGTACCAGGGGACGAGAACTGAGACATATTTCAACACGTCTCCCGATCACACGGTTGATCATACTCTGGGTTCCACATGCATGTTTTAGCTGAAGGAAGAATCCCTTAAACCTGGAGAGTTGAGACCCGTGGAATGGGTACCATGCAATATGACTTCAAAGGGTCTTCATTTGCTCACCAAAACTCTCCAATCCTATCACTGCTGCGTTTTTGCCCCTGTACTCACGATTGATTCACTTTCAGAGACATAGCAATCCATAGGTTTTAAGATACTTACTAGTCAGGTACATTATTAGGCGTTTAATATGGGGTTTTGAGTCCATTTCGTTGAGCAAGGAGTAGCTCTTGTCTATTACATATTTGGCTTAAGGAACTTTATCTGTGCTCATTTCAATCTCTGGTTTTATGCCGCACCCCAACTCACCTTTCCCCTTAAGCAAGCATAAGTTGATTTTCTAAATTTGGGACCATGTTCTGTTTTGAAATTCAGTTCCTGTGTAGCCAAGTTTACATTCCGTGTATTAGTGATATCTTATGATGTTTCTTTTTCTGTGTGACTTATTTCAGTTAGAATCATCATACCTGAATCCACTCATTATGCTGCTATGGGCCTGATGACATAGATGTCATTGCTGAGTGATATTGCATTGTACGTAAGTACCACAACTTCTTTATCCATTTTTCGCTTTATGCGATATTGAACTTGTACCGTAAACGAGTTTCTTGTAAACAGAGCCGTCCCAAACTTTGGGGTGGCTGTGTCTTTTTGATTTTAATTTCCCTAAGCTATAGGACCATAAGTGGAAGTGCCCTAGGCTCTGTTGCTTTGTTTTTTAGATGTTTCAGGAAACACCATACACTTCTCCCGAGTGGCTGTTGGCAATTTACATCCCGCCCATCAGCATAACAAGGCTCCCAGTTCTCCATGGCCTGTCCTGCCTTCTGGATTTTACACTTTTTTCAGATGGCCCTTTTGACGGGGGGGGGAAGTGAGACTTCATTGTAGTGCAGATTCCCTTTGCAAGCTTGTTTGGTTGGCCAAAAAGGGCGTATGCGTTTTTTCCTGAATATATTCAGGAAAAAACGCATACGCCCTTTTTGGCCAAGTGCATCATTGTCGACCTTCTGCCTCTTTTCCTATGCTTTAAATGCAATTCCAGTCTACCTCCTGAAATCGGTTTCCTGCAATTCTGCCCGGCTTTCAAGTCCTCTTGGCAGCCTTACTTCAGTATATTTTTGGATGATAGCTGTCATTTATAACTCTGCAGGTTTGTGAATTACAGTGCCCCTGAGCTCCTTTCTTCAACTCGCTTTCTTGTGAGCTGGCCGCAACACCGCAGGATTGCTTCAGGCCCTAATCTGGTTCCGGCATGGCACGCTGAGCCTTTGGTTAATTCCTCTTCCTGGTGGGAAATGAGAGTTAAATTTTCCCGTCCAGACACCTCCAGCTAGTCTCTCATTGGTTCTCCCTATTCCTGTTCATCTTCCGCGGAATTTGCAAACTGGGCCAAACAGGAGGTTAAAGGCACTGACTCTCCAAGTCGGGAGAGTGTTAGTAAAGCATCTGGAATGTTGCACCCGAGTACCAGGGGACGAGAACTGAGACATATTTCAACACGTCTCCCGATCACACGGTTGATCATACTCTGGGTTCCACATGCATGTTTTAGCTGAAGGAAGAATCCCTTAAACCTGGAGAGTTGAGACCCGTGGAATGGGTACCATGCAATATGACTTCAAAGGGTCTTCATTTGCTCACCAAAACTCTCCAATCCTATCACTGCTGCGTTTTTGCCCCTGTACTCACGATTGATTCACTTTCAGAGACATAGCAATCCATAGGTTTTAAGATACTTACTAGTCAGGTACATTATTAGGCGTTTAATATGGGGTTTTGAGTCCATTTCGTTGAGCAAGGAGTAGCTCTTGTCTATTACATATTTGACTTAAGGAACTTTATCTGTGCTCATTTCAATCTCTGGTTTTATGCAGCACCCCAACTCACCTTTCCCCTTAAGCAAGCATAAGTTGGTTTTCTAAATTTGGGACCATGTTCTGTTTTGAAATCCAGTTCCTGTGTAGCCAAGTTTACATTCCGTGTATTAGTGATATCTTATGATGTTTCTTTTTCTGTGTGACTTATTTCAGTTAGAATCATCATACCTGAATCCACTCATTATGCTGCTATGGGCCTGATGACATAGATGTCATTGCTGAGTGATATTGCATTGTACGTAAGTACCACAACTTCTTTATCCATTTTTCGCTTTATGCGATATTGAACTTGCACCGTAAACGAGTTTCTTGTAAACAGAGCCGTCCCAAACTTTGGGGTGGCTGTGTCTTTTTGATTTTAATTTCCCTAAGCTATAGGACCATAAGTGGAAGTGCCCTAGGCTCTGTTGCTTTGTTTTTTAGATGTTTCAGGAAACACCATACACTTCTCCCGAGTGGCTGTTGGCAAGTTACATCCCGCCCATCAGCATAACAAGGCTCCCAGTTCTCCATGGCCTGTCCTGCCTTTCTGGATTTTACACTTTTTTCAGATGGCCCTTTTGACCGGGGGGAAGTGAGACTTCATTGTAGTGCAGATTTCCTTTGCAAGCTTGCTTGGTTGGCCAAAAAGGGCGTATGCGTTTTTTCCTGAATATATTCAGGAAAAAACGCATACGCCCTTTTTGGCCAAGTGCATCATTGTCGACCTTCTGCCTCTTTTCCTATGCTTTAAATGCAATTCCAGTCTACCTCCTGAAATCGGTTTCCTGCAATTCTGCCCGGCTTTCAAGTCCTCTTGGCAGCCTTACTTCAGTATATTTTTGGATGATAGCTGTCATTTATCACTCTGCAGGTTTGTGAATTACAGTGCCCCTGAGCTCCTTTCTTCAACTCGCTTTCTTGTGAGCTGGCCGCAACACCGCAGGATTGCTTCAGGCCCTAATCTGGTTCCGGCATGGCACGCTGAGCCTTTGGTTAATTCCTCTTCCTGGTGGGAAATGAGAGTTAAATTTTCCCGTCCAGACACCTCCAGCTAGTCTCTCATTGGTTCTCCCTATTCCTGTTCATCTTCCGCGGAATTTGCAAACTGGGCCAAACAGGAGGTTAAAGGCACTGACTCTCCAAGTCGGGAGAGTGTTAGTAAAGCATCTGGAATGTTGCACCCGAGTACCAGGGGACGAGAACTGAGACATATTTCAACACGTCTCCCGATCACACGGTTGATCATACTCTGGGTTCCACATGCATGTTTTAGCTGAAGGAAGAATCCCTTAAACCTGGAGAGTTGAGACCCGTGGAATGGGTACCATGCAATATGACTTCAAAGGGTCTTCATTTGCTCACCAAAACTCTCCAATCCTATCACTGCTGCGTTTTTGCCCCTGTACTCACGATTGATTCACTTTCAGAGACATAGCAATCCATAGGTTTTAAGATACTTACTAGTCAGGTACATTATTAGGCGTTTAATATGGGGTTTTGAGTCCATTTCGTTGAGCAAGGAGTAGCTCTTGTCTATTACATATTTGGCTTAAGGAACTTTATCTGTGCTCATTTCAATCTCTGGTTTTATGCAGCACCCCAACTCACCTTTCCCCTTAAGCAAGCATAAGTTGGTTTTCTAAATTTGGGACCATGTTCTGTTTTGAAATCCAGTTCCTGTGTAGCCAAGTTTACATTCCGTGTATTAGTGATATCTTATGATGTTTCTTTTTCTGTGTGACTTATTTCAGTTAGAATCATCATACCTGAATCCACTCATTATGCTGCTATGGGCCTGATGACATAGATGTCATTGCTGAGTGATATTGCATTGTACGTAAGTACCACAACTTCTTTATCCATTTTTCGCTTTATGCGATATTGAACTTGCACCGTAAACGAGTTTCTTGTAAACAGAGCCGTCCCAAACTTTGGGGTGGCTGTGTCTTTTTGATTTTAATTTCCCTAAGCTATAGGACCATAAGTGGAAGTGCCCTAGGCTCTGTTGCTTTGTTTTTTAGATGTTTCAGGAAACACCATACACTTCTCCCGAGTGGCTGTTGGCAATTTACATCCCGCCCATCAGCATAACAAGGCTCCCAGTTCTCCATGGCCTGTCCTGCCTTTCTGGATTTTACACTTTTTTCAGATGGCCCTTTTGACGGGGGGGAAGTGAGACTTCATTGTAGTGCAGATTTCCTTTGCAAGCTTGCTTGCTTGGCCAAAAAGGGCGTATGCGTTTTCTCCTGAATATATTCAGGAAAAAACGCATACGCCCTTTTTGGCCAAGTGCATCATTGTCGACCTTCTGCCTCTTTTCCTATGCTTTAAATGCAATTCCAGTCTACCTCCTGAAATCGGTTTCCTGCAATTCTGCCCGGCTTTCAAGTCCTCTTGGCAGCCTTACTTCAGTATATTTTTGGATGATAGCTGTCATTTATAACTCTGCAGGTTTGTGAATTACAGTGCCCCTGAGCTCCTTTCTTCAACTCGCTTTCTTGTGAGCTGGCCGCAACACCGCAGGATTGCTTCAGGCCCTAATCTGGTTCCGGCATGGCACGCTGAGCCTTTGGTTAATTCCTCTTCCTGGTGGGAAATGAGAGTTAAATTTTCCCGTCCAGACACCTCCAGCTAGTCTCTCATTGGTTCTCCCTATTCCTGTTCATCTTCCGCGGAATTTGCAAACTGGGCCAAACAGGAGGTTAAAGGCACTGACTCTCCAAGTCGGGAGAGTGTTAGTAAAGCATCTGGAATGTTGCACCCGAGTACCAGGGGACGAGAACTGAGACATATTTCAACACGTCTCCCGATCACACGGTTGATCATACTCTGGGTTCCACATGCATGTTTTAGCTGAAGGAAGAATCCCTTAAACCTGGAGAGTTGAGACCCGTGGAATGGGTACCATGCAATATGACTTCAAAGGGTCTTCATTTGCTCACCAAAACTCTCCAATCCTATCACTGCTGCGTTTTTGCCCCTGTACTCACGATTGATTCACTTTCAGAGACATAGCAATCCATAGGTTTTAAGATACTTACTAGTCAGGTACATTATTAGGCGTTTAATATGGGGTTTTGAGTCCATTTCGTTGAGCAAGGAGTAGCTCTTGTCTATTACATATTTGGCTTAAGGAACTTTATCTGTGCTCATTTCAATCTCTGGTTTTATGCAGCACCTCAACTCACCTTTCCCCTTAAGCAAGCATAAGTTGATTTTCTAAATTTGGGACCATGTTCTGTTTTGAAATTCAGTTCCTGTGTAGCCAAGTTTACATTCCGTGTATTAGTGATATCTTATGATGTTTCTTTTTCTGTGTGACTTATTTCAGTTAGAATCATCATACCTGAATCCACTCATTATGCTGCTATGGGCCTGATGACATAGATGTCATTGCTGAGTGATATTGCATTGTACGTAAGTACCACAACTTCTTTATCCATTTTTCGCTTTATGCGATATTGAACTTGTACCGTAAACGAGGTTCCTGTAAACAGAGCCGTCCCAAACTTTGGGGTGGCTGTGTCTTTTTGATTTTAATTTCCCTAAGCTATAGGACCATAAGTGGAAGTGCCCTAGGCTCTGTTGCTTTGTTTTTTAGATGTTTCAGGAAACACCATACACTTCTCCCGAGTGGCTGTTGGCAATTTACATCCCGCCCATCAGCATAACAAGGCTCCCAGTTCTCCATGGCCTGTCCTGCCTTCTGGATTTTACACTTTTTTCAGATGGCCCTTTTGACGGGGGGGGGGGGAAGTGAGACTTCATTGTAGTGCAGATTCCCTTTGCAAGCTTGTTTGGTTGGCCAAAAAGGGCGTATGCGTTTTTTCCTGAATATATTCAGGAAAAAACGCATACGCCCTTTTTGGCCAAGTGCATCATTGTCGACCTTCTGCCTCTTTTCCTATGCTTTAAATGCAATTCCAGTCTACCTCCTGAAATCGGTTTCCTGCAATTCTGCCCGGCTTTCAAGTCCTCTTGGCAGCCTTACTTCAGTATATTTTTGGATGATAGCTGTCATTTATAACTCTGCAGGTTTGTGAATTACAGTGCCCCTGAGCTCCTTTCTTCAACTCGCTTTCTTGTGAGCTGGCCGCAACACCGCAGGATTGCTTCAGGCCCTAATCTGGTTCCGGCATGGCACGCTGAGCCTTTGGTTAATTCCTCTTCCTGGTGGGAAATGAGAGTTAAATTTTCCCGTCCAGACACCTCCAGCTAGTCTCTCATTGGTTCTCCCTATTCCTGTTCATCTTCCGCGGAATTTGCAAACTGGGCCAAACAGGAGGTTAAAGGCACTGACTCTCCAAGTCGGGAGAGTGTTAGTAAAGCATCTGGAATGTTGCACCCGAGTACCAGGGGACGAGAACTGAGACATATTTCAACACGTCTCCCGATCACACGGTTGATCATACTCTGGGTTCCACATGCATGTTTTAGCTGAAGGAAGAATCCCTTAAACCTGGAGAGTTGAGACCCGTGGAATGGGTACCATGCAATATGACTTCAAAGGGTCTTCATTTGCTCACCAAAACTCTCCAATCCTATCACTGCTGCGTTTTTGCCCCTGTACTCACGATTGATTCACTTTCAGAGACATAGCAATCCATAGGTTTTAAGATACTTACTAGTCAGGTACATTATTAGGCGTTTAATATGGGGTTTTGAGTCCATTTCGTTGAGCAAGGAGTAGCTCTTGTCTATTACATATTTGGCTTAAGGAACTTTATCTGTGCTCATTTCAATCTCTGGTTTTATGCAGCACCCCAACTCACCTTTCCCCTTAAGCAAGCATAAGTTGGTTTTCTAAATTTGGGACCATGTTCTGTTTTGAAATCCAGTTCCTGTGTAGCCAAGTTTACATTCCGTGTATTAGTGATATCTTATGATGTTTCTTTTTCTGTGTGACTTATTTCAGTTAGAATCATCATACCTGAATCCACTCATTATGCTGCTATGGGCCTGATGACATAGATGTCATTGCTGAGTGATATTGCATTGTACGTAAGTACCACAACTTCTTTATCCATTTTTCGCTTTATGCGATATTGAACTTGCACCGTAAACGAGTTTCTTGTAAACAGAGCCGTCCCAAACTTTGGGGTGGCTGTGTCTTTTTGATTTTAATTTCCCTAAGCTATAGGACCATAAGTGGAAGTGCCCTAGGCTCTGTTGCTTTGTTTTTTAGATGTTTCAGGAAACACCATACACTTCTCCCGAGTGGCTGTTGGCAATTTACATCCCGCCCATCAGCATAACAAGGCTCCCAGTTCTCCATGGCCTGTCCTGCCTTTCTGGATTTTACACTTTTTTCAGATGGCCCTTTTGACGGGGGGGGGGAAGTGAGACTTCATTGTAGTGCAGATTTCCTTTGCAAGCTTGCTTGCTTGGCCAAAAAGGGCGTATGCGTTTTTTCCTGAATATATTCAGGAAAAAACGCATACGCCCTTTTTGGCCAAGTGCATCATTGTCGACCTTCTGCCTCTTTTCCTATGCTTTAAATGCAATTCCAGTCTACCTCCTGAAATCGGTTTCCTGCAATTCTGCCCGGCTTTCAAGTCCTCTTGGCAGCCTTACTTGAGTATATTTTTGGATGATAGCTGTCATTTATAACTCTGCAGGTTTGTGAATTACAGTGCCCCTGAGCTCCTTTCTTCAACTCGCTTTCTTGTGAGCTGGCCGCAACACCGCAGGATTGCTTCAGGCCCTAATCTGGTTCCGGCATGGCACGCTGAGCCTTTGGTTAATTCCTCTTCCTGGTGGGAAATGAGAGTTAAATTTTCCCGTCCAGACACCTCCAGCTAGTCTCTCATTGGTTCTCCCTATTCCTGTTCATCTTCCGTGGAATTTGCAAACTGGGCCAAAGAGGAGGTTAAAGGCACTGACTCTCCAAGTCGGGAGAGTGTTAGTAAAGCATCTGGAATGTTGCACCCGAGTACCAGGGGACGAGAACTGAGACATATTTCAACACGTCTCCCGATCACACGGTTGATCATACTCTGGGTTCCACATGCATGTTTTAGCTGAAGGAAGAATCCCTTAAACCTGGAGAGTTGAGACCCGTGGAATGGGTACCATGCAATATGACTTCAAAGGGTCTTCATTTGCTCACCAAAACTCTCCAATCCTATCACTGCTGCGTTTTTGCCCCTGTACACACGATTGATTCACTTTCAGAGACATAGTAATCCATAGGTTTTAAGATACTTACTAGTCAGGTACATTATTAGGCGTTTAATATGGGGTTTTGAGTCCATTTCGTTGAGCAAGGAGTAGCTCTTGTCTATTACATATTTGGCTTAAGGAACTTTATCTGTGCTCATTTCAATCTCTGGTTTTATGCAGCACCCCAACTCACCTTTCCCCTTAAGCAAGCATAAGTTGGTTTTCTAAATTTGGGACCATGTTCTGTTTTGAAATCCAGTTCCTGTGTAGCCAAGTTTACATTCCGTGTATTAGTGATATCTTATGATGTTTCTTTTTCTGTGTGACTTATTTCAGTTAGAATCATCATACCTGAATCCACTCATTATGCTGCTATGTGCCTGATGACATAGATGTCATTGCTGAGTGATATTGCATTGTACGTAAGTACCACAACTTCTTTATCCATTTTTCGCTTTATGCGATATTGAACTTGTACCGTAAACGAGTTTCTTGTAAACAGAGCCGTCCCAAACTTTGGGGTGGCTGTGTCTTTTTGATTTTAATTTCCCTAAGCTATAGGACCATAAGTGGAAGTGCCCTAGGCTCTGTTGCTTTGTTTTTTAGATGTTTCAGGAAACACCATACACTTCTCCCGAGTGGCTGTTTGCAAGTAACATCCCGCCCATCAGCATAACAAGGCTCCCAGTTCTCCATGGCCTGTCCTGCCTTTCTGGATTTTACACTTTTTTCAGATGGCCCTTTTGACGGGGGGGAAGTGAGACTTCATTGTAGTGCAGATTTCCTTTGCAAGCTTGCTTGGTTGGCCAAAAAGGGCGTATGCGTTTTTTCCTGAATATATTCAGGAAAAAACGCATACGCCCTTTTTGGCCAAGTGCATCATTGTCGACCTTCTGCCTCTTTTCCTATGCTTTAAATGCAATTCCAGTCTACCTCCTGAAATCGGTTTCCTGCAATTCTGCCCGGCTTTCAAGTCCTCTTGGCAGCCTTACTTCAGTATATTTTTGGATGATAGCTGTCATTTATAACTCTGCAGGTCTGTGAATTACAGTGCCCCTGAGCTCCTTTCTTCAACTCGCTTTCTTGTGAGCTGGCCGCAACACCGCAGGATTGCTTCAGGCCCTAATCTGGTTCCGGCATGGCACGCTGAGCCTTTGGTTAATTCCTCTTCCTGGTGGGAAATGAGAGTTAAATTTTCCCGTCCAGACACCTCCAGCTAGTCTCTCATTGGTTCTCCCTATTTCTGTTCATCTTCTGCGGAATTTGCAAACTGGGCCAAACAGGAGGTTAAAGGCACTGACTCTCCAAGTCGGGAGAGTGTTAGTAAAGCATCTGGAATGTTGCACCCGAGTACCAGGGGACGAGAACTGAGACATATTTCAACACGTCTCCCGATCACACGGTTGATCATACTCTGGGTTCCACATGCATGTTTTAGCTGAAGGAAGAATCCCTTAAACCTGGAGAGTTGAGACCCGTGGAATGGGTACCATGCAATATGACTTCAAAGGGTCTTCATTTGCTCACCAAAACTCTCCAATCCTATCACTGCTGCGTTTTTGCCCCTGTACTCACGATTGATTCACTTTCAGAGACATAGCAATCCATAGGTTTTAAGATACTTACTAGTCAGGTACATTATTAGGCGTTTAATATGGGGTTTTGAGTCCATTTCGTTGAGCAAGGAGTAGCTCTTGTCTATTACATATTTGGCTTAAGGAACTTTATCTGTGCTCATTTCAATCTCTGGTTTTATGCAGCACCCCAACTCACCTTTCCCCTTAAGCAAGCATAAGTTGATTTTCTAAATTTGGGACCATGTTCTGTTTTGAAATTCAGTTCCTGTGTAGCCAAGTTTACATTCCGTGTATTAGTGATATCTTATGATGTTTCTTTTTCTGTGTGACTTATTTCAGTTAGAATCATCATACCTGAATCCACTCATTATGCTGCTATGGGCCTGATGACATAGATGTCATTGCTGAGTGATATTGCATTGTACGTAAGTACCACAACTTCTTTATCCATTTTTCGCTTTATGCGATATTGAACTTGTACCGTAAACGAGTTTCTTGTAAACAGAGCCATCCCAAACTTTGGGGTGGCTGTGTCTTTTTGATTTTAATTTCCCTAAGCTATAGGACCATAAGTGGAAGTGCCCTAGGCTCTGTTGCTTTGTTTTTTAGATGTTTCAGGAAACACCATACACTTCTCCCCGAGTGGCTGTTGGCAAGTTACATCCCGCCCATCAGCATAACAAGGCTCCCAGTTCTCCATGGCCTGTCCTGCCTTTCTGGATTTTACACTTTTTTCAGATGGCCCTTTTGACCGGGGGAAGTGAGACTTCATTGTAGTGCAGATTTCCTTTGCAAGCTTGCTTGGTTGGCCAAAAAGGGCGTATGCGTTTTTTCCTGAATATATTCAGGAAAAAACGCATACGCCCTTTTTGGCCAAGTGCATCATTGTCGACCTTCTGCCTCTTTTCCTATGCTTTAAATGCAATTCCAGTCTACCTCCTGAAATCGGTTTCCTGCAATTCTGCCCGGCTTTCAAGTCCTCTTGGCAGCCTTACTTCAGTATATTTTTGGATGATAGCTGTCATTTATAACTCTGCAGGTTTGTGAATTACAGTGCCCCTGAGCTCCTTTCTTCAACTCGCTTTCTTGTGAGCTGGCCGCAACACCGCAGGATTGCTTCAGGCCCTAATCTGGTTCCGGCATGGCACGCTGAGCCTTTGCTTAATTCCTCTTCCTGGTGGGAAATGAGAGTTAAATTTTCCCGTCCAGACACCTCCAGCTAGTCTCTCATTGGTTCTCCCTATTCCTGTTCATCTTCCGCGGAATTTGCAAACTGGGCCAAACAGGAGGTTAAAGGCACTGACTCTCCAAGTCGGGAGAGTGTTAGTAAAGCATCTGGAATGTTGCACCCGAGTACCAGGGGACGAGAACTGAGACATATTTCAACACGTCTCCCGATCACACGGTTGATCATACTCTGGGTTCCACATGCATGTTTTAGCTGAAGGAAGAATCCCTTAAACCTGGAGAGTTGAGACCCGTGGAATGGGTACCATGCAATATGACTTCAAAGGGTCTTCATTTGCTCACCAAAACTCTCCAATCCTATCACTGCTGCGTTTTTGCCCCTGTACTCACGATTGATTCACTTTCAGAGACATAGCAATCCATAGGTTTTAAGATACTTACTAGTCAGGTACATTCTTAGGCGTTTAATATGGGGTTTTGAGTCCATTTCGTTGAGCAAGGAGTAGCTCTTGTCTATTACATATTTGGCTTAAGGAACTTTATCTGTGCTCATTTCAATCTCTGGTTTTATGCAGCACCCCAACTCACCTTTCCCCTTAAGCAAGCATAAGTTGGTTTTCTAAATTTGGGACCATGTTCTGTTTTGAAATTCAGTTCCTGTGTAGCCAAGTTTACATTCCGTGTATTAGTGATATCTTATGATGTTTCTTTTTCTGTGTGACTTATTTCAGTTAGAATCATCATACCTGAATCCACTCATTATGCTGCTATGGGCCTGATGACATAGATGTCATTGCTGAGTGATATTGCATTGTACGTAAGTACCACAACTTCTTTATCCATTTTTCGCTTTATGCGATATTGAACTTGTACCGTAAACGAGTTTCTTGTAAACAGAGCCGTCCCCAAACTTTGGGGTGGCTGTGTCTTTTTGATTTTAATTTCCCTAAGCTATAGGACCATAAGTGGAAGTGCCCTAGGCTCTGTTGCTTTGTTTTTTAGATGTTTCAGGAAACACCATACACTTCTCCCGAGTGGCTGTTGGCAAGTTACATCCCGCCCATCAGCATAACAAGGCTCCCAGTTCTCCATGGCCTGTCCTGCCTTTCTGGATTTTACACTTTTTTCAGATGGCCCTTTTGACCGGGGGGAAGTGAGACTTCATTGTAGTGCAGATTTCCTTTGCAAGCTTGCTTGGTTGGCCAAAAAGGGCGTATGCGTTTTTTCCTGAATATATTCAGGAAAAAACGCATACGCCCTTTTTGGCCAAGTGCATCATTGTCGACCTTCTGCCTCTTTTCCTATGCTTTAAATGCAATTCCAGTCTACCTCCTGAAATCGGTTTCCTGCAATTCTGCCCGGCTTTCAAGTCCTCTTGGCAGCCTTACTTCAGTATATTTTTGGATGATAGCTGTCATTTATAACTCTGCAGGTTTGTGAATTACAGTGCCCCTGAGCTCCTTTCTTCAACTCGCTTTCTTGTGAGCTGGCCGCAACACCGCAGGATTGCTTCAGGCCCTAATCTGGTTCCGGCATGGCACGCTGAGCCTTTGGTTAATTCCTCTTCCTGGTGGGAAATGAGAGTTAAATTTTCCCGTCCAGACACCTCCAGCTAGTCTCTCATTGGTTCTCCCTATTCCTGTTCATCTTCCGCGGAATTTGCAAACTGGGCCAAACAGGAGGTTAAAGGCACTGACTCTCCAAGTCGGGAGAGTGTTAGTAAAGCATCTGGAATGTTGCACCCGAGTACCAGGGGACGAGAACTGAGACATATTTCAACACGTCTCCCGATCACACGGTTGATCATACTCTGGGTTCCACATGCATGTTTTAGCTGAAGGAAGAATCCCTTAAACCTGGAGAGTTGAGACCCGTGGAATGGGTACCATGCAATATGACTTCAAAGGGTCTTCATTTGCTCACCAAAACTCTCCAATCCTATCACTGCTGCGTTTTTGCCCCTGTACTCACGATTGATTCACTTTCAGAGACATAGCAATCCATAGGTTTTAAGATACTTACTAGTCAGGTACATTCTTAGGCGTTTAATATGGGGTTTTGAGTCCATTTCGTTGAGCAAGGAGTAGCTCTTGTCTATTACATATTTGGCTTAAGGAACTTTATCTGTGCTCATTTCAATCTCTGGTTTTATGCAGCACCCCAACTCACCTTTCCCCTTAAGCAAGCATAAGTTGGTTTTCTAAATTTGGGACCATGTTCTGTTTTGAAATTCAGTTCCTGTGTAGCCAAGTTTACATTCCGTGTATTAGTGATATCTTATGATGTTTCTTTTTCTGTGTGACTTATTTCAGTTAGAATCATCATACCTGAATCCACTCATTATGCTGCTATGGGCCTGATGACATAGATGTCATTGCTGAGTGATATTGCATTGTACGTAAGTACCACAACTTCTTTATCCATTTTTCGCTTTATGCGATATTGAACTTGTACCGTAAACGAGTTTCTTGTAAACAGAGCCATCCCAAACTTTGGGGTGGCTGTGTCTTTTTGATTTTAATTTCCCTAAGCTATAGGACCATAAGTGGAAGTGCCCTAGGCTCTGTTGCTTTGTTTTTTAGATGTTTCAGGAAACACCATACACTTCTCCCGAGTGGCTGTTGGCAAGTTACATCCTGCCCATCAGCATAACAAGGCTCCCAGTTCTCCATGGCCTGTCCTGCCTTTCTGGATTTTACACTTTTTTCAGATGGCCCTTTTGACTGGGGGGGAAGTGAGACTTCATTGTAGTGCAGATTTCCTTTGCAAGCTTGCTTGGTTGGCCAAAAAGGGCGTATGCGTTTTTTCCTGAATATATTCAGGAAAAAACGCATACGCCCTTTTTGGCCAAGTGCATCATTGTCGACCTTCTGCCTCTTTTCCTATGCTTTAAATGCAATTCCAGTCTACCTCCTGAAATCGGTTTCCTGCAATTCTGCCCGGCTTTCAAGTCCTCTTGGCAGCCTTACTTCAGTATATTTTTGGATGATAGCTGTCATTTATAACTCTGCAGGTTTGTGAATTACAGTGCCCCTGAGCTCCTTTCTTCAACTCGCTTTCTTGTGAGCTGGCCGCAACACCGCAGGATTGCTTCAGGCCCTAATCTGGTTCCGGCATGGCACGCTGAGCCTTTGGTTAATTCCTCTTCCTGGTGGGAAATGAGAGTTAAATTTTCCCGTCCAGACACCTCCAGCTAGTCTCTCATTGGTTCTCCCTATTCCTGTTCATCTTCCGCGGAATTTGCAAACTGGGCCAAACAGGAGGTTAAAGGCACTGACTCTCCAAGTCGGGAGAGTGTTAGTAAAGCATCTGGAATGTTGCACCCGAGTACCAGGGGACGAGAACTGAGACATATTTCAACACGTCTCCCGATCACACGGTTGATCATACTCTGGGTTCCACATGCATGTTTTAGCTGAAGGGAGAATCCCTTAAACCTGGAGAGTTGAGACCCGTGGAATGGGTACCATGCAATATGACTTCAAAGGGTCTTCATTTGCTCACCAAAACTCTCCAATCCTATCACTGCTGCGTTTTTGCCCCTGTACTCACGATTGATTCACTTTCAGAGACATAGCAATCCATAGGTTTTAAGATACTTACTAGTCAGGTACATTATTAGGCGTTTAATATGGGGTTTTGAGTCCATTTCGTTGAGCAAGGAGTAGCTCTTGTCTATTACATATTTGGCTTAAGGAACTTTATCTGTGCTCATTTCAATCTCTGGTTTTATGCAGCACCCCAACTCACCTTTCCCCTTAAGCAAGCATAAGTTGGTTTTCTAAATTTGGGACCATGTTCTGTTTTGAAATTCAGTTCCTGTGTAGCCAAGTTTACAATCCGTGTATTAGTGATATCTTATGATGTTTCTTTTTCTGTGTGACTTATTTCAGTTAGAATCATCATACCTGAATCCACTCATTATGCTGCTATGGGCCTGATGACATAGATGTCATTGCTGAGTGATATTGCATTGTACGTAAGTACCACAACTTCTTTATCCATTTTTCGCTTTATGCGATATTGAACTTGTACCGTAAACGAGTTTCTTGTAAACAGAGCCATCCCAAACTTTCGGGTGGCTGTGTCTTTTTGATTTTAATTTCCCTAAGCTATAGGACCATAAGTGGAAGTGCCCTAGGCTCTGTTGCTTTGTTTTTTAGATGTTTCAGGAAACACCATACACTTCTCCCGAGTGGCTGTTGGCAAGTTACATCCCGCCCATCAGCATAACAAGGCTCCCAGTTCTCCATGGCCTGTCCTGCCTTTCTGGATTTTACACTTTTTTCAGATGGCCCTTTTGACGGGGGGGAAGTGAGACTTCATTGTAGTGCAGATTTCCTTTGCAAGCTTGCTTAGTTGGCCAAAAAGGGCGTATGCATTTTTTCCTGAATATATTCAGGAAAAAACGCATATGCCCTTTTTGGCCAAGTGCATCATTGTCGACCTTCTGCCTCTTTTCCTATGCTTTAAATGCAATTCCAGTCTACCTCCTGAAATCGGTTTCCTGCAATTCTGCCCGGCTTTCAAGTCCTCTTGGCAGCCTTACTTCAGTATATTTTTGGATGATAGCTGTCATTTATAACTCTGCAGGTTTGTGAATTACAGTGCCCCTGAGCTCCTTTCTTCAACTCGCTTTCTTGTGAGCTGGCCGCAACACCGCAGAATTGCTTCAGGCCCTAATCTGGTTCCGGCACGGCACGCTGAGCCTTTGCTTAATTGCTCTTCCTGGTGGGAAATGAGAGTTAAATTTTCCCGTCCAGACACCTCCAGCTAGTCTCTCATTGGTTCTCCCTATTCCTGTTCATCTTCCGCGGAATTTGCAAACTGGGCCAAACAGGAGGTTAAAGGCACTGACTCTCCAAGTCGGGAGAGTGTTAGTAAAGCATCTGGAATGTTGCACCCGAGTACCAGGGGACGAGAACTGAGACATATTGGAACACGTCTCCCGATCACACGGTTGATCATACTCTGGGTTCCACATGCATGTTTTAGCTGAAGGAAGAATCCCTTAAACCTGGAGAGTTGAGACCCGTGGAATGGGTACCATGCAATATGACTTCAAAGGGTCTTCATTTGCTCACCAAAACTCTCCAATCCTATCACTGCTGCGTTTTTGCCCCTGTACTCACGATTGATTCACTTTCAGAGACATAGCAATCCATAGGTTTTAAGATACTTACTAGTCAGGTACATTATTAGGCGTTTAATATGGGGTTTTGAGTCCATTTCGTTGAGCAAGGAGTAGCTCTTGTCTATTACATATTTGACTTAAGGAACTTTATCTGTGCTCATTTCAATCTCTGGTTTTATGCAGCACCCCAACTCACCTTTCCCCTTAAGCAAGCATAAGTTGGTTTTCTAAATTTGGGACCATGTTCTGTTTTGAAATTCAGTTCCTGTGTAGCCAAGTTTACATTCCGTGTATTAGTGATATCTTATGATGTTTCTTTTTCTGTGTGACTTATTTCAGTTAGAATCATCATACCTGAATCCACTCATTATGCTGCTATGGGCCTGATGACATAGATGTCATTGCTGAGTGATATTGCATTGTACGTAAGTACCACAACTTCTTTATCCATTTTTCGCTTTATGCGATATTGAACTTGTACCGTAAACGAGTTTCTTGTAAACAGAGCC
Source organism: Orcinus orca (assembly GCF_937001465.1). NCBI lineage: Eukaryota > Metazoa > Chordata > Mammalia > Artiodactyla > Delphinidae > Orcinus > Orcinus orca. Next base: position 846,604 of record NW_026043883.1, read on the forward strand.
ATCCCAAACTTTGGGGTGGCTGTGTCTTTTTGATTTTAATTTCCCTAAGCTATAGGACCATAAGTGGAAGTGCCCTAGGCTCTGTTGCTTTGTTTTTTAGATGTTTCAGGAAACACCATACACTTCTCCCGAGTGGCTGTTGGCAAGTTACATCCCGCCCATCAGCATAACAAGGCTCCCAGTTCTCCATGGCCTGTCCTGCCTTTCTGGATTTTACACTTTTTTCAGATGGCCCTTTTGACCGGGGGGAAGTGAGACTTCATTGTAGTGCAGATTTCCTTTGCAAGCTTGCTTGGTTGGCCAAAAAGGGCGTATGCGTTTTTTCCTGAATATATTCAGGAAAAAACGCATACGCCCTTTTTGGCCAAGTGCATCATTGTCGACCTTCTGCCTCTTTTCCTATGCTTTAAATGCAATTCCAGTCTACCTCCTGAAATCGGTTTCCTGCAATTCTGCCCGGCTTTCAAGTCATCTTGGCAGCCTTACTTCAGTATATTTTTGGATGATAGCTGTCATTTATAACTCTGCAGGTTTGTGAATTACAGTGCCCCTGAGCTCCTTTCTTCAACTCGCTTTCTTGTGAGCTGGCCGCAACACCGCAGGATTGCTTCAGGCCCTAATCTGGTTCCGGCATGGCATGCTGAGCCTTTGGTTAATTCCTCTTCCTGGTGGGAAATGAGAGTTAAATTTTCCCGTCCAGACACCTCCAGCTAGTCTCTCATTGGTTCTCCCTATTCCTGTTCATCTTCCGCGGAATTTGCAAACTGGGCCAAACAGGAGGTTAAAGGCACTGACTCTCCAAGTCGGGAGAGTGTTAGTAAAGCATCTGGAATGTTGCACCCGAGTACCAGGGGACGAGAACTGAGACATATTTCAACACGTCTCCCGATCACACGGTTGATCATACTCTGGGTTCCACATGCATGTTTTAGCTGAAGGAAGAATCCCTTAAACCTGGAGAGTTGAGACCCGTGGAATGGGTACCATGCAATATGACTTCAAAGGGTCTTCATTTGCTCACCAAAACTCTCCAATCCTATCACTGCTGCGTTTTTGCCCCTGTACTCACGATTGATTCACTTTCAGAGACATAGCAATCCATAGGTTTTAAGATACTTACTAGTCAGGTACATTCTTAGGCGTTTAATATGGGGTTTTGAGTCCATTTCGTTGAGCAAGGAGTAGCTCTTGTCTATTACATATTTGGCTTAAGGAACTTTATCTGTGCTCATTTCAATCTCTGGTTTTATGCAGCACCCCAACTCACCTTTCCCCTTAAGCAAGCATAAGTTGGTTTTCTAAATTTGGGACCATGTTCTGTTTTGAAATTCAGTTCCTGTGTAGCCAAGTTTACATTCCGTGTATTAGTGATATCTTATGATGTTTCTTTTTCTGTGTGACTTATTTCAGTTAGAATCATCATACCTGAATCCACTCATTATGCTGCTATGGGCCTGATGACATAGATGTCATTGCTGAGTGATATTGCATTGTACGTAAGTACCACAACTTCTTTATCCATTTTTCGCTTTATGCGATATTGAACTTGTACCGTAAACGAGTTTCTTGTAAACAGAGCCATCCCAAACTTTGGGGTGGCTGTGTGTTTTTGATTTTAATTTCCCTAAGCTATAGGACCATAAGTGGAAGTGCCCTAGGCTCTGTTGCTTTGTTTTTTAGATGTTTCAGGAAACACCATACACTTCTCCCGAGTGGCTGTTGGCAAGTTACATCCTGCCCATCAGCATAACAAGGCTCCCAGTTCTCCATGGCCTGTCCTGCCTTTCTGGATTTTACACTTTTTTCAGATGGCCCTTTTGACTGGGGGGGAAGTGAGACTTCATTGTAGTGCAGATTTCCTTTGCAAGCTTGCTTGGTTGGCCAAAAAGGGCGTATGCGTTTTTTCCTGAATATATTCAGGAAAAAACGCATACGCCCTTTTTGGCCAAGTGCATCATTGTCGACCTTCTGCCTCTTTTCCTATGCTTTAAATGCAATTCCAGTCTACCTCCTGAAATCGGTTTCCTGCAATTCTGCCCGGCTTTCAAGTCCTCTTGGCAGCCTTACTTCAGTATATTTTTGGATGATAGCTGTCATTTATAACTCTGCAGGTTTGTGAATTACAGTGCCCCTGAGCTCCTTTCTTCAACTCGCTTTCTTGTGAGCTGGCCGCAACACCGCAGGATTGCTTCAGGCCCTAATCTGGTTCCGGCATGGCACGCTGAGCCTTTGGTTAATTCCTCTTCCTGGTGGGAAATGAGAGTTAAATTTTCCCGTCCAGACACCTCCAGCTAGTCTCTCATTGGTTCTCCCTATTCCTGTTCATCTTCCGCGGAATTTGCAAACTGGGCCAAACAGGAGGTTAAAGGCACTGACTCTCCAAGTCGGGAGAGTGTTAGTAAAGCATCTGGAATGTTGCACCCGAGTACCAGGGGACGAGAACTGAGACATATTTCAACACGTCTCCCGATCACACGGTTGATCATACTCTGGGTTCCACATGCATGTTTTAGCTGAAGGGAGAATCCCTTAAACCTGGAGAGTTGAGACCCGTGGAATGGGTACCATGCAATATGACTTCAAAGGGTCTTCATTTGCTCACCAAAACTCTCCAATCCTATCACTGCTGCGTTTTTGCCCCTGTACTCACGATTGATTCACTTTCAGAGACATAGCAATCCATAGGTTTTAAGATACTTACTAGTCAGGTACATTATTAGGCGTTTAATATGGGGTTTTGAGTCCATTTCGTTGAGCAAGGAGTAGCTCTTGTCTATTACATATTTGGCTTAAGGAACTTTATCTGTGCTCATTTCAATCTCTGGTTTTATGCAGCACCCCAACTCACCTTTCCCCTTAAGCAAGCATAAGTTGGTTTTCTAAATTTGGGACCATGTTCTGTTTTGAAATTCAGTTCCTGTGTAGCCAAGTTTACAATCCGTGTATTAGTGATATCTTATGATGTTTCTTTTTCTGTGTGACTTATTTCAGTTAGAATCATCATACCTGAATCCACTCATTATGCTGCTATGGGCCTGATGACATAGATGTCATTGCTGAGTGATATTGCATTGTACGTAAGTACCACAACTTCTTTATCCATTTTTCGCTTTATGCGATATTGAACTTGTACCGTAAACGAGTTTCTTGTAAACAGAGCCATCCCAAACTTTCGGGTGGCTGTGTCTTTTTGATTTTAATTTCCCTAAGCTATAGGACCATAAGTGGAAGTGCCCTAGGCTCTGTTGCTTTGTTTTTTAGATGTTTCAGGAAACACCATACACTTCTCCCGAGTGGCTGTTGGCAAGTTACATCCCGCCCATCAGCATAACAAGGCTCCCAGTTCTCCATGGCCTGTCCTGCCTTTCTGGATTTTACACTTTTTTCAGATGGCCCTTTTGACGGGGGGGAAGTGAGACTTCATTGTAGTGCAGATTTCCTTTGCAAGCTTGCTTAGTTGGCCAAAAAGGGCGTATGCGTTTTTTCCTGAATATATTCAGGAAAAAACGCATATGCCCTTTTTGGCCAAGTGCATCATTGTCGACCTTCTGCCTCTTTTCCTATGCTTTAAATGCAATTCCAGTCTACCTCCTGAAATCGGTTTCCTGCAATTCTGCCCGGCTTTCAAGTCCTCTTGGCAGCCTTACTTCAGTATATTTTTGGATGATAGCTGTCATTTATAACTCTGCAGGTTTGTGAATTACAGTGCCCCTGAGCTCCTTTCTTCAACTCGCTTTCTTGTGAGCTGGCCGCAACACCGCAGGATTGCTTCAGGCCCTAATCTGGTTCCGGCACGGCACGCTGAGCCTTTGCTTAATTGCTCTTCCTGGTGGGAAATGAGAGTTAAATTTTCCCGTCCAGACACCTCCAGCTAGTCTCTCATTGGTTCTCCCTATTCCTGTTCATCTTCCGCGGAATTTGCAAACTGGGCCAAACAGGAGGTTAAAGGCACTGACTCTCCAAGTCGGGAGAGTGTTAGTAAAGCATCTGGAATGTTGCACCCGAGTACCAGGGGACGAGAACTGAGACATATTGGAACACGTCTCCCGATCACACGGTTGATCATACTCTGGGTTCCACATGCATGTTTTAGCTGAAGGAAGAATCCCTTAAACCTGGAGAGTTGAGACCCGTGGAATGGGTACCATGCAATATGACTTCAAAGGGTCTTCATTTGCTCACCAAAACTCTCCAATCCTATCACTGCTGCGTTTTTGCCCCTGTACTCACGATTGATTCACTTTCAGAGACATAGCAATCCATAGGTTTTAAGATACTTACTAGTCAGGTACATTATTAGGCGTTTAATATGGGGTTTTGAGTCCATTTCGTTGAGCAAGGAGTAGCTCTTGTCTATTACATATTTGACTTAAGGAACTTTATCTGTGCTCATTTCAATCTCTGGTTTTATGCAGCACCCCAACTCACCTTTCCCCTTAAGCAAGCATAAGTTGGTTTTCTAAATTTGGGACCATGTTCTGTTTTGAAATTCAGTTCCTGTGTAGCCAAGTTTACATTCCGTGTATTAGTGATATCTTATGATGTTTCTTTTTCTGTGTGACTTATTTCAGTTAGAATCATCATACCTGAATCCACTCATTATGCTGCTATGGGCCTGATGACATAGATGTCATTGCTGAGTGATATTGCATTGTACGTAAGTACCACAACTTCTTTATCCATTTTTCGCTTTATGCGATATTGAACTTGTACCGTAAACGAGTTTCTTGTAAACAGAGCCATCCCAAACTTTCGGGTGGCTGTGTCTTTTTGATTTTAATTTCCCTAAGCTATAGGACCATAAGTGGAAGTGCCCTAGGCTCTGTTGCTTTGTTTTTTAGATGTTTCAGGAAACACCATACACTTCTCCCGAGTGGCTGTTGGCAAGTAACATCCCGCCCATCAGCATAACAAGGCTCCCAGTTCTCCATGGCCTGTCCTGCCTTTCTGGATTTTACACTTTTTTCAGATGGCCCTTTGACGGGGGGGGGGGGAAGTGAGACTTCATTGTAGTGCAGATTTCCTTTGCAAGCTTGCTTGGTTGGCCAAAAAGGGCGTATGCGTTTTTTCCTGAATATATTCAGGAAAAAACGCATACGCCCTTTTTGGCCAAGTGCATCATTGTCGACCTTCTGCCTCTTTTCCTATGCTTTAAATGCAATTCCAGTCTACCTCCTGAAATCGGTTTCCTGCAATTCTGCCCGGCTTTCAAGTCCTCTTGGCAGCCTTACTTCAGTATATTTTTGGATGATAGCTGTCATTTATAACTCTGCAGGTTTGTGAATTACAGTGCCCCTGAGCTCCTTTCTTCAACTCGCTTTCTTGTGAGCTGGCCGCAACACCGCAGGATTGCTTCAGGCCCTAATCTGGTTCCGGCACGGCACGCTGAGCCTTTGCTTAATTGCTCTTCCTGGTGGGAAATGAGAGTTAAATTTTCCCGTCCAGACACCTCCAGCTAGTCTCTCATTGGTTCTCCCTATTCCTGTTCATCTTCCGCGGAATTTGCAAACTGGGCCAAACAGGAGGTTAAAGGCACTGACTCTCCAAGTCGGGAGAGTGTTAGTAAAGCATCTGGAATGTTGCACCCGAGTACCAGGGGACGAGAACTGAGACATATTTCAACACGTCTCCCGATCACACGGTTGATCATACTCTGGGTTCCACATGCATGTTTTAGCTGAAGGAAGAATCCCTTAAACCTGGAGAGTTGAGACCCGTGGAATGGGTACCATGCAATATGACTTCAAAGGGTCTTCATTTGCTCACCAAAACTCTCCAATCCTATCACTGCTGCGTTTTTGCCCCTGTACTCACGATTGATTCACTTTCAGAGACATAGCAATCCATAGGTTTTAAGATACTTACTAGTCAGGTACATTATTAGGCGTTTAATATGGGGTTTTGAGTCCATTTCGTTGAGCAAGGAGTAGCTCTTGTCTATTACATATTTGGCTTAAGGAACTTTATCTGTGCTCATTTCAATCTCTGGTTTTATGCAGCACCCCAACTCACCTTTCCCCTTAAGCAAGCGTAAGTTGGTTTTCTAAATTTGAGACTCTGTTCTGTTTTGTAATCCAGTTCCTGTGTAGCCAAGTTTACATTCCGTGTATTAGTGATATCTTATGATGTTTCTTTTTCTGTGTGAATTATTTCAGTTAGAATCATCATACCTGAATCCACGCATTATGCTGCTATGGGCCTGATGACATAGATGTCATTGCTGAGTGATATTGCATTGTACGTAAGTACCACAACTTCTTTATCCATTTTTCGCTTTATGCGATATTGAACTTGTACCGTAAACGAGTTTCTTGTAAACAGAGCCATCCCAAACTTTCGGGTGGCTGTGTCTTTTTGATTTTAATTTCCCTAAGCTATAGGACCATAAGTGGAAGTGCCCTAGGCTCTGTTGCTTTGTTTTTTAGATGTTTCAGGAAACACCATACACTTCTCCCGAGTGGCTGTTGGCAAGTAACATCCCGCCCATCAGCATAACAAGGCTCCCAGTTCTCCATGGCCTGTCCTGCCTTTCTGGATTTTACACTTTTTTCAGATGGCCCTTTGACGGGGGGGGGGGGAAGTGAGACTTCATTGTAGTGCAGATTTCCTTTGCAAGCTTGCTTGGTTGGCCAAAAAGGGCGTATGCGTTTTTTCCTGAATATATTCAGGAAAAAACGCATACGCCCTTTTTGGCCAAGTGCATCATTGTCGACCTTCTGCCTCTTTTCCTATGCTTTAAATGCAATTCCAGTCTACCTCCTGAAATCGGTTTCCTGCAATTCTGCCCGGCTTTCAAGTCCTCTTGGCAGCCTTACTTCAGTATATTTTTGGATGATAGCTGTCATTTATAACTCTGCAGGTTTGTGAATTACAGTGCCCCTGAGCTCCTTTCTTCAACTCGCTTTCTTGTGAGCTGGCCGCAACACCGCAGGATTGCTTCAGGCCCTAATCTGGTTCCGGCACGGCACGCTGAGCCTTTGCTTAATTGCTCTTCCTGGTGGGAAATGAGAGTTAAATTTTCCCGTCCAGACACCTCCAGCTAGTCTCTCATTGGTTCTCCCTATTCCTGTTCATCTTCCGCGGAATTTGCAAACTGGGCCAAACAGGAGGTTAAAGGCACTGACTCTCCAAGTCGGGAGAGTGTTAGTAAAGCATCTGGAATGTTGCACCCGAGTACCAGGGGACGAGAACTGAGACATATTTCAACACGTCTCCCGATCACACGGTTGATCATACTCTGGGTTCCACATGCATGTTTTAGCTGAAGGAAGAATCCCTTAAACCTGGAGAGTTGAGACCCGTGGAATGGGTACCATGCAATATGACTTCAAAGGGTCTTCATTTGCTCACCAAAACTCTCCAATCCTATCACTGCTGCGTTTTTGCCCCTGTACTCACGATTGATTCACTTTCAGAGACATAGCAATCCATAGGTTTTAAGATACTTACTAGTCAGGTACATTATTAGGCGTTTAATATGGGGTTTTGAGTCCATTTCGTTGAGCAAGGAGTAGCTCTTGTCTATTACATATTTGGCTTAAGGAACTTTATCTGTGCTCATTTCAATCTCTGGTTTTATGCAGCACCCCAACTCACCTTTCCCCTTAAGCAAGCGTAAGTTGGTTTTCTAAATTTGAGACTCTGTTCTGTTTTGAAATTCAGTTCCTGTGTAGCCAAGTTTACAATCCGTGTATTAGTGATATCTTATGATGTTTCTTTTTCTGTGTGAATTATTTCAGTTAGAATCATCATACCTGAATCCACGCATTATGCTGCTATGGGCCTGATGACATAGATGTCATTGCTGAGTGATATTGCATTGTACGTAAGTACCACAACTTCTTTATCCATTTTTCGCTTTATGCGATATTGAACTTGCACCGAAAATGAGTTTCTTGTAAACAGAGCCATCCCAAACTTTGGGGTGGCTGTGTCTTTTTGATTTTAATTTCCCTAAGCTATAGGACCATAAGTGGAAGTGCCCTAGGCTCTGTTGCTTTGTTTTTTAGATGTTTCAGGAAACACCATACACTTCTCCCGAGTGGCTGTTGGCAAGTTACATCCCGCCCATCAGCATAACAAGGCTCCCAGTTCTCCATGGCCTGTCCTGCCTTTCTGGATTTTACACTTTTTTCAGATGGCCCTTTTGACGGGGGGGAAGTGAGACTTCATTGTAGTGCAGATTTCCTTTGCAAGCTTGCTTGGTTGGCCAAAAAGTGCGTGTGCGTTTTTTCCTGAATATATTCAGGAAAAAACGCATACGCCCTTTTTGGCCAAGTGCATCATTGTCGACCTTCTGCCTCTTTTCCTATGCTTTAAATGCAATTCCAGTCTACCTCCTGAAATCGGTTTCCTGCAATTCTGCCCGGCTTTCAAGTCCTCTTGGCAGCCTTACTTCAGTATATTTTTGGATGATAGCTGTCATTTATAACTCTGCAGGTTTGTGAATTACAGTGCCCCTGAGCTCCTTTCTTCAACTCGCTTTCTTGTGAGCTGGCCGCAACACCGCAGGATTGCTTCAGGCCCTAATCTGGTTCCGGCATGGCACGCTGAGCCTTTGGTTAATTCCTCTTCCTGGTGGGAAATGAGAGTTAAATTTTCCCGTCCAGACACCTCCAGCTAGTCTCTCATTGGTTCTCCCTATTCCTGTTCATCTTCCGCGGAATTTGCAAACTGGGCCAAACAGGAGGTTAAAGGCACTGACTCTCCAAGTCGGGAGAGTGTTAGTAAAGCATCTGGAATGTTGCACCCGAGTACCAGGGGACGAGAACTGAGACATATTTCAACACGTCTCCCGATCACACGGTTGATCATACTCTGGGTTCCACATGCATGTTTTAGCTGAAGGAAGAATCCCTTAAACCTGGAGAGTTGAGACCCGTGGAATGGGTACCATGCAATATGACTTCAAAGGGTCTTCATTTGCTCACCAAAACTCTCCAATCCTATCACTGCTGCGTTTTTGCCCCTGTACTCACGATTGATTCACTTTCAGAGACATAGCAATCCATAGGTTTTAAGATACTTACTAGTCAGGTACATTATTAGGCGTTTAATATGGGGTTTTGAGTCCATTTCGTTGAGCAAGGAGTAGCTCTTGTCTATTACATATTTGGCTTAAGGAACTTTATCTGTGCTCATTTCAATCTCTGGTTTTATGCAGCACCCCAACTCACCTTTCCCCTTAAGCAAGCATAAGTTGGTTTTCTAAATTTGGGACCATGTTCTGTTTTGAAATTCAGTTCCTGTGTAGCCAAGTTTACAATCCGTGTATTAGTGATATCTTATGATGTTTCTTTTTCTGTGTGACTTATTTCAGTTAGAATCATCATACCTGAATCCACTCATTATGCTGCTATGGGCCTGATGACATAGATGTCATTGCTGAGTGATATTGCATTGTACGTAAGTACCACAACTTCTTTATCCATTTTTCGCTTTATGCGATATTGAACTTGTACCGTAAACGAGTTTCTTGTAAACAGAGCCATCCCAAACTTTGGGGTGGCTGTGTCTTTTTGATTTTAATTTCCCTAAGCTATAGGACCATAAGTGGAAGTGCCCTAGGCTCTGTTGCTTTGTTTTTTAGATGTTTCAGGAAACACCATACACTTCTCCCGAGTGGCTGTTGGCAAGTTACATCCCGCCCATCAGCATAACAAGGCTCCCAGTTCTCCATGGCCTGTCCTGCCTTTCTGGATTTTACACTTTTTTCAGATGGCCCTTTTGACGGGGGGGAAGTGAGACTTCATTGTAGTGCAGATTTCCTTTGCAAGCTTGCTTGGTTGGCCAAAAAGTGCGTGTGCGTTTTTTCCTGAATATATTCAGGAAAAAACGCATACGCCCTTTTTGGCCAAGTGCATCATTGTCGACCTTCTGCCTCTTTTCCTATGCTTTAAATGCAATTCCAGTCTACCTCCTGAAATCGGTTTCCTGCAATTCTGCCCGGCTTTCAAGTCCTCTTGGCAGCCTTACTTCAGTATATTTTTGGATGATAGCTGTCATTTATAACTCTGCAGGTTTGTGAATTACAGTGCCCCTGAGCTCCTTTCTTCAACTCGCTTTCTTGTGAGCTGGCCGCAACACCGCAGGATTGCTTCAGGCCCTAATCTGGTTCCGGCATGGCACGCTGAGCCTTTGGTTAATTCCTCTTCCTGGTGGGAAATGAGAGTTAAATTTTCCCGTCCAGACACCTCCAGCTAGTCTCTCATTGGTTCTCCCTATTCCTGTTCATCTTCCGCGGAATTTGCAAACTGGGCCAAACAGGAGGTTAAAGGCACTGACTCTCCAAGTCGGGAGAGTGTTAGTAAAGCATCTGGAATGTTGCACCCGAGTACCAGGGGACGAGAACTGAGACATATTTCAACACGTCTCCCGATCACACGGTTGATCATACTCTGGGTTCCACATGCATGTTTTAGCTGAAGGAATAATCCCTTAAACCTGGAGAGTTGAGACCCGTGGAATGGGTACCATGCAATATGACTTCAAAGGGTCTTCATTTGCTCACCAAAACTCTCCAATCCTATCACTGCTGCGTTTTTGCCCCTGTACTCACGATTGATTCACTTTCAGAGACATAGCAATCCATAGGTTTTAAGATACTTACTAGTCAGGTACATTATTAGGCGTTTAATATGGGGTTTTGAGTCCATTTCGTTGAGCAAGGAGTAGCTCTTGTCTATTACATATTTGGCTTAAGGAACTTTATCTGTGCTCATTTCAATCTCTGGTTTTATGCAGCACCCCAACTCACCTTTCCCCTTAAGCAAGCATAAGTTGGTTTTCTAAATTTGGGACCATGTTCTGTTTTGAAATTCAGTTCCTGTGTAGCCAAGTTTACATTCCGTGTATTAGTGATATCTTATGATGTTTCTTTTTCTGTGTGACTTATTTCAGTTAGAATCATCATACCTGAATCCACTCATTATGCTGCTATGGGCCTGATGACATAGATGTCATTGCTGAGTGATATTGCATTGTACGTAAGTACCACAACTTCTTTATCCATTTTTCGCTTTATGCGATATTGAACTTGTACCGTAAACGAGTTTCTTGTAAACAGAGCCATCCCAAACTTTGGGGTGGCTGTGTCTTTTTGATTTTAATTTCCCTAAGCTATAGGACCATAAGTGGAAGTGCCCTAGGCTCTGTTGCTTTGTTTTTTAGATGTTTCAGGAAACACCATACACTTCTCCCGAGTGGCTGTTGGCAATTTACATCCCGCCCATCAGCATAACAAGGCTCCCAGTTCTCCATTGCCTGTCCTGCCTTTCTGGATTTTACACTTTTTTCAGATGGCCCTTTTGACGGGGGGGAAGTGAGACTTCATTGTAGTGCAGATTTCCTTTGCAAGCTTGCTTGGTTGGCCAAAAAGTGCGTGTGCGTTTTTTCCTGAATATATTCAGGAAAAAACGCATACGCCCTTTTTGGCCAAGTGCATCATTGTCGACCTTCTGCCTCTTTTCCTATGCTTTAAATGCAATTCCAGTCTACCTCCTGAAATCGGTTTCCTGCAATTCTGCCCGGCTTTCAAGTCCTCTTGGCAGCCTTACTTCAGTATATTTTTGGATGATAGCTGTCATTTATAACTCTGCAGGTTTGTGAATTACAGTGCCCCTGAGCTCCTTTCTTCAACTCGCTTTCTTGTGAGCTGGCCGCAACACCGCAGGATTGCTTCAGGCCCTAATCTGGTTCCGGCACGGCACGCTGAGCCTTTGCTTAATTGCTCTTCCTGGTGGGAAATGAGAGTTAAATTTTCCCGTCCAGACACCTCCAGCTAGTCTCTCATTGGTTCTCCCTATTCCTGTTCATCTTCCGCGGAATTTGCAAACTGGGCCAAACAGGAGGTTAAAGGCACTGACTCTCCAAGTCGGGAGAGTGTTAGTAAAGCATCTGGAATGTTGCACCCGAGTACCAGGGGACGAGAACTGAGACATATTTCAACACGTCTCCCGATCACACGGTTGATCATACTCTGGGTTCCACATGCATGTTTTAGCTGAAGGAAGAATCCCTTAAACCTGGAGAGTTGAGACCCGTGGAATGGGTACCATGCAATATGACTTCAAAGGGTCTTCATTTGCTCACCAAAACTCTCCAATCCTATCACTGCTGCGTTTTTGCCCCTGTACTCACGATTGATTCACTTTCAGAGACATAGCAATCCATAGGTTTTAAGATACTTACTAGTCAGGTACATTATTAGGCGTTTAATATGGGGTTTTGAGTCCATTTCGTTGAGCAAGGAGTAGCTCTTGTCTATTACATATTTGGCTTAAGGAACTTTATCTGTGCTCATTTCAATCTCTGGTTTTATGCAGCACCCCAACTCACCTTTCCCCTTAAGCAAGCGTAAGTTGGTTTTCTAAATTTGAGACTCTGTTCTGTTTTGAAATTCAGTTCCTGTGTAGCCAAGTTTACAATCCGTGTATTAGTGATATCTTATGATGTTTCTTTTTCTGTGTGAATTATTTCAGTTAGAATCATCATACCTGAATCCACGCATTATGCTGCTATGGGCCTGATGACATAGATGTCATTGCTGAGTGATATTGCATTGTACGTAAGTACCACAACTTCTTTATCCATTTTTCGCTTTATGCGATATTGAACTTGCACCGAAAATGAGTTTCTTGTAAACAGAGCCATCCCAAACTTTGGGGTGGCTGTGTCTTTTTGATTTTAATTTCCCTAAGCTATAGGACCATAAGTGGAAGTGCCCTAGGCTCTGTTGCTTTGTTTTTTAGATGTTTCAGGAAACACCATACACTTCTCCCGAGTGGCTGTTGGCAAGTTACATCCCGCCCATCAGCATAACAAGGCTCCCAGTTCTCCATGGCCTGTCCTGCCTTTCTGGATTTTACACTTTTTTCAGATGGCCCTTTTGACGGGGGGGAAGTGAGACTTCATTGTAGTGCAGATTTCCTTTGCAAGCTTGCTTGGTTGGCCAAAAAGTGCGTGTGCGTTTTTTCCTGAATATATTCAGGAAAAAACGCATACGCCCTTTTTGGCCAAGTGCATCATTGTCGACCTTCTGCCTCTTTTCCTATGCTTTAAATGCAATTCCAGTCTACCTCCTGAAATCGGTTTCCTGCAATTCTGCCCGGCTTTCAAGTCCTCTTGGCAGCCTTACTTCAGTATATTTTTGGATGATAGCTGTCATTTATAACTCTGCAGGTTTGTGAATTACAGTGCCCCTGAGCTCCTTTCTTCAACTCGCTTTCTTGTGAGCTGGCCGCAACACCGCAGGATTGCTTCAGGCCCTAATCTGGTTCCGGCATGGCACGCTGAGCCTTTGGTTAATTCCTCTTCCTGGTGGGAAATGAGAGTTAAATTTTCCCGTCCAGACACCTCCAGCTAGTCTCTCATTGGTTCTCCCTATTCCTGTTCATCTTCCGCGGAATTTGCAAACTGGGCCAAACAGGAGGTTAAAGGCACTGACTCTCCAAGTCGGGAGAGTGTTAGTAAAGCATCTGGAATGTTGCACCCGAGTACCAGGGGACGAGAACTGAGACATATTTCAACACGTCTCCCGATCACACGGTTGATCATACTCTGGGTTCCACATGCATGTTTTAGCTGAAGGAAGAATCCCTTAAACCTGGAGAGTTGAGACCCGTGGAATGGGTACCATGCAATATGACTTCAAAGGGTCTTCATTTGCTCACCAAAACTCTCCAATCCTATCACTGCTGCGTTTTTGCCCCTGTACTCACGATTGATTCACTTTCAGAGACATAGCAATCCATAGGTTTTAAGATACTTACTAGTCAGGTACATTATTAGGCGTTTAATATGGGGTTTTGAGTCCATTTCGTTGAGCAAGGAGTAGCTCTTGTCTATTACATATTTGGCTTAAGGAACTTTATCTGTGCTCATTTCAATCTCTGGTTTTATGCAGCACCCCAACTCACCTTTCCCCTTAAGCAAGCATAAGTTGGTTTTCTAAATTTGGGACCATGTTCTGTTTTGAAATTCAGTTCCTGTGTAGCCAAGTTTACAATCCGTGTATTAGTGATATCTTATGATGTTTCTTTTTCTGTGTGACTTATTTCAGTTAGAATCATCATACCTGAATCCACTCATTATGCTGCTATGGGCCTGATGACATAGATGTCATTGCTGAGTGATATTGCATTGTACGTAAGTACCACAACTTCTTTATCCATTTTTCGCTTTATGCGATATTGAACTTGTACCGTAAACGAGTTTCTTGTAAACAGAGCCATCCCAAACTTTGGGGTGGCTGTGTCTTTTTGATTTTAATTTCCCTAAGCTATAGGACCATAAGTGGAAGTGCCCTAGGCTCTGTTGCTTTGTTTTTTAGATGTTTCAGGAAACACCATACACTTCTCCCGAGTGGCTGTTGGCAAGTTACATCCCGCCCATCAGCATAACAAGGCTCCCAGTTCTCCATGGCCTGTCCTGCCTTTCTGGATTTTACACTTTTTTCAGATGGCCCTTTTGACGGGGGGGAAGTGAGACTTCATTGTAGTGCAGATTTCCTTTGCAAGCTTGCTTGGTTGGCCAAAAAGTGCGTGTGCGTTTTTTCCTGAATATATTCAGGAAAAAACGCATACGCCCTTTTTGGCCAAGTGCATCATTGTCGACCTTCTGCCTCTTTTCCTATGCTTTAAATGCAATTCCAGTCTACCTCCTGAAATCGGTTTCCTGCAATTCTGCCCGGCTTTCAAGTCCTCTTGGCAGCCTTACTTCAGTATATTTTTGGATGATAGCTGTCATTTATAACTCTGCAGGTTTGTGAATTACAGTGCCCCTGAGCTCCTTTCTTCAACTCGCTTTCTTGTGAGCTGGCCGCAACACCGCAGGATTGCTTCAGGCCCTAATCTGGTTCCGGCATGGCACGCTGAGCCTTTGGTTAATTCCTCTTCCTGGTGGGAAATGAGAGTTAAATTTTCCCGTCCAGACACCTCCAGCTAGTCTCTCATTGGTTCTCCCTATTCCTGTTCATCTTCCGCGGAATTTGCAAACTGGGCCAAACAGGAGGTTAAAGGCACTGACTCTCCAAGTCGGGAGAGTGTTAGTAAAGCATCTGGAATGTTGCACCCGAGTACCAGGGGACGAGAACTGAGACATATTTCAACACGTCTCCCGATCACACGGTTGATCATACTCTGGGTTCCACATGCATGTTTTAGCTGAAGGAATAATCCCTTAAACCTGGAGAGTTGAGACCCGTGGAATGGGTACCATGCAATATGACTTCAAAGGGTCTTCATTTGCTCACCAAAACTCTCCAATCCTATCACTGCTGCGTTTTTGCCCCTGTACTCACGATTGATTCACTTTCAGAGACATAGCAATCCATAGGTTTTAAGATACTTACTAGTCAGGTACATTATTAGGCGTTTAATATGGGGTTTTGAGTCCATTTCGTTGAGCAAGGAGTAGCTCTTGTCTATTACATATTTGGCTTAAGGAACTTTATCTGTGCTCATTTCAATCTCTGGTTTTATGCAGCACCCCAACTCACCTTTCCCCTTAAGCAAGCATAAGTTGGTTTTCTAAATTTGGGACCATGTTCTGTTTTGAAATTCAGTTCCTGTGTAGCCAAGTTTACATTCCGTGTATTAGTGATATCTTATGATGTTTCTTTTTCTGTGTGACTTATTTCAGTTAGAATCATCATACCTGAATCCACTCATTATGCTGCTATGGGCCTGATGACATAGATGTCATTGCTGAGTGATATTGCATTGTACGTAAGTACCACAACTTCTTTATCCATTTTTCGCTTTATGCGATATTGAACTTGTACCGTAAACGAGTTTCTTGTAAACAGAGCCATCCCAAACTTTGGGGTGGCTGTGTCTTTTTGATTTTAATTTCCCTAAGCTATAGGACCATAAGTGGAAGTGCCCTAGGCTCTGTTGCTTTGTTTTTTAGATGTTTCAGGAAACACCATACACTTCTCCCGAGTGGCTGTTGGCAATTTACATCCCGCCCATCAGCATAACAAGGCTCCCAGTTCTCCATTGCCTGTCCTGCCTTTCTGGATTTTACACTTTTTTCAGATGGCCCTTTTGACGGGGGGGAAGTGAGACTTCATTGTAGTGCAGATTTCCTTTGCAAGCTTGCTTGGTTGGCCAAAAAGTGCGTGTGCGTTTTTTCCTGAATATATTCAGGAAAAAACGCATACGCCCTTTTTGGCCAAGTGCATCATTGTCGACCTTCTGCCTCTTTTCCTATGCTTTAAATGCAATTCCAGTCTACCTCCTGAAATCGGTTTCCTGCAATTCTGCCCGGCTTTCAAGTCCTCTTGGCAGCCTTACTTCAGTATATTTTTGGATGATAGCTGTCATTTATAACTCTGCAGGTTTGTGAATTACAGTGCCCCTGAGCTCCTTTCTTCAACTCGCTTTCTTGTGAGCTGGCCGCAACACCGCAGGATTGCTTCAGGCCCTAATCTGGTTCCGGCATGGCACGCTGAGCCTTTGGTTAATTCCTCTTCCTGGTGGGAAATGAGAGTTAAATTTTCCCGTCCAGACACCTCCAGCTAGTCTCTCATTAGTTCTCCCTATTCCTGTTCATCTTCCGCGGAATTTGCAAACTGGGCCAAACAGGAGGTTAGAGGCACTGACTCTCCAAGTCGGGAGAGTGTTAGTAAAGCATCTGGAATGTTGCACCCGAGTACCAGGGGACGAGAACTGAGACATATTTCAACACGTCTCCCGATCACATGGTTGATCATACTCTGGGTTCCACATGCATGTTTTAGCTGAAGGAAGAATCCCTTAAACCTGGAGAGTTGAGACCCGTGGAATGGGTACCATGCAATATGACTTCAAAGGGTCTTCATTTGCTCACCAAAACTCTCCAATCCTATCACTGCTGCGTTTTTGCCCCTGTACTCACGATTGATTCACTTTCAGAGACATAGCAATCCATAGGTTTTAAGATACTTACTAGTCAGGTACATTATTAGGCGTTTAATATGGGGTTTTGAGTCCATTTCGTTGAGCAAGGAGTAGCTCTTGTCTATTACATATTTGGCTTAAGGAACTTTATCTGTGCTCATTTCAATCTCTGGTTTTATGCAGCACCCCAACTCACCTTTCCCCTTAAACAAGCATAAGTTGGTTTTCTAAATTTGGGACCATGTTCTGTTTTGAAATCCAGTTCCTGTGTAGCCAAGTTTACATTCCGTGTATTAGTGATATCTTATGATGTTTCTTTTTCTGTGTGACTTATTTCAGTTAGAATCATCATACCTGAATCCACTCATCATGCTGCTATGGGCCTGATGACATAGATGTCATTGCTGAGTGATATTGCATTGTACGTAAGTACCACAACTTCTTTATCCATTTTCCGCTTTATGCGATATTGAACTTGTACCGTAAACGAGTTTCTTGTAAACAGAGCCATCCCAAACTTTGGGGTGGCTGTGTCTTTTTGATTTTAATTTCCCTAAGCTATAGGACCATAAGTGGAAGTGCCCTAGGCTCTGTTGCTTTGTTTTTTAGATGTTTCAGGAAACACCATACACTTCTCCCGAGTGGCTGTAGGCAAGTAACATCCCGCCCATCAGCATAACAAGGCTCCCAGTTCTCCATGGCCTGTCCTGCCTTTCTGGATTTTACACTTTTTTCAGATGGCCCTTTTGACTGGGGGGAAGTGAGACTTCATTGTAGTGCAGATTTCCTTTGCAAGCTTGCTTGGTTGGCCAAAAAGGGCGTATGCGTTTTTTCCTGAATATATTCAGGAAAAAACGCATACGCCCTTTTTGGCCAAGTGCATCATTGTCGACCTTCTGCCTCTTTTCCTATGCTTTAAATGCAATTCCAGTCTACCTCCTGAAATCGGTTTCCTGCAATTCTGCCCGGCTTTCAAGTCCTCTTGGCAGCCTTACTTCAGTATATTTTTGGATGATAGCTGTCATTTATAACTCTGCAGGTCTGTGAATTACAGTGCCCCTGAGCTCCTTTCTTCAACTCGCTTTCTTGTGAGCTGGCCGCAACACCGCAGGATTGCTTCAGGCCCTAATCTGGTTCCGGCATGGCACGCTGAGCCTTTGGTTAATTCCTCTTCCTGGTGGGAAATGAGAGTTAAATTTTCCCGTCCAGACACCTCCAGCTAGTCTCTCATTGGTTCTCCCTATTCCTGTTCATCTTCCGCGGAATTTGCAAACTGGGCCAAACAGGAGGTTAGAGGCACTGACTCTCCAAGTCGGGAGAGTGTTAGTAAAGCTTCTGGAATGTTGCACCCGAGTACCAGGGGACGAGAACTGAGACATATTTCAACACGTCTCCCGATCACACGGTTGATCATACTCTGGGTTCCACATGCATGTTTTAGCTGAAGGAAGAATCCCTTAAACCTGGAGAGTTGAGACCCGTGGAATGGGTACCATGCAATATGACTTCAAAGGGTCTTCATTTGCTCACCAAAACTCTCCAATCCTATCACTGCTGCGTTTTTGCCCCTGTACTCACGATTGATTCACTTTCAGAGACATAGCAATCCATAGGTTTTAAGATACTTACTAGTCAGGTACATTCTTAGGCGTTTAATATGGGGTTTTGAGTCCATTTCGTTGAGCAAGGAGTAGCTCTTGTCTATTACATATTTGGCTTAAGGAACTTTATCTGTGCTCATTTCAATCTCTGGTTTTATGCAGCACCCCAACTCACCTTTCCCCTTAAGCAAGCATAAGTTGGTTTTCTAAATTTGGGACCATGTTCTGTTTTGAAATCCAGTTCCTGTGTAGCCAAGTTTACATTCCGTGTATTAGTGATATCTTATGATGTTTCTTTTTCTGTGTGACTTATTTCAGTTAGAATCATCATACCTGAATCCACTCATTATGCTGCTATGGGCCTGATGACATAGATGTCATTGCTGAGTGATATTGCATTGTACGTAAGTACCACAACTTCTTTATCCATTTTTCGCTTTATGCGATATTGAACTTGTACCGTAAACGAGTTTCTTGTAAACAGAGCCATCCCAAACTTTGGGGTGGCTGTGTCTTTTTGATTTTAATTTCCCTAAGCTATAGGACCATAAGTGGAAGTGCCCTAGGCTCTGTTGCTTTGTTTTTTAGATGTTTCAGGAAACACCATACACTTCTCCCAAGTGGCTGTTGGCAATTTACATCCCGCCCATCAGCATAACAAGGCTCCCAGTTCTCCATGGCCTGTCCTGCCTTTCTGGATTTTACACTTTTTTCAGATGGCCCTTTTGATGGTGGGGGGGAGTGAGACTTCATTGTAGTGCAGATTTCCTTTGCAAGCTTGCTTGGTTGGCCAAAAAGGGGCGTATGCGTTTTTTCCTGAATATATTCAGGAAAAAACGCATACGCCCTTTTTGGCCAAGTGCATCATTGTCGACCTTCTGCCTCTTTTCCTATGCTTTAAATGCAATTCCAGTCTACCTCCTGAAATCGGTTTCCTGCAATTCTGCCCGGCTTTCAAGTCCTCTTGGCAGCCTTACTTCAGTATATTTTTGGATGATAGCTGTCATTTATAACTCTGCAGGTTTGTGAATTACAGTGCCCCTGAGCTCCTTTCTTCAACTCGCTTTCTTGTGAGCTGGCCGCAACACCGCAGGATTGCTTCAGGCCCTAATCTGGTTCCGGCATGGCACGCTGAGCCTTTGGTTAATTCCTCTTCCTGGTGGGAAATGAGAGTTAAATTTTCCCGTCCAGACACCTCCAGCTAGTCTCTCATTGGTTCTCCCTATTCCTGTTCATCTTCCGTGGAATTTGCAAACTGGGCCAAACAGGAGGTTAAAGGCACTGACTCTCCAAGTCGGGAGAGTGTTAGTAAAGCATCTGGATTGTTGCACCCGAGTACCAGGGGACGAGAACTGAGACATATTTCAACACGTCTCCCGATAACACGGTTGATCATACTCTGGGTTCCACATGCATGTTTTAGCTGAAGGAAGAATCCCTTAAACCTGGAGAGTTGAGACCCGTGGAATGGGTACCATGCAATATGACTTCAAAGGGTCTTCATTTGCTCACCAAAACTCTCCAATCCTATCACTGCTGCGTTTTTGCCCCTGTACTCACGATTGATTCACTTTCAGAGACATAGCAATCCATAGGTTTTAAGATACTTAGTAGTCAGGTACATTATTAGGCGTTTAATATGGGGTTTTGAGTCCATTTCGTTGAGCAAGGAGTAGCTCTTGTCTATTCCATATTTGGCTTAAGGAACTTTATCTGTGCTCATTTCAATCTCTGGTTTTATGCAGCACCCCAACTCACCTTTCCCCTTAAGCAAGCATAAGTTGGTTTTCTAAATTTGGGACCATGTTCTGTTTTGAAATTCAGTTCCTGTGTAGCCAAGTTTACATTCCGTGTATTAGTGATATCTTATGATGTTTCTTTTTCTGTGTGACTTATTTCAGTTAGAATCATCATACCTGAATCCACTCATTATGCTGCTATGGGCCTGATGACATAGATGTCATTGCTGAGTGATATTGCATTGTACGTAAGTACCACAACTTCTTTATCCATTTTTCGCTTTATGCGATATTGAACTTGTACCGTAAACGAGTTTCTTGTAAACAGAGCCATCCCAAACTTTGGGGTGGCTGTGTCTTTTTGATTTTAATTTCCCTAAGCTATAGGACCATAAGTGGAAGTGCCCTAGGCTCTGTTGCTTTGTTTTTTAGATGTTTCAGGAAACACCATACACTTCTCCCAAGTGGCTGTTGGCAAGTTACATCCCGCCCATCAGCATAACAAGGCTCCCAGGTCTCCATGGCCTGTCCTGCCTTTCTGGATTTTACACTTTTTTCAGATGGCCCTTTTGACGGGGGGGAAGTGAGACTTCATTGTAGTGCAGATTTCCTTTGCAAGCTTGCTTGCTTGGCCAAAAAGGGCGTATGCGTTTTTTCCTGAATATATTCAGGAAAAAACGCATACGCCCTTTTTGGCCAAGTGCATCATTGTCGACCTTCTGCCTCTTTTCCTATGCTTTAAATGCAATTCCAGTCTACCTCCTGAAATCGGTTTCCTGCAATTCTGCCCGGCTTTCAAGTCCTCTTGGCAGCCTTACTTCAGTATATTTTTGGATGATAGCTGTCATTTATAACTCTGCAGGTTTGTGAATTACAGTGCCCCTGAGCTCCTTTCTTCAACTCGCTTTCTTGTGAGCTGGCCGCAACACCGCAGGATTGCTTCAGGCCCTAATCTGGTTCCGGCACGGCACGCTGAGCCTTTGGTTAATTCCTCTTCCTGGTGGGAAATGAGAGTTAAATTTTCCCGTCCAGACACCTCCAGCTAGTCTCTCATTGGTTCTCCCTATTCCTGTTCATCTTCCGTGGAATTTGCAAACTGGGCCAAAGAGGAGGTTAAAGGCACTGACTCTCCAAGTCGGGAGAGTGTTAGTAAAGCATCTGGAATGTTGCACCCGAGTACCAGGGGACGAGAACTGAGACATATTTCAACACGTCTCCCGATCACACGGTTGATCATACTCTGGGTTCCACATGCATGTTTTAGCTGAAGGAAGAATCCCTTAAACCTGGAGAGTTGAGACCCGTGGAATGGGTACCATGCAATATGACTTCAAAGGGTCTTCATTTGCTCACCAAAACTCTCCAATCCTATCACTGCTGCGTTTTTGCCCCTGTACTCACGATTGATTCACTTTCAGAGACATAGCAATCCATAGGTTTTAAGATACTTACTAGTCAGGTACATTATTAGGCGTTTAATATGGGGTTTTGAGTCCATTTCGTTGAGCAAGGAGTAGCTCTTGTCTATTACATATTTGGCTTAAGGAACTTTATCTGTGCTCATTTCAATCTCTGGTTTTATGCAGCACCCCAACTCACCTTTCCCCTTAAGCAAGCATAAGTTGGTTTTCTAAATTTGGGACCATGTTCTGTTTTGAAATTCAGTTCCTGTGTAGCCAAGTTTACATTCCGTGTATTAGTGATATCTTATGATGTTTCTTTTTCTGTGTGACTTATTTCAGTTAGAATCATCATACCTGAATCCACTCATTATGCTGCTATGGGCCTGATGACATAGATGTCATTGCTGAGTGATATTGCATTGTACGTAAGTACCACAACTTCTTTATCCATTTTTCGCTTTATGCGATATTGAACTTGTACCGTAAACGAGTTTCTTGTAAACAGAGCCATCCCAAACTTTGGGGTGGCTGTGTCTTTTTGATTTTAATTTCCCTAAGCTACAGGACCATAAGTGGAAGTGCCCTAGGCTCTGTTGCTTTGTTTTTTAGATGTTTCAGGAAACACCATACACTTCTCCCAAGTGGCTGTTGGCAATTTACATCCCGCCCATCAGCATAACAAGGCTCCCAGTTCTCCATGGCCTGTCCTGCCTTTCTGGATTTTACACTTTTTTCAGATGGCCCTTTTGACGGGGGGGAAGTGAGACTTCATTGTAGTGCAGATTTCCTTTGCAAGCTTGCTTGGTTGACCAAAAAGGGCGCATGCGTTTTTTCCTGAATATATTCAGGAAAAAACGCATACGCCCTTTTTGGCCAAGTGCATCATTGTCGACCTTCTGCCTCTTTTCCTATGCTTTAAATGCAATTCCAGTCTACCTCCTGAAATCGGTTTCCTGCAATTCTGCCCGGCTTTCAAGTCCTCTTTGCAGCCTTACTTCAGTATATTTTTGGATGATAGCTGTCATTTATAACTCTGTAGGTTTGTGAATTACAGTGCCCCTGAGCTCCTTTCTTCAACTCGCTTTCTTGTGAGCTGGCCGCAACACCGCAGGTTTGCTTCAGGCCCTAATCTGGTTCCGGCATGGCATGCTGAGCCTTTGGTTAATTCCTCTTCCTGGTGGGAAATGAGAGTTAAATTTTCCCGTCCAGACACCTCCAGCTAGTCTCTCATTGGTTCTCCCTATTCCTGTTCATCTTCCGCGGAATTTGCAAACTGGGCCAAACAGGAGGTTAAAGGCACTGACTCTCCAAGTCGGGAGAGTGTTAGTAAAGCTTCTGGAATGTTGCACCCGAGTACCAGGGGACGAGAACTGAGACATATTTCAACACGTCTCCCGATCACACGGTTGATCATACTCTGGGTTCCACATGCATGTTTTAGCTGAAGGAAGAATCCCTTAAACCTGGAGAGTTGAGACCCGTGGAATGGGTACCATGCAATATGACTTCAAAGGGTCTTCATTTGCTCACCAAAACTCTCCAATCCTATCACTGCTGCGTTTTTGCCCCTGTACTCACGATTGATTCACTTTCAGAGACATAGCAATCCATAGGTTTTAAGATACTTACTAGTCAGGTACATTATTAGGCGTTTAATATGGGGTTTTGAGTCCATTTCGTTGAGCAAGGAGTAGCTCTTGTCTATTACATATTTGGCTTAAGGAACTTTATCTGTGCTCATTTCAATCTCTGGTTTTATGCAGCACCCCAACTCACCTTTCCCCTTAAGCAAGCATAAGTTGGTTTTCTAAATTTGGGACCATGTTCTGTTTTGAAATCCAGTTCCTGTGTAGCCAAGTTTACATTCCGTGTATTAGTGATATCTTATGATGTTTCTTTTTCTGTGTGACTTATTTCAGTTAGAATCATCATACCTGAATCCACTCATTATGCTGCTATGGGCCTGATGACATAGATGTCATTGCTGAGTGATATTGCATTGTACGTAAGTACCACAACTTCTTTATCCATTTTTCGCTTTATGCGATATTGAACTTGTACCGTAAACGAGTTTCTTGTAAACAGAGCCATCCCAAACTTTGGGGTGGCTGTGTCTTTTTGATTTTAATTTCCCTAAGCTATAGGACCATAAGTGGAAGTGCCCTAGGCTCTGTTGCTTTGTTTTTTAGATGTTTCAGGAAACACCATACACTTCTCCCGAGTGGCTGTTGGCAATTTACATCCCGCCCATCAGCATAACAAGGCTCCCAGTTCTCCATGGCCTGTCCTGCCTTTCTGGATTTTACACATTTTTCAGATGGCCCCTTTGATGGGGGGGGGGAGTGAGACTTCATTGTAGTGCAGATTTCCTTTGCAAGCTTGCTTGGTTGGCCAAAAAGGGCGTATGCGTTTTTTCCTGAATATATTCAGGAAAAAACGCATACGCCCTTTTTGGCCAAGTGCATCATTGTCGACCTTCTGCCTCTTTTCCTATGCTTTAAATGCAATTCCAGTCTACCTCCTGAAATCGGTTTCCTGCAATTCTGCCCGGCTTTCAAGTCCTCTTGGCAGCCTTACTTCAGTATATTTTTGGATGATAGCTGTCATTTATAACTCTGCAGGTTTGTGAATTACAGTGCCCCTGAGCTCCTTTCTTCAACTCGCTTTCTTGTGAGCTGGCCGCAACACCGCAGGATTGCTTCAGGCCCTAATCTGGTTCCGGCACGGCACGCTGAGCCTTTGGTTAATTCCTCTTCCTGGTGGGAAATGAGAGTTAAATTTTCCCGTCCAGACACCTCCAGCTAGTCTCTCATTGGTTCTCCCTATTCCTGTTCATCTTCCGTGGAATTTGCAAACTGGGCCAAACAGGAGGTTAAAGGCACTGACTCTCCAAGTCGGGAGAGTGTTAGTAAAGCATCTGGAATGTTGCACCCGAGTACCAGGGGACGAGAACTGAGACATATTTCAACACATCTCCCGATAACACGGTTGATCATACTCTGGGTTCCACATGCATGTTTTAGCTGAAGGAAGAATCCCTTAAACCTGGAGAGTTGAGACCCGTGGAATGGGTACCATGCAATATGACTTCAAAGGGTCTTCATTTGCTCACCAAATCTCTCCAATCCTATCACTGCTGCGTTTTTGCCCCTGTACTCACGATTGATTCACTTTCAGAGACATAGCAATCCATAGGTTTTAAGATACTTACTAGTCAGGTACATTATTAGGCGTTTAATATGGGGTTTTGAGTCCATTTCGTTGAGCAAGAAGTAGCTCTTGTCTATTACATATTTGGCTTAAGGAACTTTATCTGTGCTCATTTCAATCTCTGGTTTTATGCAGCACCCCAACTCACCTTTCCCCTTAAGCAAGCATAAGTTGGTTTTCTAAATTTGGGACCATGTTCTGTTTTGAAATCCAGTTCCTGTGTAGCCAAGTTTACATTCCATGTATTAGTGATATCTTATGATGTTTCTTTTTCTGTGTGACTTATTTCAGTTAGAATCATCATACCTGAATCCACTCATTATGCTGCTATGGGCCTGATGACATAGATGTCATTGCTGAGTGATATTGCATTGTACGTAAGTACCACAACTTGTTTATCCATTTTTCGCTTTATGCGATATTGAACTTGTACCGTAAACGAGTTTCTTGTAAACAGAGCCATCCCAAACTTTGGGGTGGCTGTGTCTTTTTGATTTTAATTTCCCTAAGCTATAGGACCATAAGTGGAAGTGCCCTAGGCTCTGTTGCTTTGTTTTTTAGATGTTTCAGGAAACACCATACACTTCTCCCGAGTGGCTGTTGGCAAGTTACATCCCGCCCATCAGCATAACAAGGCTCCCAGTTCTCCATGGCCTGTCCTGCCTTTCTGGATTTTACACTTTTTTCAGATGGCCCTTTTGACGGGGGGGGGAAGTGAGACTTCATTGTAGTGCAGATTTCCTTTGCAAGCTTGCTTGGTTGGCCAAAAAGGGCGTATGCGTTTTTTCCTGAATATATTCAGGAAAAAACGCATACGCCCTTTTTGGCCAAGTGCATCATTGTCGACCTTCTGCCTCTTTTCCTATGCTTTAAATGCAATTCCAGTCTACCTCCTGAAATCGGTTTCCTGCAATTCTGCCCGGCTTTCAAGTCCTCTTGGCAGCCTTACTTCAGTATATTTTTGGATGATAGCTGTCATTTATAACTCTGCAAGTTTGTGAATTACAGTGCCCCTGAGCTCCTTTCTTCAACTCGCTTTCTTGTGAGCTGGCCGCAACACCGCAGGATTGCTTCAGGCCCTAATCTGGTTCCGGCATGGCACGCTGAGCCTTTGGTTAATTCCTCTTCCTGGTGGGAAATGAGAGTTAAATTTTCCCGTCCAGACACCTCCAGCTAGTCTCTCATTGGTTCTCCCTATTCCTGTTCATCTTCCGCGGAATTTGCAAACTGGGCCAAACAGGAGGTTAAAGGCACTGACTCTCCAAGTCGGGAGAGTGTTAGTAAAGCATCTGGAATGTTGCACCCGAGTACCAGGGGACGAGAACTGAGACATATTTCAACACGTCTCCCGATCACACGGTTGATCATACTCTGGGTTCCACATGCATGTTTTAGCTGAAGGAAGAATCCCTTAAACCTGGAGAGTTGAGACCCGTGGAATGGGTACCATGCAATATGACTTCAAAGGGTCTTCATTTGCTCACCAAAACTCTCCAATCCTATCACTGCTGCGTTTTTGCCCCTGTACTCACGATTGATTCACTTTCAGAGACATAGCAATCCATAGGTTTTAAGATACTTACTAGTCAGGTACATTATTAGGCGTTTAATATGGGGTTTTGAGTCCATTTCGTTGAGCAAGGAGTAGCTCTTGTCTATTACATATTTGGCTTAAGGAACTTTATCTGTGCTCATTTCAATCTCTGGTTTTATGCAGCACCCCAACTCACCTTTCCCCTTAAGCAAGCATAAGTTGATTTTCTAAATTTGGGACCATGTTCTGTTTTGAAATTCAGTTCCTGTGTAGCCAAGTTTACATTCCGTGTATTAGTGATATCTTATGATGTTTCTTTTTCTGTGTGACTTATTTCAGTTAGAATCATCATACCTGAATCCACTCATTATGCTGCTATGGGCCTGATGACATAGATGTCATTGCTGAGTGATATTGCATTGTACGTAAGTACCACAACTTCTTTATCCATTTTTCGCTTTATGCGATATTGAACTTGTACCATAAACGAGTTTCTTGTAAACAGAGCCATCCCAAACTTTGGGGTGGCTGTGTCTTTTTGATTTTAATTTCCCTAAGCTATAGGACCATAAGTGGAAGTGCCCTAGGCTCTGTTGCTTTGTTTTTTAGATGTTTCAGGAAACACCATACACTTCTCCGGAGTGGCTGTTGGCAATTTACATCCCGCCCATCAGCATAACAAGGCTCCCAGTTCTCCATGGCCTGTCCTGCCTTTCTGGATTTTACACTTTTTTCAGATGGCCCTTTTGACGGGGGGGAAGTGAGACTTCATTGTAGTGCAGATTTCCTTTGCAAGCTTGCTTGGTTGTCCAAAAAGGGCGCATGCGTTTTTTCCTGAATATATTCAGGAAAAAACGCATACGCCCTTTTTGGCCAAGTGCATCATTGTCGACCTTCTGCCTCTTTTCCTATGCTTTAAATGCAATTCCAGTCTACCTCCTGAAATCGGTTTCCTGCAATTCTGCCCGGCTTTCAAGTCCTCTTGGCAGCCTTACTTCAGTATATTTTTGGATGATAGCTGTCATTTATAACTCTGCAGGTTTGTGAATTACAGTGCCCCTGAGCTCCTTTCTTCAACTCGCTTTCTTGTGAGCTGGCCGCAACACCGCAGGATTGCTTCAGGCCCTAATCTGGTTCCGGCATGGCACGCTGAGCCTTTGGTTAATTCCTCTTCCTGGTGGGAAATGAGAGTTAAATTTTCCCGTCCAGACACCTCCAGCTAGTCTCTCATTGGTTCTCCCTATTCCTGTTCATCTTCCGCGGAATTTGCAAACTGGGCCAAACAGGAGGTTAAAGGCAC
The DNA here is from genome assembly GCF_937001465.1 of Orcinus orca. NCBI lineage: Eukaryota > Metazoa > Chordata > Mammalia > Artiodactyla > Delphinidae > Orcinus > Orcinus orca. The sequence goes on from NW_026043883.1 coordinate 874,271, forward strand.
TGACTCTCCAAGTCGGGAGAGTGTTAGTAAAGCATCTGGAATGTTGCACCCGAGTACCAGGGGACGAGAACTGAGACATATTTCAACACGTCTCCCGATCACACGGTTGATCATACTCTGGGTTCCACATGCATGTTTTAGCTGAAGGAAGAATCCCTTAAACCTGGAGAGTTGAGACCCGTGGAATGGGTACCATGCAATATGACTTCAAAGGGTCTTCATTTGCTCACCAAAACTCTCCAATCCTATCACTGCTGCGTTTTTGCCCCTGTACTCACGATTGATTCACTTTCAGAGACATAGCAATCCATAGGTTTTAAGATACTTACTAGTCAGGTACATTATTAGGCGTTTAATATGGGGTTTTGAGTCCATTTCGTTGAGCAAGGAGTAGCTCTTGTCTATTACATATTTGGCTTAAGGAACTTTATCTGTGCTCATTTCAATCTCTGGTTTTATGCAGCACCCCAACTCACCTTTCCCCTTAAGCAAGCATAAGTTGATTTTCTAAATTTGGGACCATGTTCTGTTTTGAAATTCAGTTCCTGTGTAGCCAAGTTTACATTCCGTGTATTAGTGATATCTTATGATGTTTCTTTTTCTGTGTGACTTATTTCAGTTAGAATCATCATACCTGAATCCACTCATTATGCTGCTATGGGCCTGATGACATAGATGTCATTGCTGAGTGATATTGCATTGTACGTAAGTACCACAACTTCTTTATCCATTTTTCGCTTTCTGCGATATTGAACTTGTACCGTAAACGAGTTTCTTGTAAACAGAGCCATCCCAAACTTTGGGGTGGCTGTGTCTTTTTGATTTTAATTTCCCTAAGCTATAGGACCATAAGTGGAAGTGCCCTAGGCTCTGTTGCTTTGTTTTTTAGATGTTTCAGGAAACACCATACACTTCTCCCGAGTGGCTGTTGGCAATTTACATCCCGCCCATCAGCATAACAAGGCTCCCAGTTCTCCATTGCCTGTCCTGCCTTTCTGGATTTTACACTTTTTTCAGATGGCCCTTTTGACGGGGGGGGGGGAAGTGAGACTTCATTGTAGTGCAGATTTCCTTTGCAAGCTTGCTTGGTTGGCCAAAAAGGGCGTATACGTTTTTTCCTGAATATATTCAGGAAAAAACGCATACGTCCTTTTTGGCCAAGTGCATCATTGTCGACCTTCTGCCTCTTTTCCTATGCTTTAAATGCAATTCCAGTCTACCTCCTGAAATCGGTTTCCTGCAATTCTGCCCGGCTTTCAAGTCCTCTTGGCAGCCTTACTTCAGTATATTTTTGGATGATAGCTGTCATTTATAACTCTGCAGGTTTGTGAATTACAGTGCCCCTGAGCTCCTTTCTTCAACTCGCTTTCTTGTGAGCTGGCCGCAACACCGCAGGATTGCTTCAGGCCCTAATCTGGTTCCGGCATGGCACGCTGAGCCTTTGGTTAATTCCTCTTCCTGGTGGGAAATGAGAGTTAAATTTTCCCGTCCAGACACCTCCAGCTAGTCTCTCATTGGTTCTCCCTATTCCTGTTCATCTTCCGCGGAATTTGCAAACTGGGCCAAACAGGAGGTTAAAGGCACTGACTCTCCAAGTCGGGAGAGTGTTAGTAAAGCATCTGGAATGTTGCACCCGAGTACCAGGGGACGAGAACTGAGACATATTTCAACACGTCTCCCGATCACACGGTTGATCATACTCTGGGTTCCACATGCATGTTTTAGCTGAAGGAAGAATCCCTTAAACCTGGAGAGTTGAGACCCGTGGAATGGGTACCATGCAATATGACTTCAAAGGGTCTTCATTTGCTCACCAAAACTCTCCAATCCTATCACTGCTGCGTTTTTGCCCCTGTACTCACGATTGATTCACTTTCAGAGACATAGCAATCCATAGGTTTTAAGATACTTACTAGTCAGGTACATTATTAGGCGTTTAATATGGGGTTTTGAGTCCATTTCGTTGAGCAAGGAGTAGCTCTTGTCTATTACATCTTTGGCTTAAGGAACTTTATCTGTGCTCATTTCAATCTCTGGTTTTATGCAGCACCCCAACTCACCTTTCCCCTTAAGCAAGCATAAGTTGGTTTTCTAAATTTGGGACCATGTTCTGTTTTGAAATTCAGTTCCTGTGTAGCCAAGTTTACATTCCGTGTATTAGTGATATCTTATGATGTTTCTTTTTCTGTGTGACTTATTTCAGTTAGAATCATCATACCTGAATCCACTCATTATGCTGCTATGGGCCTGATGACATAGATGTCATTGCTGAGTGATATTGCATTGTACGTAAGTACCACAACTTCTTTATCCATTTTTCGCTTTATGCGATATTGAACTTGTACCGTAAACGAGTTTCTTGTAAACAGAGCCATCCCAAACTTTGGGGTGGCTGTGTCTTTTTGATTTTAATTTCCCTAAGCTATAGGACCATAAGTGGAAGTGCCCTAGGCTCTGTTGCTTTGTTTTTTAGATGTTTCAGGAAACACCATACACTTCTCCCGAGTGGCTGTTGGCAAGTTACATCCCGCCCATCAGCATAACAAGGCTCCCAGTTCTCCATGGCCTGTCCTGCCTTTCTGGATTTTACACTTTTTTCAGATGGCCCTTTTGACGGGGGGGGGAAGTGAGACTTCATTGTAGTGCAGATTTCCTTTGCAAGCTTGCTTGGTTGGCCAAAAAGGGCGTATGCGTTTTTTCCTGAATATATTCAGGAAAAAACGCATACGCCCTTTTTGGCCAAGTGCATCATTGTCGACCTTCTGCCTCTTTTCCTATGCTTTAAATGCAATTCCAGTCTACCTCCTGAAATCGGTTTCCTGCAATTCTGCCCGGCTTTCAAGTCCTCTTGGCAGCCTTACTTCAGTATATTTTTGGATGATAGCTGTCATTTATAACTCTGCAGGTTTGTGAATTACAGTGCCCCTGAGCTCCTTTCTTCAACTCGCTTTCTTGTGAGCTGGCCGCAACACCGCAGGATTGCTTCAGGCCCTAATCTGGTTCCGGCATGGCACGCTGAGCCTTTGCTTAATTGCTCTTCCTGGTGGGAAATGAGAGTTAAATTTTCCCGTCCAGACACCTCCAGCTAGTCTCTCATTGGTTCTCCCTATTCCTGTTCATCTTCCGCGGAATTTGCAAACTGGGCCAAACAGGAGGTTAAAGGCACTGACTCTCCAAGTCGGGAGAGTGTTAGTAAAGCATCTGGAATGTTGCACCCGAGTACCAGGGGATGAGAACTGAGACATATTTCAACACGTCTCCCGATCACACGGTTGATCATACTCTGGGTTCCACATGCATGTTTTAGCTGAAGGAAGAATCCCTTAAACCTGGAGAGTTGAGACCCGTGGAATGGGTACCATGCAATATGACTTCAAAGGGTCTTCATTTGCTCACCAAAACTCTCCAATCCTATCACTGCTGCGTTTTTGCCCCTGTACTCACGATTGATTCACTTTCAGAGACATAGCAATCCATAGGTTTTAAGATACTTACTAGTCAGGTACATTATTAGGCGTTTAATATGGGGTTTTGAGTCCATTTCGTTGAGCAAGGAGTAGCTCTTGTCTATTACATATTTGGCTTAAGGAACTTTATCTGTGCTCATTTCAATCTCTGGTTTTATGCAGCACCCCAACTCACCTTTCCCCTTAAGCAAGCATAAGTTGGTTTTCTAAATTTGGGACCATGTTCTGTTTTGAAATTCAGTTCCTGTGTAGCCAAGTTTACATTCCGTGTATTAGTGATATCTTATGATGTTTCTTTTTCTGTGTGACTTATTTCAGTTAGAATCATCATACCTGAATCCACTCATTATGCTGCTATGGGCCTGATGACATAGATGTCATTGCTGAGTGATATTGCATTGTACGTAAGTACCACAACTTCTTTATCCATTTTTCGCTTTATGCGATATTGAACTTGTACCGTAAACGAGTTTCTTGTAAACAGAGCCATCCCAAACTTTGGGGTGGCTGTGTCTTTTTGATTTTAATTTCCCTAAGCTATAGGACCATAAGTGGAAGTGCCCTAGGCTCTGTTGCTTTGTTTCTTAGATGTTTCAGGAAACACCATACACTTCTCCAGAGTGGCTGTTGGCAATTTACATCCCGCCCATCAGCATAACAAGGCTCCCAGTTCTCCATGGCCTGTCCTGCCTTTCTGGATTTTACACTTTTTTCAGATGGCCCTTTTGACGGGGGGGGGAAGTGAGACTTCATTGTAGTGCAGATTTCCTTTGCAAGCTTGCTTGGTTGGCCAAAAAGGGCGTATACGTTTTTTCCTGAATATATTCAGGAAAAAACGCATACGCCCTTTTTGGCCAAGTGCATCATTGTCGACCTTCTGCCTCTTTTCCTATGCTTTAAATGCAATTCCAGTCTACCTCCTGAAATCGGTTTCCTGCAATTCTGCCCGGCTTTCAAGTCCTCTTGGCAGCCTTACTTCAGTATATTTTTGGATGATAGCTGTCATTTATAACTCTGCAGGTTTGTGAATTACAGTGCCCCTGAGCTCCTTTCTTCAACTCGCTTTCTTGTGAGCTGGCCGCAACACCGCAGGATTGCTTCAGGCCCTAATCTGGTTCCGGCATGGCACGCTGAGCCTTTGGTTAATTCCTCTTCCTGGTGGGAAATGAGAGTTAAATTTTCCCGTCCAGACACCTCCAGCTAGTCTCTCATTGGTTCTCCCTATTCCTGTTCATCTTCCGCGGAATTTGCAAACTGGGCCAAACAGGAGGTTAAAGGCACTGACTCTCCAAGTCGGGAGAGTGTTAGTAAAGCATCTGGAATGTTGCACCCGAGTACCAGGGGACGAGAACTGAGACATATTTCAACACGTCTCCCGATCACACGGTTGATCATACTCCGGGTTCCACATGCATGATTTAGCTGAAGGAAGAATCCCTTAAACCTGGAGAGTTGAGACCCGTGGAATGGGTACCATGCAATATGACTTCAAAGCGTCTTCATTTGCTCACCGAACCTCTCCAATCCTATCACTGCTGCGTTTATGCCCCTGTACTCACGCTTGATTCTCTTTCAGAGACATAGCAATCTTTAGGTTTTAAGATACTTACTAGTCAGGTACATTATAAGGTGTTTAACATGGGGTTTTGAGTCCATTTCGTTGAGCAAGGAGTAGCTCTTTTCTATTCCATATTTATTTGGCTTAAGGAACTTTATCTGTGCTCATTTCAATCTCTGGTTTTATGCAGCACCCCAACTCACCTTTCCCCTTAAGCAAGCATAAGTTGGTTTTCTAAATTTGGGACCATGTTCTGTTTTGAAATTCAGTTCCTGTGTAGCCAAGTTTACATTCCGTGTATTAGTGATATCTTATGATGTTTCTTTTTCTGTGTGACTTATTTCAGTTAGAATCATCATACCTGAATCCACTCATTATGCTGCTATGGACCTGATGACATAGATGTCATTGCTGAGTGATATTGCATTGTATGTAAGTACCACAACTTCTTTATCCATTTTTCGCTTTATGCGATATTGAACTTGTACCGTAAACGAGTTTCTTGTAAACAGAGCCATCCCAAACTTTGGGGTGGCTGTGTCTTTTTGATTTTAATTTCCCTAAGCTACAGGACCATAAGTGGAAGTGCCCTAGGCTCTGTTGCTTTGTTTCTTAGATGTTTCAGGAAACACCATACACTTCTCCCGAGTGGCTGTTGGCAATTTTCATCCCGCCCATCAGCATAACAAGGCTCCCAGTTCTCCATGGCCTGTCCTGCCTTTCTGGATTTTACACTTTTTTCAGATGGCCCTTTTGACGGGTGGGGAAGTGAGACTTCATTGTAGTGCAGATTTCCTTTGCAAGCTTGCTTGGTTGGCCAAAAAGGGCGTATACGTTTTTTCCTGAATATATTCAGGAAAAAACGCATACGCCCTTTTTGGCCAAGTGCATCATTGTCGACCTTCTGCCTCTTTTCCTATGCTTTAAATGCAATTCCAGTCTACCTCCTGAAATCGGTTTCCTGCAATTCTGCCCGGCTTTCAAGTCCTCTTGGCAGCCTTACTTCAGTATATTTTTGGATGATAGCTGTCATTTATAACTCTGCAGGTTTGTGAATTACAGTGCCCCTGAGCTCCTTTCTTCAACTCGCTTTCTTGTGAGCTGGCCGCAACACCGCAGGATTGCTTCAGGCCCTAATCTGGTTCCGGCATGGCACGCTGAGCCTTTGGTTAATTCCTCTTCCTGGTGGGAAATGAGAGTTAAATTTTCCCGTCCAGACACCTCCAGCTAGTCTCTCATTGGTTCTCCCTATTCCTGTTCATCTTCCGCGGAATTTGCAAACTGGGCCAAACAGGAGGTTAAAGGCACTGACTCTCCAAGTCGGGAGAGTGTTAGTAAAGCATCTGGAATGTTGCACCCGAGTACCAGGGGACGAGAACTGAGACATATTTCAACACGTCTCCCGATCACACGGTTGATCATACTCTGGGTTCCACATGCATGTTTTAGCTGAAGGAAGAATCCCTTAAACCTGGAGAGTTGAGACCCGTGGAATGGGTACCATGCAATATGACTTCAAAGGGTCTTCATTTGCTCACCAAAACTCTCCAATCCTATCACTGCTGCGTTTTTGCCCCTGTACTCACGATTGATTCACTTTCAGAGACATAGCAATCCATAGGTTTTAAGATACTTACTAGTCAGGTACATTATTAGGCGTTTAATATGGGGTTTTGAGTCCATTTCGTTGAGCAAGGAGTAGCTCTTGTCTATTACATATTTGGCTTAAGGAACTTTATCTGTGCTCATTTCAATCTCTGGTTTTATGCAGCACCCCAACTCACCTTTCCCCTTAAGCAAGCATAAGTTGGTTTTCTAAATTTGGGACCATGTTCTGTTTTGAAATTCAGTTCCTGTGTAGCCAAGTTTACATTCCGTGTATTAGTGATATCTTATGATGTTTCTTTTTCTGTGTGACTTATTTCAGTTAGAATCATCATACCTGAATCCACTCATTATGCTGCTATGGGCCTGATGACATAGATGTCATTGCTGAGTGATATTGCATTGTACATAATTACCACAACTTCTTTATCCATTTTTCGCTTTATGCGATATTGAACTTGTACCGTAAACGAGTTTCTTGTAAACAGAGCCATCCCAAACTTTGGGGTGGCTGTGTCTTTTTGATTTTAATTTCCCTAAGCTATAGGACCATAAGTGGAAGTGCCCTAGGCTCTGTTGCTTTGTTTTTTAGATGTTTCAGGAAACACCATACACTTCTCCAGAGTGGCTGTTGGCAATTTACATCCCGCCCATCAGCATAACAAGGCTCCCAGTTCTCCATGGCCTGTCCTGCCTTTCTGGATTTTACACTTTTTTCAGATGGCCCTTTTGACGGGGGCGGGGGGGAGTGAGACTTCATTGTAGTGCAGATTTCCTTTGCAAGCTTGCTTGGTTGGCCAAAAAGGGCGTATACGTTTTTTCCTGAATATATTCAGGAAAAAACGCATACGCCCTTTTTGGCCAAGTGCATCATTGTCGACCTTCTGCCTCTTTTCCTATGCTTTAAATGCAATTCCAGTCTACCTCCTGAAATCGGTTTCCTGCAATTCTGCCCGGCTTTCAAGTCCTCTTGGCAGCCTTACTTCAGTATATTTTTGGATGATAGCTGTCATTTATAACTCTGCAGGTTTGTGAATTACAGTGCCCCTGAGCTCCTTTCTTCAACTCGCTTTCTTGTGAGCTGGCCGCAACACCGCAGGATTGCTTCAGGCCCTAATCTGGTTCCGGCATGGCACGCTGAGCCTTTGGTTAATTCCTCTTCCTGGTGGGAAATGAGAGTTAAATTTTCCCGTCCAGACACCTCCAGCTAGTCTCTCATTGGTTCTCCCTATTCCTGTTCATCTTCCGCGGAATTTGCAAACTGGGCCAAACAGGAGGTTAAAGGCACTGACTCTCCAAGTCGGGAGAGTGTTAGTAAAGCATCTGGAATGTTGCACCCGAGTACCAGGGGACGAGAACTGAGACATATTTCAACACGTCTCCCGATCACACGGTTGATCATACTCTGGGTTCCACATGCATGTTTTAGCTGAAGGAAGAATCCCTTAAACCTGGAGAGTTGAGACCCGTGGAATGGGTACCATGCAATATGACTTCAAAGGGTCTTCATTTGCTCACCAAAACTCTCCAATCCTATCACTGCTGCGTTTTTGCCCCTGTACTCACGATTGATTCACTTTCAGAGACATAGCAATCCATAGGTTTTAAGATACTTACTAGTCAGGTACATTATTAGGCGTTTAATATGGGGTTTTGAGTCCATTTCGTTGAGCAAGGAGTAGCTCTTGTCTATTACATATTTGGCTTAAGGAACTTTATCTGTGCTCATTTCAATCTCTGGTTTTATGCAGCACCCCAACTCACCTTTCCCCTTAAGCAAGCATAAGTTGGTTTTCTAAATTTGGGACCATGTTCTGTTTTGAAATTCAGTTCCTGTGTAGCCAAGTTTACATTCCGTGTATTAGTGATATCTTATGATGTTTCTTTTTCTGTGTGACTTATTTCAGTTAGAATCATCATACCTGAATCCACTCATTATGCTGCTATGGGCCTGATGACATAGATGTCATTGCTGAGTGATATTGCATTGTACGTAAGTACCACAACTTCTTTATCCATTTTTCGCTTTATGCGATATTGAACTTGTACTGTAAACGAGTTTCTTGTAAACAGAGCCATCCCAAACTTTGGGGTGGCTGTGTGTTTTTGACTTTAATTTCCCTAAGCTACAGGACCATAAGTGGAAGTGCCCTAGGCTCTGTTGCTTTGTTTTTTAGATGTTTCAGGAAACACCATACACTTCTCCGGAGTGGCTGTTGGCAATTTACATCCCGCCCATCAGCATAACAAGGCTCCCAGTTCTCCATGGCCTGTCCTGCCTTTCTGGATTTTACACTTTTTTCAGATGGCCCTTTTGACGGTGGGGGGGAAGTGAGACTTCATTGTAGTGCAGATTTCCTTTGCAAGCTTGCTTGGTTGGCCAAAAAGGGCGTATGCGTTTTTTCCTGAATATATTCAGGAAAAAACGCATACGCCCTTTTTGGCCAAGTGCATCATTGTCGACCTTCTGCCTCTTTTCCTATGCTTTAAATGCAATTCCAGTCTACCTCCTGAAATCGGTTTCCTGCAATTCTGCCCGGCTTTCAAGTCCTCTTGGCAGCCTTACTTCAGTATATTTTTGGATGATAGCTGTCATTTATAACTCTGCAGGTTTGTGAATTACAGTGCCCCTGAGCTCCTTTCTTCAACTCGCTTTCTTGTGAGCTGGCCGCAACACCGCAGGATTGCTTCAGGCCCTAATCTGGTTCCGGCATGGCACGCTGAGCCTTTGCTTAATTGCTCTTCCTGGTGGGAAATGAGAGTTAAATTTTCCCGTCCAGACACCTCCAGCTAGTCTCTCATTGGTTCTCCCTATTCCTGTTCATCTTCCGCGGAATTTGCAAACTGGGCCAAACAGGAGGTTAAAGGCACTGACTCTCCAAGTCGGGAGAGTGTTAGTAAAGCATCTGGAATGTTGCACCCGAGTACCAGGGGACGAGAACTGAGACATATTTCAACACGTCTCCCGATCACACGGTTGATCATACTCTGGGTTCCACATGCATGTTTTAGCTGAAGGAAGAATCCCTTAAACCTGGAGAGTTGAGACCCGTGGAATGGGTACCATGCAATATGACTTCAAAGGGTCTTCATTTGCTCACCAAAACTCTCCAATCCTATCACTGCTGCGTTTTTGCCCCTGTACTCACGATTGATTCACTTTCAGAGACATAGCAATCCATAGGTTTTAAGATACTTACTAGTCAGGTACATTATTAGGCGTTTAATATGGGGTTTTGAGTCCATTTCGTTGAGCAAGGAGTAGCTCTTGTCTATTACATATTTGGCTTAAGGAACTTTATCTGTGCTCATTTCAATCTCTGGTTTTATGCAGCACCCCAACTCACCTTTCCCCTTAAGCAAGCATAAGTTGATTTTCTAAATTTGGGACCATGTTCTGTTTTGAAATTCAGTTCCTGTGTAGCCAAGTTTACATTCCGTGTATTAGTGATATCTTATGATGTTTCTTTTTCTGTGTGACTTATTTCAGTTAGAATCATCATACCTGAATCCACTCATTATGCTGCTATGGACCTGATGACATAGATGTCATTGCTGAGTGATATTGCATTGTACGTAAGTACCACAACTTCTTTATCCATTTTTCGCTTTATGCGATATTGAACTTGTACCGTAAACGAGTTTCTTGTAAACAGAGCCATCCCAAACTTTGGGGTGGCTGTGTCTTTTTGATTTTAATTTCCCTAAGCTATAGGACCATAAGTGGAAGTGCCCTAGGCTCTGTTTCTTTGTTTTTTAGATGTTTCAGGAAACACCATACACTTCTCCCGAGTGGCTGTTGGCAAGTTACATCCCGCCCATCAGCATAACAAGGCTCCCAGTTCTCCATGGCCTGTCCTGCCTTTCTGGATTTTACACTTTTTTCAGATGGCCCTTTTGACGGGGGGGAAGTGAGACTTCATTGTAGTGCAGATTTCCTTTGCAAGCTTGCTTGGTTGGCCAAAAAGGGCGCATGCGTTTTTTCCTGAATCTATTCAGGAAAAAACGCATACGCCCTTTTTGGCCAAGTGCATCATTGTCGACCTTCTGCCTCTTTTCCTATGCTTTAAATGCAATTCCAGTCTACCTCCTGAAATCGGTTTCCTGCAATTCTGCCCGGCTTTCAAGTCCTCTTGGCAGCCTTACTTCAGTATATTTTTGGATGATAGCTGTCATTTATAACTCTGCAGGTTTGTGAATTACAGTGCCCCTGAGCTCCTTTCTTCAACTCGCTTTCTTGTGAGCTGGCCGCAACACCGCAGGATTGCTTCAGGCCCTAATCTGGTTCCGGCATGGCACGCTGAGCCTTTGGTTAATTCCTCTTCCTGGTGGGAAATGAGAGTTAAATTTTCCCGTCCAGACACCTCCAGCTAGTCTCTCATTGGTTCTCCCTATTCCTGTTCATCTTCCGCGGAATTTGCAAACTGGGCCAAACAGGAGGTTAAAGGCACTGACTCTCCAAGTCGGGAGAGTGTTAGTAAAGCATCTGGAATGTTGCACCCGAGTACCAGGGGACGAGAACTGAGACATATTTCAACACGTCTCCCGATCACACGGTTGATCATACTCTGGGTTCCACATGCATGTTTTAGCTGAAGGAAGAATCCCTTAAACCTGGAGAGTTGAGACCCGTGGAATGGGTACCATGCAATATGACTTCAAAGGGTCTTCATTTGCTCACCAAAACTCTCCAATCCTATCACTGCTGCGTTTTTGCCCCTGTACTCACGATTGATTCACTTTCAGAGACATAGCAATCCATAGGTTTTAAGATACTTACTAGTCAGGTACATTATTAGGCGTTTAATATGGGGTTTTGAGTCCATTTCGTTGAGCAAGGAGTAGCTCTTGTCTATTACATATTTGGCTTAAGGAACTTTATCTGTGCTCATTTCAATCTCTGGTTTTATGCAGCACCCCAACTCACCTTTCCCCTTAAGCAAGCATAAGTTGGTTTTCTAAATTTGGGACCATGTTCTGTTTTGAAATTCAGTTCCTGTGTAGCCAAGTTTACATTCCGTGTATTAGTGATATCTTATGATGTTTCTTTTTCTGTGTGACTTATTTCAGTTAGAATCATCATACCTGAATCCACTCATTATGCTGCTATGGGCCTGATGACATAGATGTCATTGCTGAGTGATATTGCATTGTACGTAAGTACCACAACTTCTTTATCCATTTTTCGCTTTATGCGATATTGAACTTGTACTGTAAACGAGTTTCTTGTAAACAGAGCCATCCCAAACTTTGGGGTGGCTGTGTGTTTTTGACTTTAATTTCCCTAAGCTACAGGACCATAAGTGGAAGTGCCCTAGGCTCTGTTGCTTTGTTTTTTAGATGTTTCAGGAAACACCATACACTTCTCCGGAGTGGCTGTTGGCAATTTACATCCCGCCCATCAGCATAACAAGGCTCCCAGTTCTCCATGGCCTGTCCTGCCTTTCTGGATTTTACACTTTTTTCAGATGGCCCTTTTGACGGTGGGGGGGAAGTGAGACTTCATTGTAGTGCAGATTTCCTTTGCAAGCTTGCTTGGTTGGCCAAAAAGGGCGTATGCGTTTTTTCCTGAATATATTCAGGAAAAAACGCATACGCCCTTTTTGGCCAAGTGCATCATTGTCGACCTTCTGCCTCTTTTCCTATGCTTTAAATGCAATTCCAGTCTACCTCCTGAAATCGGTTTCCTGCAATTCTGCCCGGCTTTCAAGTCCTCTTGGCAGCCTTACTTCAGTATATTTTTGGATGATAGCTGTCATTTATAACTCTGCAGGTTTGTGAATTACAGTGCCCCTGAGCTCCTTTCTTCAACTCGCTTTCTTGTGAGCTGGCCGCAACACCGCAGGATTGCTTCAGGCCCTAATCTGGTTCCGGCATGGCACGCTGAGCCTTTGCTTAATTGCTCTTCCTGGTGGGAAATGAGAGTTAAATTTTCCCGTCCAGACACCTCCAGCTAGTCTCTCATTGGTTCTCCCTATTCCTGTTCATCTTCCGCGGAATTTGCAAACTGGGCCAAACAGGAGGTTAAAGGCACTGACTCTCCAAGTCGGGAGAGTGTTAGTAAAGCATCTGGAATGTTGCACCCGAGTACCAGGGGACGAGAACTGAGACATATTTCAACACGTCTCCCGATCACACGGTTGATCATACTCTGGGTTCCACATGCATGTTTTAGCTGAAGGAAGAATCCCTTAAACCTGGAGAGTTGAGACCCGTGGAATGGGTACCATGCAATATGACTTCAAAGGGTCTTCATTTGCTCACCAAAACTCTCCAATCCTATCACTGCTGCGTTTTTGCCCCTGTACTCACGATTGATTCACTTTCAGAGACATAGCAATCCATAGGTTTTAAGATACTTACTAGTCAGGTACATTATTAGGCGTTTAATATGGGGTTTTGAGTCCATTTCGTTGAGCAAGGAGTAGCTCTTGTCTATTACATATTTGGCTTAAGGAACTTTATCTGTGCTCATTTCAATCTCTGGTTTTATGCAGCACCCCAACTCACCTTTCCCCTTAAGCAAGCATAAGTTGATTTTCTAAATTTGGGACCATGTTCTGTTTTGAAATTCAGTTCCTGTGTAGCCAAGTTTACATTCCGTGTATTAGTGATATCTTATGATGTTTCTTTTTCTGTGTGACTTATTTCAGTTAGAATCATCATACCTGAATCCACTCATTATGCTGCTATGGACCTGATGACATAGATGTCATTGCTGAGTGATATTGCATTGTACGTAAGTACCACAACTTCTTTATCCATTTTTCGCTTTATGCGATATTGAACTTGTACCGTAAACGAGTTTCTTGTAAACAGAGCCATCCCAAACTTTGGGGTGGCTGTGTCTTTTTGATTTTAATTTCCCTAAGCTATAGGACCATAAGTGGAAGTGCCCTAGGCTCTGTTTCTTTGTTTTTTAGATGTTTCAGGAAACACCATACACTTCTCCCGAGTGGCTGTTGGCAAGTTACATCCCGCCCATCAGCATAACAAGGCTCCCAGTTCTCCATGGCCTGTCCTGCCTTTCTGGATTTTACACTTTTTTCAGATGGCCCTTTTGACGGGGGGGAAGTGAGACTTCATTGTAGTGCAGATTTCCTTTGCAAGCTTGCTTGGTTGGCCAAAAAGGGCGCATGCGTTTTTTCCTGAATCTATTCAGGAAAAAACGCATACGCCCTTTTTGGCCAAGTGCATCATTGTCGACCTTCTGCCTCTTTTCCTATGCTTTAAATGCAATTCCAGTCTACCTCCTGAAATCGGTTTCCTGCAATTCTGCCCGGCTTTCAAGTCCTCTTGGCAGCCTTACTTCAGTATATTTTTGGATGATAGCTGTCATTTATAACTCTGCAGGTCTGTGAATTACAGTGCCCCTGAGCTCCTTTCTTCAACTCGCTTTCTTGTGAGCTGGCCGCAACACCGCAGGATTGCTTCAGGCCCTAATCTGGTTCCGGCATGGCACGCTGAGCCTTTGGTTAATTCCTCTTCCTGGTGGGAAATGAGAGTTAAATTTTCCCGTCCAGACACCTCCAGCTAGTCTCTCATTGGTTCTCCCTATTCCTGTTCATCTTCCACGGAATTTGCAAACTGGGCCAAACAGGAGGTTAAAGGCACTGACTCTCCAAGTCGGGAGAGTGTTAGTAAAGCATCTGGAATGTTGCACCCGAGTACCAGGGGACGAGAACTGAGACATATTTCAACACGTCTCCCGATCACACGGTTGATCATACTCTGGGTTCCACATGCATGTTTTAGCTGAAGGAAGAATCCCTTAAACCTGGAGAGTTGAGACCCGTGGAATGGGTACCATGCAATATGACTTCAAAGGGTCTTCATTTGCTCACCAAAACTCTCCAATCCTATCACTGCTGCGTTTTTGCCCCTGTACTCACGATTGATTCACTTTCAGAGACATAGCAATCCATAGGTTTTAAGATACTTACTAGTCAGGTACATTATTAGGCGTTTAATATGGGGTTTTGAGTCCATTTCGTTGAGCAAGGAGTAGCTCTTGTCTATTACATATTTGGCTTAAGGAACTTTATCTGTGCTCATTTCAATCTCTGGTTTTATGCAGCACCCCAACTCACCTTTCCCCTTAAGCAAGCATAAGTTGGTTTTCTAAATTTGGGACCATGTTCTGTTTTGAAATTCAGTTCCTGTGTAGCCAAGTTTACATTCCGTGTATTAGTGATATCTTATGATGTTTCTTTTTCTGTGTGACTTATTTCAGTTAGAATCATCATACCTGAATCCACTCATTATGCTGCTATGGGCCTGATGACATAGATGTCATTGCTGAGTGATATTGCATTGTACGTAAGTACCACAACTTCTTTATCCATTTTTCGCTTTATGCGATATTGAACTTGTACCGTAAACGAGTTTCTTGTAAACAGAGCCATCCCAAACTTTGGGGTGGCTGTGTCTTTTTGATTTTAATTTCCCTAAGCTACAGGACCATAAGTGGAAGTGCCCTAGGCTCTGTTGCTTTGTTTTTTAGATGTTTCAGGAAACACCATACACTTCTCCGGAGTGGCTGTTGGCAATTTACATCCCGCCCATCAGCATAACAAGGCTCCCAGTTCTCCATGGCCTGTCCTGCCTTTCTGGATTTTACACTTTTTTCAGATGGCCCTTTTGACGGGGGGGGGGAAGTGAGACTTCATTGTAGTGCAGATTTCCTTTGCAAGCTTGCTTGGTTGGCCAAAAAGGGCGTATGCGTTTTTTCCTGAATATATTCAGGAAAAAACGCATACGCCCTTTTTGGCCAAGTGCATCATTGTCGACCTTCTGCCTCTTTTCCTATGCTTTAAATGCAATTCCAGTCTACCTCCTGAAATCGGTTTCCTGCAATTCTGCCCGGCTTTCAAGTCCTCTTGGCAGCCTTACTTCAGTATATTTTTGGATGATAGCTGTCATTTATAACTCTGCAGGTTTGTGAATTACAGTGCCCCTGAGCTCCTTTCTTCAACTCGCTTTCTTGTGAGCTGGCCGCAACACCGCAGGATTGCTTCAGGCCCTAATCTGGTTCCGGCATGGCACGCTGAGCCTTTGCTTAATTGCTCTTCCTGCTGGCAAATGAGAGTTAAATTTTCCCGTCCAGACACCTCCAGCTAGTCTCTCATTGGTTCTCCCTATTCCTGTTCATCTTCCGCGGAATTTGCAAACTGGGCCAAACAGGAGGTTAAAGGCACTGACTCTCCAAGTCGGGAGAGTGTTAGTAAAGCATCTGGAATGTTGCACCCGAGTACCAGGGGACGAGAACTGAGACATATTTCAACACGTCTCCCGATCACACGGTTGATCATACTCTGGGTTCCACATGCATGTTTTAGCTGAAGGAAGAATCCCTTAAACCTGGAGAGTTGAGACCCGTGGAATGGGTACCATGCAATATGACTTCAAAGGGTCTTCATTTGCTCACCAAAACTCTCCAATCCTATCACTGCTGCGTTTTTGCCCCTGTACTCACGATTGATTCACTTTCAGAGACATAGCAATCCATAGGTTTTAAGATACTTAGTAGTCAGGTACATTATTAGGCGTTTAATATGGGGTTTTGAGTCCATTTCGTTGAGCAAGGAGTAGCTCTTGTCTATTACATATTTGGCTTAAGGAACTTTATCTGTGCTCATTTCAATCTCTGGTTTTATGCAGCACCCCAACTCACCTTTCCCCTTAAGCAAGCATAAGTTGATTTTCTAAATTTGGGACCATGTTCTGTTTTGAAATTCAGTTCCTGTGTAGCCAAGTTTACATTCCGTGTATTAGTGATATCTTATGATGTTTCTTTTTCTGTGTGACTTATTTCAGTTAGAATCATCATACCTGAATCCACTCATTATGCTGCTATGGACCTGATGACATAGATGTCATTGCTGAGTGATATTGCATTGTACGTAAGTACCACAACTTCTTTATCCATTTTTCGCTTTATGCGATATTGAACTTGTACCGTAAACGAGTTTCTTGTAAACAGAGCCATCCCAAACTTTGGGGTGGCTGTGTCTTTTTGATTTTAATTTCCCTAAGCTATAGGACCATAAGTGGAAGTGCCCTAGGCTCTGTTGCTTTGTTTTTTAGATGTTTCAGGAAACACCATACACTTCTCCAGAGTGGCTGTTGGCAATTTACATCCCGCCCATCAGCATAACAAGGCTCCCAGTTCTCCATGGCCTGTCCTGCCTTTCTGGATTTTACACTTTTTTCAGATTGCCCTTTTGACGGGGGGGAAGTGAGACTTCATTGTAGTGCAGATTTCCTTTGCAAGCTTGCTTGGTTGACCAAAAAGGGCGTATGCGTTTTTTCCTGAATATATTCAGGAAAAAACGCATACGCCCTTTTTGGCCAAGTGCATCATTGTCGACCTTCTGCCTCTTTTCCTATGCTTTAAATGCAATTCCAGTCTACCTCCTGAAATCGGTTTCCTGCAATTCTGCCCGGCTTTCAAGTCCTCTTGGCAGCCTTACTTCAGTATATTTTTGGATGATAGCTGTCATTTATAACTCTGCAGGTTTGTGAATTACAGTGCCCCTGAGCTCCTTTCTTCAACTCGCTTTCTTGTGAGCTGGCCGCAACACCGCAGGATTGCTTCAGGCCCTAATCTGGTTCCGGCATGGCACGCTGAGCCTTTGCTTAATTGCTCTTCCTGGTGGGAAATGAGAGTTAAATTTTCCCGTCCAGACACCTCCAGCTAGTCTCTCATTGGTTCTCCCTATTCCTGTTCATCTTCCGCGGAATTTGCAAACTGGGCCAAACAGGAGGTTAAAGGCACTGACTCTCCAAGTCGGGAGAGTGTTAGTAAAGCATCTGGAATGTTGCACCCGAGTACCAGGGGACGAGAACTGAGACATATTTCAACACGTCTCCCGATCACACGGTTGATCATACTCTGGGTTCCACATGCATGTTTTAGCTGAAGGAAGAATCCCTTAAACCTGGAGAGTTGAGACCCGTGGAATGGGTACCATGCAATATGACTTCAAAGGGTCTTCATTTGCTCACCAAAACTCTCCAATCCTATCACTGCTGTGTTTTTGCCCCTGTACTCACGATTGATTCACTTTCAAAGACATAGCAATCCATAGGTTTTAAGATACTTACTAGTCAGGTACATTATTAGGCGTTTAATATGGGGTTTTGAGTGCATTTCGTTGAGCAAGGAGTAGCTCTTGTCTATTACATATTTGGCTTAAGGAACTTTATCTGTGCTCATTTCAATCTCTGGTTTTATGCAGCACCCCAACTCACCTTTCCCCTTAAGCAAGCATAAGTTGGTTTTCTAAATTTGGGACCATGTTCTGTTTTGAAATTCAGTTCCTGTGTAGCCAAGTTTACATTCCGTGTATTAGTGATATCTTATGATGTTTCTTTTTCTGTGTGACTTATTTCAGTTAGAATCATCATACCTGAATCCACTCATTATGCTGCTATGGGCCTGATGACATAGATGTCATTGCTGAGTGATATTGCATTGTACGTAAGTACCACAACTTCTTTATCCATTTTTCGCTTTATGCGATATTGAACTTGTACCGTAAACGAGTTTCTTGTAAACAGAGCCATCCCAAACTTTGGGGTGGCTGTGTCTTTTTGATTTTAATTTCCCTAAGCTATAGGACCATAAGTGGAAGTGCCCTAGGCTCTGTTGCTTTGTTTTTTAGATGTTTCAGGAAACACCATACACTTCTCCCGAGTGGCTGTTGGCAATTTACATCCCGCCCATCAGCATAACAAGGCTCCCAGTTCTCCATGGCCTGTCCTGCCTTTCTGGATTTTACACTTTTTTCAGATGGCCCTTTTGACGGGGGGGAAGTGAGACTTCATTGTAGTGCAGATTTCCTTTGCAAGCTTGCTTGGTTGGCCAAAAAGGGCGTATACGTTTTTTCCTGAATATATTCAGGAAAAAACGCATAAGCCCTTTTTGGCCAAGTGCATCATTGTCGACCTTCTGCCTCTTTTCCTATGCTTTAAATGCAATTCCAGTCTACCTCCTGAAATCGGTTTCCTGCAATTCTGCCCGGCTTTCAAGTCCTCTTGGCAGCCTTACTTCAGTATATTTTTGGATGATAGCTGTCATTTATAACTCTGCAGGTTTGTGAATTACAGTGCCCCTGAGCTCCTTTGTTCAACTCGCTTTCTTGTGAGCTGGCCGCAACACCGCAGGATTGCTTCAGGCCCTAATCTGGTTCCGGCATGGCACGCTGAGCCTTTGGTTAATTCCTCTTCCTGGTGGGAAATGAGAGTTAAATTTTCCCGTCCAGACACCTCCAGCTAGTCTCTCATTGGTTCTCCCTATTCCTGTTCATCTTCCGCGGAATTTGCAAACTGGGCCAAACAGGAGGTTAAAGGCACTGACTCTCCAAGTCGGGAGAGTGTTAGTAAAGCATCTGGAATGTTGCACCCGAGTACCAGGGGACGAGAACTGAGACATATTTCAACACGTCTCCCGATCACACGGTTGATCATACTCTGGGTTCCACATGCATGTTTTAGCTGAAGGAAGAATCCCTTAAACCTGGAGAGTTGAGACCCGTGGAATGGGTACCATGCAATATGACTTCAAAGGGTCTTCATTTGCTCACCAAAACTCTCCAATCCTATCACTGCTGCGTTTTTGCCCCTGTACTCACGATTGATTCACTTTCAGAGACATAGCAATCCATAGGTTTTAAGATACTTAGTAGTCAGGTACATTATTAGGCGTTTAATATGGGGTTTTGAGTCCATTTCGTTGAGCAAGGAGTAGCTCTTGTCTATTACATATTTGGCTTAAGGAACTTTATCTGTGCTCATTTCAATCTCTGGTTTTATGCAGCACCCCAACTCACCTTTCCCCTTAAGCAAGCATAAGTTGGTTTTCTAAATTTGGGACCATGTTCTGTTTTGAAATTCAGTTCCTGTGTAGCCAAGTTTACATTCCGTGTATTAGTGATATCTTATGATGTTTCTTTTTCTGTGTGACTTATTTCAGTTAGAATCATCATACCTGAATCCACTCATTATGCTGCTATGGGCCTGATGACATAGATGTCATAGCTGAGTGATATTGCATTGTACGTAATTACCACAATTTCTTTATCCATTTTTCGCTTTATGCGATATTGAACTTGTACCGTAAACGAGTTTCTTGTAAACAGAGCCATCCCAAACTTTGGGGTGGCTGTGTCTTTTTGATTTTAATTTCCCTAAGCTACAGGATCATAAGTGGAAGTGCCCTAGGCTCTGTTGCTTTGTTTTTTAGATGTTTCAGGAAACACCATACACTTCTCCCGAGTGGCTGTTGGCAACTTACATCCCGCCCATCAGCATAACAAGGCTCCCAGTTCTCCATGGCCTGTCCTGCCTTTCTGGATTTTACACTTTTTTCAGATGGCCCTTTTGACGGGGGGGGGAAGTGAGACTTCATTGTAGTGCAGATTTCATTTGCAAGCTTGCTTGGTTGGCCAAAAAGGGCGTATACGTTTTTTCCTGAATATATTCAGGAAAAAACGCATACGCCCTTTTTGGCCAAGTGCATCATTGTCGACCTTCTGCCTCTTTTCCTATGCTTTAAATGCAATTCCAGTCTACCTCCTGAAATCGGTTTCCTGCAATTCTGCCCGGCTTTCAAGTCCTCTTGGCAGCCTTACTTCAGTATATTTTTGGATGATAGCTGTCATTTATAACTCTGCAGGTTTGTGAATTACAGTGCCCCTGAGCTCCTTTCTTCAACTCGCTTTCTTGTGAGCTGGCCGCAACACCGCAGGATTGCTTCAGGCCCTAATCTGGTTCCGGCATGGCACGCTGAGCCTTTGGTTAATTCCTCTTCCTGGTGGGAAATGAGAGTTAAATTTTCCCGTCCAGACACCTCCAGCTAGTCTCTCATTGGTTCTCCCTATTCCTGTTCATCTTCCGCGGAATTTGCAAACTGGGCCAAACAGGAGGTTAAAGGCACTGACTCTCCAAGTCGGGAGAGTGTTAGTAAAGCATCTGGAATGTTGCACCCGAGTACCAGGGGACGAGAACTGAGACATATTTCAACACGTCTCCCGATCACACGGTTGATCATACTCTGGGTTCCACATGCATGTTTTAGCTGAAGGAAGAATCCCTTAAACCTGGAGAGTTGAGACCCGTGGAATGGGTACCATGCAATATGACTTCAAAGGGTCTTCATTTGCTCACCAAAACTCTCCAATCCTATCACTGCTGCGTTTTTGCCCCTGTACTCACGATTGATTCACTTTCAGAGACATAGCAATCCATAGGTTTTAAGATACTTACTAGTCAGGTACATTCTTAGGCGTTTAATATGGGGTTTTGAGTCCATTTCGTTGAGCAAGGAGTAGCTCTTGTCTATTACATATTTGGCTTAAGGAACTTTATCTGTGCTCATTTCAATCTCTGGTTTTATGCAGCACCCCAACTCACCTTTCCCCTTAAGCAAGCATAAGTTGGTTTTCTAAATTTGGGACCATGTTCTGTTTTGAAATTCAGTTCCTGTGTAGCCAAGTTTACATTCCGTGTATTAGTGATATCTTATGATGTTTCTTTTTCTGTGTGACTTATTTCAGTTAGAATCATCATACCTGAATCCACTCATTATGCTGCTATGGGCCTGATGACATAGATGTCATTGCTGAGTGATATTGCATTGTACGTAAGTACCACAACTTCTTTATCCATTTTTCGCTTTATGCGATATTGAACTTGTACCGTAAACGAGTTTCTTGTAAACAGAGCCATCCCAAACTTTGGGGTGGCTGTGTCTTTTTGATTTTAATTTCCCTAAGCTATAGGACCATAAGTGGAAGTGCCCTAGGCTCTGTTGCTTTGTTTTTTAGATGTTTCAGGAAACACCATACACTTCTCCGGAGTGGCTGTTGGCAATTTACATCCCGCCCATCAGCATAACAAGGCTCCCAGTTCTCCATGGCCTGTCCTGCCTTTCTGGATTTTACAGTTTTTTCAGATGGCCCTTTTGACGGGGGTGGGGGAGTGAGACTTCATTGTAGTGCAGATTTCCTTTGCAAGCTTGCTTGGTTGGCCAAAAAGGGCGTATGCGTTTTTTCCTGAATATATTCAGGAAAAAACGCATACGCCCTTTTTGGCCAAGTGCATCATTGTCGACCTTCTGCCTCTTTTCCTATGCTTTAAATGCAATTCCAGTCTACCTCCTGAAATCGGTTTCCTGCAATTCTGCCCGGCTTTCAAGTCCTCTTGGCAGCCTTACTTCAGTATATTTTTGGATGATAGCTGTCATTTATAACTCTGCAGGTTTGTGAATTACAGTGCCCCTGAGCTCCTTTGTTCAACTCGCTTTCTTGTGAGCTGGCCGCAACACCGCAGGATTGCTTCAGGCCCTAATCTGGTTCCGGCATGGCACGCTGAGCCTTTGGTTAATTCCTCTTCCTGGTGGGAAATGAGAGTTAAATTTTCCCGTCCAGACACCTCCAGCTAGTCTCTCATTGGTTCTCCCTATTCCTGTTCATCTTCCGCGGAATTTGCAAACTGGGCCAAACAGGAGGTTAAAGGCACTGACTCTCCAAGTCGGGAGAGTGTTAGTAAAGCATCTGGAATGTTGCACCCGAGTACCAGGGGACGAGAACTGAGACATATTTCAACACGTCTCCCGATCACACGGTTGATCATACTCTGGGTTCCACATGCATGTTTTAGCTGAAGGAAGAATCCCTTAAACCTGGAGAGTTGAGACCCGTGGAATGGGTACCATGCAATATGACTTCAAAGGGTCTTCATTTGCTCACCAAAACTCTCCAATCCTATCACTGCTGCGTTTTTGCCCCTGTACTCACGATTGATTCACTTTCAGAGACATAGCAATCCATAGGTTTTAAGATACTTACTAGTCAGGTACATTCTTAGGCGTTTAATATGGGGTTTTGAGTCCATTTCGTTGAGCAAGGAGTAGCTCTTGTCTATTACATATTTGGCTTAAGGAACTTTATCTGTGCTCATTTCAATCTCTGGTTTTATGCAGCACCCCAACTCACCTTTCCCCTTAAGCAAGCATAAGTTGGTTTTCTAAATTTGGGACCATGTTCTGTTTTGAAATTCAGTTCCTGTGTAGCCAAGTTTACATTCCGTGTATTAGTGATATCTTATGATGTTTCTTTTTCTGTGTGACTTATTTCAGTTAGAATCATCATACCTGAATCCACTCATTATGCTGCTATGGGCCTGATGACATAGATGTCATTGCTGAGTGATATTGCATTGTACGTAAGTACCACAACTTCTTTATCCATTTTTCGCTTTATGCGATATTGAAATTGTACCGTAAACGAGTTTCTTGTAAACAGAGCCATCCCAAACTTTGGGGTGGCTGTGTCTTTTTGATTTTAATTTCCCTAAGCTACAGGACCATAAGTGGAAGTGCCCTAGGCTCTGTTGCTTTGTTTTTTAGATGTTTCAGGAAACACCATACACTTCTCCGGAGTGGCTGTTGGCAAGTTACATCCCGCCCATCAGCATAACAAGGCTCCCAGTTCTCCATGGCCTGTCCTGCCTTTCTGGATTTTACACTTTTTTCAGATGGCCCTTTTGACGGGGGGGAAGTGAGACTTCATTGTAGTGCAGATTTCCTTTGCAAGCTTGCTTGGTTGGCCAAAAAGGGCGTATGCGTTTTTTCCTGAATATATTCAGGAAAAAACGCATACGCCCTTTTTGGCCAAGTGCATCATTGTCGACCTTCTGCCTCTTTTCCTATGCTTTAAATGCAATTCCAGTCTACCTCCTGAAATCGGTTTCCTGCAATTCTGCCCGGCTTTCAAGTCCTCTTGGCAGCCTTACTTCAGTATATTTTTGGATGATAGCTGTCATTTATAACTCTGCAGGTTTGTGAATTACAGTGCCCCTGAGCTCCTTTCTTCAACTCGCTTTCTTGTGAGCTGGCCGCAACACCGCAGGATTGCTTCAGGCCCTAATCTGGTTCCGGCATGGCACGCTGAGCCTTTGGTTAATTCCTCTTCCTGGTGGGAAATGAGAGTTAAATTTTCCCGTCCAGACACCTCCAGCTAGTCTCTCATTGGTTCTCCCTATTCCTGTTCATCTTCCGCGGAATTTGCAAACTGGGCCAAACAGGAGGTTAAAGGCACTGACTCTCCAAGTCGGGAGAGTGTTAGTAAAGCATCTGGAATGTTGCACCCGAGTACCAGGGGACGAGAACTGAGACATATTTCAACACGTCTCCCGATCACACGGTTGATCATACTCTGGGTTCCACATGCATGTTTTAGCTGAAGGAAGAATCCCTTAAACCTGGAGAGTTGAGACCCGTGGAATGGGTACCATGCAATATGACTTCAAAGGGTCTTCATTTGCTCACCGAACCTCTCCAATCCTATCACTGCTGCGTTTATGCCCCTGTACACACGCTGGATTCTCTTTCGGAGACATAGCAATCCATAGGTTTTAAGATACTTACTAGTCAGGTACATTCTTAGGCGTTTAATATGGGGTGTTGAGTCCATCTCGTTGAGCAAGGAGTAGCTCTTGTCTATTCCATATTTGGCTTAAGGAACTTTATCTGTGCTCATTTCAATCTCTGGTTTTATGCAGCACCCCAACTCACCTTTCCCCTTAAGCAAGCATAAGTTGGTTTTCTAAATTTGGGACCATGTTCTGTTTTGAAATTCAGTTCCTGTGTAGCCAAGTTTACATTCCGTGTATTAGTGATATCTTATGATGTTTCTTTTTCTGTGTGACTTATTTCAGTTAGAATCATCATACCTGAATCCACTCATTATGCTGCTATGGGCCTGATGACATAGATGTCAATGCTGAGTGATATTGCATTGTACGTAAGTACCACAAATTCTTTATCCATTTTTCGCTTTATGCGATATTGAACTTGTACCGTAAACGAGTTTCTTGTAAACAGAGCCATCCCAAACTTTGGGGTGGCTGTGTCTTTTTGATTTTAATTTCCCTAAGCTACAGGACCATAAGTGGAAGTGCCCTAGGCTCTGTTGCTTTGTTTTTTAGATGTTTCAGGAAACACCATACACTTCTCCCGAGTGGCTGTTGGCAAGTAACATACCGCCCATCAGCATAACAAGGCTCCCAGTTCTCCATGGCCTGTCCTGCCTTTCTGGATTTTACAGTTTTTTCAGATGGCCCTTTTGACGAGGGGGAAGTGAGACTTCATTGTAGTGCAGATTTCCTTTGCAAGCTTGCTTGGTTGGCCAAAAAGGGCGTATGCGTTTTTGCCTGAATATATTCAGGAAAAAACGCATACGCCCTTTTTGGCCAAGTGCATCATTGTCGACCTTCTGCCTCTTTTCCTATGCTTTAAATGCAATTCCAGTCTACCTCCTGAAATCGGTTTCCTGCAATTCTGCCCGGCTTTCAAGTCCTCTTGGCAGCCTTACTTCAGTATATTTTTGGATGATAGCTGTCATTTATAACTCTGCAGGTTTGTGAATTACAGTGCCCCTGAGCTCCTTTCTTCAACTCGCTTTCTTGTGAGCTGGCCGCAACACCGCAGGATTGCTTCAGGCCCTAATCTGGTTCCGGCATGGCACGCTGAGCCTTTGGTTAATTCCTCTTCCTGGTGGAAAATGAGAGTTAAATTTTCCCGTCCAGACACCTCCAGCTAGTCTCTCATTGGTTCTCCCTATTCCTGTTCATCTTCCGTGGAATTTGCAAACTGGGCCAAACAGGAGGTTAAAGGCACTGACTCTCCAAGTCGGGAGAGTGTTAGTAAAGCATCTGGAATGTTGCACCCGAGTACCAGGGGACGAGAACTGAGACATATTTCAACACGTCTCCCGATCACACGGTTGATCATACTCTGGGTTCCACATGCATGTTTTAGCTGAAGGAAGAATCCCTTAAACCTGGAGAGTTGAGACCCGTGGAATGGGTACCATGCAATATGACTTCAAAGGGTCTTCATTTGCTCACCAAAACTCTCCAATCCTATCACTGCTGCGTTTTTGCCCCTGTACTCACGATTGATTCACTTTCAGAGACATAGCAATCCATAGGTTTTAAGATACTTACTAGTCAGGTACATTATTAGGCGTTTAATATGGGGTTTTGAGTCCATTTCGTTGAGCAAGGAGTAGCTCTTGTCTATTACATATTTGGCT